>NC_055693.1:17510230-18110230 GCF_017639745.1 Melanotaenia boesemani
GTGAGGTTCTGATCTGCATTTTAAAGTAAATACCCTCTTGAAATGCTCCAAAAAAGGGGTCTTTTACCCATAGAGATTACCTTTTAATGAGCTTTAAGGGACTTAATTAGTTCTTTTTTTTTTTTTTTTTTTTTTTCTCTTTCTGCTGCCTTTTCTTGGCAAGGTTGTTATTGTAAATGAGAACAGGTTCTCAAATTATATATATATATATATATATATATTGCTCTTGAATTATTGAAACTGTAGTGGTCACAGTGCCATCAGCATATCGCATTGTTAATGAAAATCTAGTCTAATTGTTGAAATTGGAAATTAAACATAGATCTCCTCAGATCTGACACTTTTCATTTAAACCTGCAGTTAAAGCAGATGTGGAGGTTGTCTGGAAGTGCATTGGCAGATTTTGGGATCTTATAAAACATAGCTATAAATATAAAGAAGTGTAACATCAACTAGGAGGAAAAACCTATGATTTTTGCCCTCTTCCTGTCAGCACTTTTCTGCAGCCGTGTATTAGCGTTGTCTCCTCTCAGTAAATAATGCGTCCTCATTCAGTCACTGTGAAGAGAAAGAGCATTTGACTACAATGGGCTATTATTGGCTATAATAGGGATGAAGCAGACTCTCAGGAGAGACTGGGAGTCTTGTGAACTGGAAATGTCTGCTGTTCATCACAGCACTTTACAGCCAACGTTTTCTCTGCAAGAGCAGCATCACTGCCCCAGGATAGCTTACACTGATGCCTCACTTCATTTACACAGAGGAGTTTTGCTACTGCATGAACAGAAACTGCTGTTAGGTGCTGGAAAAGCTAAACAACACGACCACTAGACCAGCCCCCTTTGTAGATCCATTTATACCACTCAACGCAAACCCCTCTACTTCCCAAAAAATTTAAACCATCCATTGTTATAAATAAGTATTCTCTCATGCCAAATGGAACTTGCTCTCCTTATTAAAACTGAAAATAGGAAGCGTCTTCCTCACCCCCACCCACGTGACCATAACACTGTTCACCATTGCACCCTCTTTAGCAATCTCTCATCCTTCCCTGCTTTGAAGGACCCACCCCCCACCTTCACCAGTGCATCTCTAGAACACTCTCCCTTTTCTTTTTCTCCCTCCCCACCATACTGACCCTCTTCTCTCCACCCACATGGCTGGACCCCTCTCTCTGGTGCGGGGCCTGGCTGTCAGGCCCTCTCCTGTGAGTGCTGCTGCTGTGATTTCCTCTGGGCCATCAGGTGGGCTGCTGCTAACTAGCCAAGCCTGAGACAGGGTGACCTCAAGCCTCAACATGATGGGTCTGAATCAACAATGTGTTCGCCTAAACAGGGAGGGAGAGACCAAACAACTTAGAGGGCTGCCTGCCAGCAAGTAAATCAACATTGCTGCATCTCAAACTTATCTATCTGCTGAAATTTTTTAGTGCAAGTAAGCATTTAATTCCTTTCCCTAAATGTGCCTGTTGGGTCGAGCTTATGTCTTTTTAATCTATACTAAACTGTTTTCATTTGGGTGTGTTTGCAGCATTGGTTGTTGCAGTGGTGCCTCACAGTAGGTGTATTGTAAATCAACTGGATGCTGCATGAACTGTCATTATAGTGATCATTAACACTCGTGATACCATCAGCGCTTGGCAGATACTTAATTATCGGATCTCTTCTTCTGTTTCAGAGGCCCTGGTGTATTTTTCTTTTTCAGAACAATTTCTGATGTCTGCAAAATCCATATAAGCCTGTCTGATTAGAACAAGCTCAGTTTAATGAGTTTCTCCTGTGCCACCGTTTCAGATGGATCTCATTAAGGGTAATCATACTGTCGTATGAGTTCTACAGAGGACTTTATACACAAGCCGAGGCTATAAATTGATTTTCCTTCTCAGTACTGACTACTTTACAGGTGTGATGCTGCTGGTCATGAGAAAAATGTCATTTTCCTCATTGCATATAAAGAGTCATCAAGGAAATCTTTCTGTCAAACTCCACTGTGCTGTGACTGTACAGAGCATTTGCCAGCATTTAGGTAATAATCAAATTTAATGATGGCATTACTGAATAGCTAATGCTTGCTGTCTTCATTCTTCTATCTCTCCTGGGTCTTCCTCTGCTTCTCAAAATGTTTCAAACTTTTTCTCTTCCACAATTCCCCAGAGCTAGCCTCCCATCATATCTAAAATGCGCTTACAGCAGTGGCCGTCTTTTGCTTGAGAGCTCTTTGCCTTATGCTTCCATCAGAGGAGACTGAGTCTCACAGATGCACTGCTTAACAATGCCATCCCCTGCTCCCATCAGAGGGGGGAAGGTTGTGGAGCTGCGCCCCGCAGAATAAGGGGGGCAAGTCCCCTGTGATTGGCGAGAGCTGAACATCGATGCCAGCTTCCATCTGTCATGATAGCCTATCTCTGAACCTTCAATCTGTCAAAAGCTTGCTGCCTAGCTGAAGGCTCCAGGAGATTTGGCGTGCTAAACAGATTTGACAACAGGCATTATCACTGTGAGGGGCCCAGCGAAAAACGCCATCAACGTGTTAATTGTGGCTGGAGATGTAAACTGTCACTTCTCATCTCATTTAACACTTGCTTTGCCAATTTTTCCTCACCTCATTTTCTTCATGCCAGTAAACATGTGGAAATTTTTATGGTGGCGCTGTAATCTTTGTGCAAAAGTATCTGCCTGAACAGTTTCACTTATTGTTCATACGTATAAATTATAAAGTCTAAAAGCTAACCACCATTTATCCTTTAGTCAAGTGAAACCAGACACATTTACTATCTGTTCAGAGACATCCAATCTGACTGAAGATGAGCTGCTCTGATTAGAGACTGATTATGAAAAAGTGGCAACAATTTAATCTGGCAAATTTAATATTAAACTAACATCCATTAATTATCATTAGTGTTTAATAAAATAATAATCTGAGGAGCTAGGGGTAAGGATGAATACAGTGACTCTTTGTTGTGACATTATGTGAAAACATTGGCAAAGATTCACAGATTAAAGACATTAATAATGATAAATTGAAACTGAAAAAAAGAAAAAAACAATGCATCACTGTTTGACCATTACTATTAACATTTAGTTATTTAAAGTTAAAATATCACATAGTCTCTACCTGGAGAAATGTATAAATTTCTGCTGTTTTCTGTCTGTTGATACTAAATTCAACGTTTTCTGTTGGTTAAACCAAGTTTAAATTTGAGGACAATGTCTTGAACTCCAGGAAACTGCAAAATAATTTTATGCTTTTTAAAACTATGTACAATTGATGTTTTAAATAATTATCAAAATATATATATATAAACAAAATAACAAATATGAAAAATTCTATTTCTTTCATTTATTTGTGTAACCAAAAATAATGTTACAGCTATAAATAAAGAGGTGTCTTTGTTAATATTTTATGTCCTTTAAGGTCCTTCTCAGAATGTCAAGCCTCCTCCTATTATCACTAATTGATTATCCTCTATCAAAGCACCTAATTATTTGTGAGTTGTAGCGATCAGCCCTATTATTTGTGGGCTTTCCCCTGACAGGCCTTTAATGGTGATGGTTGGTTTAACCCCCAGGCCTTGCTAATAGGATTTAGCAGTAGGTGACTGCTAACACAGACACACACACCCCTCTAACCCCTTCACCCTCAGGAATATCAGACCCTCCCACTGCCTGTTCGTTGAAAGGACACACAGACACAAGACTAATACAGCCTTATCATTCCCCCTGAGCTGAATGTTTCTCTGGATGTACTGTGGCAGGACTGTAGTGTCACTCCTGGATCTCCCCCTTTTGTTTTGATTCTTTGGAGAGCATACGCAGACGTATGCAAAAGCCAATGCAAATAAACCCAAGGCAGACGCAGCGCCATCTTGGAGATGACAGATGACGTCCCGCCGAAAAGGCCACGGCCCTTACACTCTGGTTGTTTACTGACAGTGATGTTGTTACAAGCCACAGTGTTTGCAGAGTCTTACAGTGTGGACTGTAATGCATGTTGAGGTTAATTTGGGGAAACTGGAAAAAAATGTAATATTAAACAATAAATGGATTTGAATTCATGTGATAATAAGAAGATTTATAGAGGCTAATCAAAAGCCCATCATCTGAATGGTTTTCCTGGTTTATGTGACTAACAGGAGAGTCAGAAGTGCTAGTTTATCCAGGTGAGGCCTTGGTGTCATTATAGCACTCCTGTCCATCAAGATCCCAGCTGCTAACTGGATCAGGGTCATTCTCTCAGCTTTTATCATTTTATCTGCTCTCCATTCTGCCAGTGCTTCCACACAGCAGCAAAGGCTGTTCATTTCTACCCCAACACGTATTGGAAGGAAAAGTATAGGAAACCAGGAGGGTGGAGGTGTTGATTGAAGGGAGGAAAGGGGGGTTACGTGAGGAGAACAGGACAATGAGGAGCAGGGAGGGGATGGGTTTGTTATCCTGGTAATTAAGGACAGAGTGACTTCTATGCCTGTTGTGCGGACAGGATGTGGCAAATTATTAGAATCTTTGCAAGGAAAAGCTGTTCCCTCTCTACTCTGTCCATTCTCAAGGGACCTCATCATCTTCTCTAACAGTCAGGATGGGATTTTGTACCCTCTATTCCCTCACCTTCTCTTTCCCTCTTTCTGTCTTTCTTTTCATTTTCTTTCACTTTTCTCTGTCACCCTCCTCCTGTAATGTACCTCAGAATTTAAGGTAACACTGCAACTTAAGACATGTAGATTAGTATCCTTATAGTTGACTTTATGTCAAAGAAAACTTCAGCAGATATTTATGTAAATAGTTTTTCCTCTTAAAACACTTTTCAAGATATGTTACTTTGGCGTAATTACAAGCTGAGAAGATTTCACTCTGCTAGTTTTTCTGCCATCACTAGACAGCTTTTGATAATTAACTTTGTGCTTCTGAAGATAATTTCCCTGACACAAGGAGAAACAAGCAAACCATAAACAGTAGTTTACGTTGTCATTTCCCCCCAAGAAGTTCTGTGTATCTCTCACTGATGTCACAGGAAATTTATTTATTTATTTGTTTTATATATTTTTTTATTTATTTTCAACTTTCTTGTCATTATATAATTTAAGAATTAGAGGATACTGTGCTTTTGTTCCTCTGGATGTTTTGCTTTGGGATTTCCAGGCTTTTGAGCTCAGGTGGGGCAGAGAAAACAGTGGCCCTCACAACGACACAATACTGAAGCAGCAGCAGCCGCATGGCAAGACAGCCAGAGAACACTCTGGGGTTTAAAAGTACCCAAAGCATCCTGGGTAATTAGCCATTACAGCGCTGTCACAGAGGGTTCTGCAGTCAATACAGAGATAATTTGGGCAATGGTGAATGACAGTGCTGTCCAGGCTTTTGGGATGATCAAGGACAGATCCAGCTGCACCAGGCATCTGTCAGGCCCATGAATCACTCCTCCAGCCAGCAGCTGGGTGAGTGGAGCAGAGAGAATTGCTGGAGAAGCATGTGCAGACACACAAATAAACATGTTCCCCCCTTCTTCTCTCGCCACACCGGGAAATGGCTATTAAAGGTCTGCCTTTACAAGGCACAGAGTGGAAAAGGCTTGTTACCTTCAGTGGCAAATGAATGACATTGGGAATAAGGTGAGGAATAAAAGACAGACCAAAGGGACATTTTTCACAGTTATTTTGTCTATGTCACAAAAACAGAGGATTGCAGTTGCTGTGCAAAAATTTGGTAATCTAGTTTTAAATATGTTGCTTAGTTCATAAACATTTCATTTTGAGCTCCACTTACATCAAAAGACAAACTCCTAACTGTGAAGAGAGAAAAACTATTTGGGAGAAACGATGTACTGGGCAATATTACAAACCAAGAGCTGTGCTTGTTAAACATTCACATAACATTTATATTCAGCTGTATGTCAGGTGCAGTTCTACAGGATTCAATATTTCACATGGTAAGAAACAATATTTGTGTTTATTCAGTTTATTTAAAAGGGACAATGCACATTAATCAACATTTCAATTTCAATTTAAAATATAAATGTAACAAATCTGTACATTAGAGTGTTGTAAAAGATGTGGTAGTATTGTTATTCGTGAGTGCGAGTTTGATTACTTTTAATCCGTTTCTTAAGTTTAGGATTGTTTGACTGACTGAGGTGCAAATTTTAGGTTAATTTACAATATCCTACTTATTATAACACAAAATGATTCATTATGAGTTTCATAACTTTGTGCTTGTTATTTCTACTCATGTTAGATACATTCAACTATTGTCTGGTTGTGTAATTAATTAATATGAGGGAAAAGTGTTTAGGATATATATTTTTTCATAACAAAGCTTTATTAGCTGAAAATGAAAAAAAAAAATCAAAGCAAAACAAACAAACAAACAAAAACAAATACACAGTAAGTATTTTTATTAAAACACAATATCTTCAGCAATGCTGTACATTTTGAAGATCTGACATTAAGTTTTACAGAGTCCTGTTCCTGTTACTCAAAACTTCATTTTAAGATTTTATACGGAAAAATCCGGATACAATTCTGAATATGAAACAGCAGTTTGGTCTCCACGCTGAGATATTAAGCTCACACGTCACCTTTATACAAACTTTTAGTTTTCTAGTGTAACATTAAGATGATACATATATATATTCATCACTGTTTTAGAATCATGCAAAGATAAGGGTCGTTCTTTGCACTTTACAAAGAACGAGAAGTCGCTTGTTTCTACAGCAGCTCAAAACAGACAAACCAGTCTGGACAGGAAAGGTGAGATAATGTTGGTTGCAATCTTCAAATGGGCTAATAGATGTCACCAAATCATCCATATTGCTCTTTTAATTGTAAATTCTCCACTGATGTCTGTTGAGTGAAGCCCTCTGTTTTGTTCAGTTCAGTTCCCCTCTTCAACATTACTGTACTAAAACTGATTAATGAGTAATAGTAGAGCCTATTAGATTTTGATATGCACCCATATGTTTTCTTAGTTTAGTTTATCATGCCCAGTCTGACAAACAAAGACCTTGTAAAGAAATAAATGTTTTCACGTTGTGACATCATCCAGTGGTTTGTCAGTTACCATTATAAATACTGGAATTTTTCTTTTTGTGTCATTTTTTTCTCTTTAAACAGGATATGCGAGGAAGAGGTCAACTAAAAGCTTTGTCAATTTGTCAATTGCAGTATAGCCACAGCTATCATCTCTTTAACCAAAACAAATCATATTGCATTTAAGAAGCTTTCAAACTAACAACTAAGAGCACAAACACTTTAGGAAAATGTCTACTAAGGTGTTGTATCAAGTAACAATAGACTACTTTTAGCAGCCATGGGTGTCACCCCCTGTTAGCGATTAGCAAGAATGTAAAGTCATTATTTTTTAAATCTTACTTTTCTTTTTACAACTTAACAGAATTTTATTGGAGTTTTTTTTTTTAACTGTATATAGCAACTTGAATTTGAACTGAATTTTTAGATTAATTGAAACGATTCCAAATTGACTTAACTGTTCCTTTGTTCCCCTGTTGAAAAGGTTGGCTTTTTATGTCCAGTGTTGTCCATTGCAGCATTCCCTCTTGAAATTTCCCTCCTGTAAAACACAGCTAGTTCATTTTACGTAGTTAAACCATTTAAAATTTTCATTACATCCTTTATCCATATTGCTTTGTCCATTAAGGGTCTCGGGGAAGCTGGAGCCTAACCCAGCAGGTGAGAGGCAGGGTACACCTTGGACAGGTCACCAGTCCATCGCAGGGCCAACACAGAGAGACAAACAACCACTCACACTCACTCCTAGGTAGAATTTAGAGTGACCAGTTAATCTAACATGCATGTCTTTGGACGGTGGGAGGAAGCCGAAGAACCCAGAAAGAACATGCAAACTCCACACAGAAAGGCCGCTGTTCGAGGTTCAGTGTGACCTTCTTGCTGTGAGGCTGCAGTGCTAACCACCACACCACCATGCAGCTAGTTTTCACTACACCCAAACTAATTGGTAGAGTAGGTGTATTTCCATAAATTGTCAATAAAATTTATGCTGTCACTGAAAAGTTTCTTCTACTAAATGGTAGAGCAGGTTAAACCTAACAGTTTAATAAACTTGTGGATGTAAACCATCGTCTCTTTGTTTGTTTGTTTTTTTCTTTCTTTGTTTCTTTCTTTCTTCCCATAATTAAGTGTTTGCCAGTTAATTAAGAGCTAATGAATGTTATAACAACTGTAATAATGTCATTCCATTTTGGGATTATGTTTGTAATATTTTGGAAAATTCAGAAGTAAGACACTGTGGAAAATATTTTCATCTGTATGAGAAATGCCACCATTAATATTTTGGAATACTGATACTACATAAGTGGAGAAGCTGTTTTGCTGTATATTAATGCTCACAGTTGGCTTCTGCCTGAGATATAGGTCCTAACTGTGTGCAGCATATTTAATCATAACTCTGGAGACTCTGCCTTGGGACTAAAGCTTTTTCTTATCATACTTTAATCAATATCTCTCTCACTATGTTAACACAAAGCAGTCATCTGAAGTGTGTGGTGTATTGTTCTTATATGGCTGATGAGCCTCTGTAAATGTGTAAATATAATGTGATCCTCTGAACCGCATAAATGTTGTTTTACTGTATTAATCTTTAATAGCATCCTGATTAACTGCACTACATATTAACATTTTTATTTAACTATCTGTTATGTAGAGTATCTCTGTGCTCTTTTCTCTTGATTCCCACTGGTTAAAGGGTTATTATATAAGAAAATACATTATATTTTAAAAAGGGAAGCTACCTTCTTTCAATATTATAATTACAATCCATCTAAGAATGGAACTGCCTTCATTACAGTCAATAAGATTGTTTATCCTGGTTTGATAAAAGATAAAGTCAAATATTAAAAATAAAATAATAATAATCCACCCTTGTTTTAGTTAAAATTCAGTTTCACATACAGACTATACAATCCTACCATAATTTTACATTAGTTATTCCATGTATCTGTCTTTTTTCATTATTTCTTTAGTGGATAAGCACTGCATGTGAATGTTTACCTGCTTTTTAACAGTGCTGGAGGCTTCTTAGTAACTGTCGTATGACCACACTTTAGTATTCCTGTGGGATCCATTATAGTCTATGTGTCTATAAAGGGAATTTGCAAAGAGCAAAGTGAACATGTTATGTCTCTCATTTGCTGTGCAAGAATATTTTCCTCCAAACTGCGTTTTAAATGCTGTGTTTCTCCCCATTACTCTTCACTGAGAAACATTTAAATGCCCTTTAATTAGTGTGTCCTTTCTCTCCATCGATAGGCCACTGGTAATCACTCAGAGGACTAATGACTCCTAATTGAATTGCTTTAAAGTGGAACACAATGGGTCCAGTCATCAATACCAAAACAGCACCATTTGGGAACAAATCCAAAATGCAGGTAATTTCATTAAGCATTTCCCTAATTGAAAATACATATTTCCACAGAAGCAGAGAATGTTGGATTGTATCCTCTCAATAGAGCCTTGGGAAGGAGGAACTGGATGAGGGCTGCTTGTGGATCATAAAAATCTCAGTAGATATTGATTTGATCTTTTCATATTGTCAAGGAGAAATCTAATCATAATAGAGCAACATAGCATGATATCTCCCTCAAACACCTCTTAACAGCCATTGCAGCTTATTATCCAGTTTTCCTGCATCAGACCCTCAGGTGCAGTGTGAAATATTCCTGTCCTTTTCATTCACACGTCACCACAGCTTTCATCCCTGATTTCGACATTTAACAACAAGCCTGCTTGGCTTGCAGAACAAGTAATAATGGGCAGTCGTGCAAAAGGACGAAAAGTAGTCATGTATTCTCTGGCAGGTCAAAGCAGTAATTATGCAAAATATATCCACAGGTAGTTAACGTATCTACATCCTGACATTTCTCTAAAACAGAAGTAAGAGCTGCACCTTAAGTTAAACAGAACTTGGTCATAATGAAATGAAATTTGTAATGGAAAGAATGAATAGGACGAGCTCTTTTATATAGACACACTGTGCAGAGATTTCATATAGAACTTAATGATCCTATTTCCTGTAGAGTGTCATTGGTATTGCAGAAACTTTCTGTCCTAATTATCCATTTCAGCCTGTCGGTTTCATATCTCTGCAGTCCTTCATTATTCCCTTAGCCACCTCACAGTCTGCTCAGTGCCACATTAGTAAAATAGCGCTTTTGATTTGTCCTCGACAGCATAGATGTTTGATAAACAGAGAGGGGAATAAGAGTGAGAAAGTAAATCTGAAACAGAAGTGCAAAAAATGAAAGAAAAGTCTTCTATCAGCCTAGAAGTGGCCTTGTGTGTTGAATATATTGACCGTGTCATCCTGCAGTTTTAGAGGAGAAACTAAATTCATGGCCTCACCGGGGATTTGATGCATCACAGACATAATAGGGTATATTTTCGTTTGCTCTGAAGTTTGAGAAACATTTTTTCCTTCCTCCTCTGATGTAGGGAGTGCAAATTGCTGGAGGGCATTTGTAAAACAAAATACTTTACTTGACTGTGGAAACAATGAGCGCCCACACCCCCCGTGGTTCTAATGATGCAGTGAAAACCAATTCAACTGTTCTTTAAACAAAACTGCCCTTATTCAGAGAGCCTCCCGTATGCTTTATTCAGACGTTATGTTGTACACATAAACCAGAACATGCCCCACAAAAATATCTCTGGGTTGCATTTGCAGTCCGTTAACAATGTCAGATTTACTTGCCAAGCCATTTTTTTTTTTTTTGCAGTTATACCTTACTGGCCATATTTCAGCACAAAAATGACAGCAATAAGAACCTGATCATGTTGGGTCACTCTGTTTGAAAGCTGCTCCTGCCTCTGCTTCCTCTAATTAAACCCACACAAAGCTCTTTTGTCTTTGCAAATTTCATGCCTGGGACATTGATACTCATTATTTCTTAAGTCTAAACACCAAGACTGTGTCAAGAATGCATCCATCACTGGCAGGCTCCTCAGAGTCAGCAGAAATTTTTCCACTCTGTCAGCAAATTTAGCAATTTGCAATTTTCTTATCGGTGTTGTGACATGTTTTTATTCCCTCAGATGACTTTCAAATGCAGAGATCATGAGGATGGTGGCTTGTTTGTACATTTTTCTAGACCTTCCTTTAATGGCAGTAATTAACAGAGAAACATTAAAGAGCTACTTCAGGAATGCTCTGATTATTTATTTGCATGGCGTTTATACGGGATGATGCCGCGCTGTGAAAGGCTTGCCACAAGTGCAGAAGTGTAGCCCTGCCTGTTTGGCAAGCCCCACTGTTCTTAACAGCACCAGGGCCTGTTCTCCCATTCATTATGTGCCTAAAGCTTGAGTTATCCTCTCCTTGGTACTGGGATGAATGTTATTAAAGGCATAGCTGGCTGACACAACTCTAATGAAAAATAGGATGTTTCTGAAGGTTATGTTGCCGGCAAGCTCAGAAATGCCTGCTTCATTTTTCCCATCCCAGCACAGGGCAATGTAATTCCCACCTCCTGATAGATATTTTTTCTTAAGTTTTTTCATGGCTTTGTGTGCAGGAGCCTCATCATAAAGAGACCTTTATTATCTGCTCGTTTTCCTCTGTAGATGCTCAACAAAGGGCAAGATGGACTTTCTGGCAGATCATACAATTGTGAAAAACTACATCTGTATTTTTAATGCTGCTGTGTGGGTTAAATTCAAATGCCTCGCTATGCTTTTCAAGCTCAATTGTTTTATTTCAATTAATCTTGTAGCAGGAATCGTCTTCTTAAAATTTCCTATACTTTTAAGTGTTTTCAAATTTGATTTCAAACATATTCAGTATAATGACCAAGGCTATAAGTTACAAATGTAAACAGAAAAAGTAGTGGATTATGACTCAATAGTGAGGGGTCTCCATCCAGATGACACATACTTTTTGACAGTGAGGGATGATTGCTCAGCACCGGGGTCAGATTGCACTTTTCAGAGCTCCGTCAGAGGTTGCAGGTCATGCTGAAGATGACCCAACCCGCCCACACTGACGAATCCCAGCTCTTGCCTTAAGTGTAAATCCTCTCCTCCCCTCACTCTCTGCCCCTTTCTGGCCTTGCCAGTCTCTAACAGCCCTATCAGAGCCACATGGGAGGTCTCTGACAGACATTCAAGACACAAGGCTGCTCCAATTTACTCCAACATTCAAATAAGACTTATCTGCAAAAAGACTTCAAACACAACACATTGTGTTAAACTCTGTAAGGACATCAGTTCAATAAAAATTCTTCAGAATAAAAACATTCTAATATAAGTGGAAAGTATGACTGTTACTTTCCATTTTCCATCGGATTAACTCATTAATTAATTAGCGGCATTAATTATTTTATCATACGTCATCGTAGTTTGTTTGTTTGTTGAACACCACATGCAGAGGTACCACTTGCCAACAGTCAAACGCTTAGTTCCCGGACCGGAAGGGGTTCTCCGAGAGCCGACCAAGTTTGACTCCCTACAGAGCAGCGATAACGTGGAGAGTTTGCAATGACAGTAGTCGACCGGGGCGGAACCCCCTAAAGCGGGCCCTCCTTCACCTCCCGTCTTGCTGCAGCGGCACGTCTGATGTAAACAGTGGGTTTATCAAAATGAAGAGAAGTTTTCTGTCTGGCACTGACAAAAGAAAGAAACAAGAAAATAAAAAGCAAGACCCTGGTAAGAAGTGCAGATAATACAAAAATTAATTTAGCTCAGAGCAGCTCAGTCTGACCTCTTGCTGAGTTCCTGACTGACACGAGGCTGAAAATAAAAACATAGCTTAAACAATTTCATTTCTTTAGTTATCAAATTAAAGCTGTGTCCAGTAAAGCTAAACACTTAAGCTAAGAATGCAAAGTTGGAGAATCTACAGACAAGAAATATGGATTATTTACCCCTAAAAGTGGATGAGTGGAAGTTGTGTATTTTGTGAAAAAATATGTCACCTCATAATCTTGAAGTGCTAATATTATAATCCTGCTTTTTGTTTGTTCACCTGACTTGTCATAAATATTTTTTCATTACATAGATTTAAAAGAATTTTTTAACTGTTACCGTGTAAAGAGAATACGGCTGCTAAAAGCTGTTTGTTTAGTGTGTGGTAGCAAAAAGCATTTTCTTCATAGCAGTACTTTTAAAAGAAACCGACGTTTTATGCATAACAATAATTAATCGTGATTAACTACAAAAAAGTCATGCTTTTAATTGCACTTAAAAATTGTAAGTGTTGCCCAGCAGTAATATATTAAGGACATATACAACTGCATACACCGTCCGTACAACGTACAACTATACGTCGTGGCTGCACGGTGGTGGTTATCCGCGTGGCCTCACAAGGTGGCTGGTTCGAGCCCCGGCTGAGGTTGCCATCTCGAGGACAGGCTCCAGCTTCGACCCTTCGTTGGAGAATGTGGTATAGATAATAGAGCTGCACATACAACTGCTTAAATTAATTACAAAGTTAAGTGTTCAACATTTTCAAATGTCTTTGAACTTAAAAAAATATTATAAAAATTGTGAAAATTTGTCTTTGGATAAGATAAATAAATAAATAAATAAACTTTGTGTTTAAAATCTTTAACTTTTTTTTTTTTTCTTTTTAGTAAACAAAACTGACACTGCTAGTTTAATGATTTACATCTGCATCTGATCAGACAGGGGCAGGGAAGTCAACTGTTAAGGATAAAGATTTATTCATCTTAAAAAATAAAAAAATAAAAAATAATAAAAAAAAAAAAAAAAAATCTGACATAATTTAGATCCAGCATACTGTAGGATCATTTAACTCCCCACAGTTCATTAAGTCATTTGTCCATTATCAGACCCATGTGGATGTCAATTTACTTTTTTTTTTTTAACTACAAATCACATTATTACTCATGGAAGTTAAATATTTTTCTATTATCAGGGCTCCATTCTCCTCATACTGTCTTCTCTGTGGTGTAATCACAATCAGACCCTAAAACACAGATGTTTCAGTGTCAGCTAGCGAGACCTCTGACAACTGGTTACCACCTCTTACTGTGTGTAAATCACAGCCAAAGTCAGTGTCCCAAAAAACATGTTCCCTTGCCAAAACTCATAAGTAAACAAGCTGATGGCAGTACCAGGTCACTTTAATGCTTAATCTTTCACACAGGAATCTTTAAACATTTCAGGGCGATGACCCGTGTTAGCCTTTTAATACCACACCCATTGGAGTGTAAATGGAAACCTGTTAGTCAAGAAACATATTGTTTTTTATATCAGTTTTTTTTTTAAATAAAACACCTGGAGTTATATTCTTGTGTAAAAATAACCAACTAACTTAGCTTGTTGACTTGTAAAATGCTTATATTACAGCTTGATCACCTGTGGAGCGTATTAAAACATGCTACCATTGTCGCTGTTGTCTGAATTCGTGGTTTGTTAGAGCTGTTTTTGAAGCAGCGACTCTCCATGTCAGATTATGCCACATATCCATTTGACTTTCATAAGCTGTTTACGCTTCAGAAATTGTGGCAATGGCTTCTCTCTTGTGCAAAGGCTTTTACATATGTTGTGTGTCTCAGAAATGCTGCTCCAGTTATAGCTATCATTCTGAAGAAAAATCCAACCCAAGGTTACATGAAGCTTGTCATTTTTATGTTTTCTTTTGTTATTTGCATCTTGGTTGATGTTCGGACAACGTATGCAAGGTTTTTTTTTTTTTCCTTGCCAAAGACAAAAGTAAAAGGTGCATTAAATTGCTTAGATGAGCCATAAAGCTCATATTTAAGTTTATTACTATTACCTAAAGGCAGCCCCATTATTCAAGCTTTCCTGTGGAAAAACTACAGTTGTCTGTTTATTTCTCTGGTTGTATTTATGGCTTATGTTTTACGCAAAGCTCACTAATAATGTATTTAATGTGGACGACATTGCTTACATATGCTCTTATTAGTGAGTGGTAGTCTGGTCTCAGGATCAGTGGCAGTATCCTTAAGGGATGGCCTCTCTTAGGGGAAGGATGAAACAAGTGTATGTGAAAAAAACCCAGCATGAGTCCTGTTCAAAGGCACAGACGAGTTCTGAGTGGATTAACATTTATTGACCGCTCAAGCTTCCTTTCTTTTCTTTTTTTTTTTTCAACCTCTCCTTTTTTATTTTCTTTTTCCTTTTTTTGCTCCAGGACAAAGATTCAAACTTAATTGCAGTGGCTGTTCCACCAACTGATCACCAATGTGCCAACAAAAGCCTCTCTAATAGGCGCTTCATTAAGGATTAGAAAGTCTCTATTACAAAACAAATTAAGCATGCTCTGATCTTAACCTATAGGTCGAACGGCATTACAGCAAAGTTTAAGCTTTTAGATGGCTGAAAAACTTATTACTGGTTAGCGCTGAGGTAGCAGTTTGGTATTGATTTTACGATAGCTAGGTATGATGATTTATGGAGTGCTTGTGTCAGTATAACAAGCTGAAGGACACACAATATCATCTCCAACATCATTAAAATTCAGAGGTCTCCAGAGCTAGCTCATCAAGTACTGTTCACCACCTTGGAATTTCATACAGACATGTACGCACACTCACCGTCTCTCTTACACAAACACTCAGACACAGAAATACTTAAGTGCTGATATAAGGTATGTATTCACTCTGGCTTTTCTCTGTTTTTTGTATCTTTTTTATACAGTGCTGCTTCATCATATGAGTGCATTTCGACTTGGTTTTTACTACTTTTACCCTGTTTTGCATTTAATTTGCACATTACAGCCTGCTTATGCTGTGATTTGTGCATAAGCTTGGTTAATGTTTGTATCAATTGTATAACACAGTGGTTCAAAAGGTCTACCCTCGACACAATCAGTATCTGTGGTCTCTGGACTGCAGTTAACAGAGCATTGGCAGTAAAATCTGTGGTACACTAGAGCCCCCTGTGGGCACATGAAAGCAATTCCAGCTGGTAGTAATGAGCCTTAGTTATTTATGTTTGAATGAGGATTTATTGCACAGAATGTTGGCTATTAACTACATTACCTGATTACTGTTTTTTATTTATTTTTATCGTTTCTAAGCATTTGTTGCAGATGCTCTGAAGCAATTCAACTTCAGTCACTTTATTTTAAATTAAAATACCTGGATATGGATTTAGTCTAGTCTCTTTGTGTACTAATAATCACTTATTTTACATCAAATATTTTAATACTTTAAACAGATATCAAGCAAAGATTTGTGTTTTGTAAACTATTTCAAGTTGCAGTCTACATCTATTTATTTGTTTGCATCCATATGATTTGTTTGTTTTTATTTATCACAGTCAGGCTGCTTAATATAAAGTTTTCAGTGCTATTCTTAAACAAAAAAAAATAAAAACTTAACCGTGTAAATCAGATTAAAGCGTATGTAGTCCAAAAAGATGCCTGTAGAATGCGTAGTGCAGCAATCAGGGGAAGTGATAATACAAAACCAAGCAAATCATTCAGCTGTCATTTTACAGTAACACCCTGCCTGCTTCCCCCCATAGAAACCCCAACAAGGAGATTCAGAATACCATATCAGGTCGGGCTGTCCGAGGCTTTGGCTTGTGGGATGGAGGTAAGCTTCTGGGCTTCTGTCTTTCGCTGCCTCTCAGATTCCTCTGGATCCACCCCCCTCCTAGATCCCAGATTCTCTCCATCATCTCCTCCAACCGTGAGGTCTAACCGGCAGGGCAGGGGCGTGTGGGCGGACATGCTGGGTGCTGGCAGCATGCTCCTTCTGCTAGTGAGTAATGTGAGTACAGAGAGGACCCCCACCCCCCAACCTTCTCCAACACTCCCCCTAAACATGCACATCTCACACCTCACACTCCTAGAAAGAGATGGGCCATAGATGGAGGCAGGCACTCCTGCTGTGACTTGGCGCACCCCACTGGACAGCTGGAGACTTAGGGAAAGGAGAGACTGCCAAACATGCCTGACAGAGCAGAGGAGTACTGGAGGTGCAAGGCTGGATGAGGCCTGAGGTGGCTCCCATACCTGCAGCTGATCACCAGCCCATCATCTGTAATTAACTGCACTTATATACCAGTGAGATAAACGGAGGATCAGCGAGCACACACACTTGCACTTGGACACACACTCAGCACCACATTACCAGTGACCAGCCACTGGAAACCAGTGAGTCTGAAAGAAATACAACTAATTTTGTTACACTGACAAGGTTTTATTATCTCCATGTATGGTTATCTTGCTTGATATACTTGTACAACTGCAATAGCTACAATGACTATCTGTTTTGTTTCAGCTAATGGCAGTTAAACTGTATAATAACCACAGATAGCTGAGAACAACAAGGCAAAAGTGAGCTCTGTTTCAGTCTCATAAGCCACATTTATAAGGGCATGTCAAAGAAAAGCAATGTTTTCCTGAAACTATAATGATTTTCATTCTGCTATTTTCTTAAAAATCCTCTCTTGCTGATTGCAAGTAATTAATCAAAGACGTCCAAAACACTGCTTGATATTTAAAAAAGAATTCTTAAGGAAAATATATGATGCCACAAATTAGAGCAAAATCACAAGACTCCTCATCATGATGCTGCCAAGCTGGTACTACTGCTGGAAAGATCCCTCCCTCCCTGTAAGAAATAACACCACCTTAATGTTATGAATACCAAGTCATGTCCTTGCAACATGGCTGTATCCCATTTTGTCCTCCTTCATTCTCAATCTAGCTGCTTAATCTTGATTCATCAGTTACTGCAGCTTATTATAGAGCACTGACAGGATGCTCGGGTTCTTGATAAATGACACTGCTCAGGCCAGATTCAAAATGTGAGGCTCAAGTGCCAATTATCTATGCAGACCTGGTTAATAAGGGGATCTCTTGTTAACTATCTGATCTCAGCATGAGCATCATTTGTCATGAGGGCCCGAGTTTACCTCAGAGACAGGGCTTCCTGAGACCTCCCCTGCCTAACATATGTAAAACCTGGATCTTTGTTCCTTTAATAACCTTTTATTAACAGCCTGACATCATGATTAAGTTTGGCCCAAACACATGCACAGTAAGGTACACAATTACCGTCACCCACTCACAAAACTGCACCAGATCACAGTTAGAGAGAGAATAATGGATATTGAGCCGACGTTTGATCCATTCCACGTCGAAAGCCTAATTTGCTCAAGCACCTGGAGCTGTGCCACTGCATGCAGTTTTTTGAGGTGATGATGGATACTCATGGGAGTTTATTTCCATGAGCATATCTTCTCCTGATTTGTAAAGATGATAAGTGCTTTGACCTTAACTCATCATTACAGCTCATTAAAGCTTTTGTTTGTTCCACCTTGGAAGAAGAAGCAGATTTTACATCAGCTCACAAAGCATTGTGGCTCTTGACTGTTAAGTACTTGGAAATGCTGCTCGTCTCTGTTTTAGCTTTTATTTAGCAACTTCTCTGAGGTCTCAAGGTCTCAGATTAATAAACACTCGCTGTGGTCAAAAGTGCATAGCATCCCAGGGAGGTGAGATGCCCCCTGTTCTCTTTGAAACTCAGCATTGCTTGTTGCTTTGCTGTCAGCCACATTGTGATGTCTGGCTCACAGGCTCACTGCTCCATCTTAGTATGTATTCATTTCCTGGGAAAGAAGCAAATAAAACATCTTGCAGGGCTGCCTAGCCCAGGGAACTTTGTCTTCCATCAAGAAACACCTCTAGCTCATAAGCACAGAAGTTGTAAAATACTTCCAGACATCGCTTAGAACATTCCTTTTAACCTTAGTTGTCCAGTGTGAGATACAGAAAAAAAAGCAAATCTTTGAAATAAATAATTAATCAGAGTGTTTTCTATTATTGCTCAGATATGGAGTCAGTAGGAAGCCAGGTGGAGCGATCAGATCTTCACAGCATCCCCACTTCCTGTCCCCCACAGTACGCTAGACTGTCTAGGCAGCATCTGCTGAGGAAAATAAAGCCCCCTTTCCTTCTCATGTAGAGAAGATAATTTGCATAATATCCCCCTCTGTAAGGTGAAAACAGAATAATAATTGGTTTGCCCTTTTCTCTCTGTGTGTTGTAAAACAGTTAGGAATTAATTTGAGGATAACAGTGCAATTAATTCCAAATGCTAAAGATGGTGTGGGGGGCTTTGATTCGAAGGAGGGGAGAGGATATACAGACTGAGGTCATGAAACAAAGACTTTGTGTTTCTGCTGCTGCCAGAACTTACTCTGCCTCATTGTAAGAGTACATGTGGGGATTTGGAATATTTCACGGTGAAACAGGGGCAATGAGGACACATATTTACCGCTCCTTATTAAATATTGCTATTCCAGTTTAGTCCTAACTTACTGTATATACTGTGCTGTTTGGATATCCTTAATGATGAATAATGGTTCTGCTGGATGTGCTGTATAAATACAAAGATTCATGTCTCTATTTTAACCTTGTTACAAAATGCCGTAAATTCCACACACATCCCCATTACAGCTAATGAGTAGCACTGTAAACAGTAACCTGTTTGTAGTAAAGGAACATGCTCTGCCTTTCTGAGGCAGATGCCAATAATGACCTTGTGTGGACACCCTTGACATTAAAAAAGGTAGTCTGATATGACAGACATGGTTTAACATTAGACTGCAGGAGATTTGATGCATGCACATATCTGTTGAGCCGCCATTTAGGCCAGAAGTGTGATATTAGTACATGATAATATTGCTGTAGCAGTGGCCTGGACGTGTCTCCCCACTGTAGCTTGTTCTATTAGGAGCAGCAGCTTCATTCCTGAGACATCTATAGTAGAAAAAGAACATGCTTCACTGTGAGTCCCAATTACACCTAATGATGGTGAAAGGATGGAGCACATGCAGATTGTGCTGCAGTTTCTTTGTCACGCAAGGCACAAGGTATGATCATTTATCACAGCAGTCATATCCTGTACTCCTCCCTGAGTACAGACAATGAATCCCAGCACATCATCCTTACTGTTCATATCTTTTGTGTTTAACTGCCTGGAAAAGAAAAATAAAAGCCTGTTTAAAAGGTGTTACAAGAACATGGCTGTATCCTGTAGGCAAACTTGAGACACACGGAGGAAATGTTGGCACCCTCTAGCCTTCAGAATAGATCCATACTGGCAGTGGTTACACACAGGACCGGCCACCCTTATGTCTTGTGTTTAAATTACTTTGTTTTGTAATCAATTGTGGCTTTGAAATCCAAATTAGAGGAGTGTAAGGTCTGCATGTTACATGTTGCAAGGCAAGGGAGAGCTTAGTGTGAGATTTGGGCAGTGCTGTGCGAGTGTGTGCTGCTGCAGCAGAGAGGCGGCTCTGTGCTTGTCAGTGGCTTTTCCCTAATCCTGGTCTGATCTTTGTGTTTGATCCACAGCACAGTCATGAGACAGCATGAGCAGCAGCTATTGCTGTAATTTAAAGTCAATATTGTACTCATGATCCCTCTCCCTGGGCTAACCGAACAGCCTCTCACCACGATGGAAGAAACCATCTTGGCTCCTTTAGAAGGAATCCACAGCTGGAACTGTTCTCTTCCCTCACACTCTAAAAAGAAATAGCTTTTTCTTTGAAAAGAACGTTTTTATTTACAAATTTTCTTTTTGTTTGGATCATACAGTATCTCTCAGGTGCTGTTCTATGTCAAGCTGGTCAACTAAACCTTTAACAGTTATGGGTTTTTGGGTGGGATGTAAAGTATGAATACAAATAGCACACATTAACTTTAGATATGTTTTCTTCAATGATATAATTGTTCATGAAAAAAAATCTTGTTAGTGACCATTCCTACAAACCCCCCCAACAGAAATTGTTATTGACTCCAGGATCCAGCTAACAAGCCCTCAGTGACATCAACAGCTTTGATGATTCATTCAGAAGCACTTTAATAGATCTAAGATTAGAAATAGTGGTCTCATCCACAAATCTCCTCCTGTGTTATTACACCCAGGGCTCAGATATTTATCCCGTTTGAACGACATGAGATATATAAGGGTGGCTCAAGGGCCCATTAAATCCATACATGTCATGATCAGCAATGTGTTACACTAAAACTTTCAACAAAACGCGTTGCTGACAAACACTTTGATAGAGGCTGTATAGAGCTGTAAATTTAAGATCCAGGGTCAGGGAACTCTTTGTAGATAGAGGTGAAATGTCAAAAATTGATTCTTTTAGTAGCCACAGTTTCTTCTTATATGGGATAAATCTCTTATTGTTGAGCTGTTTTATAATTTAAAATTGCATTTCTTAAAGTTTTGGTTTCAACCAAAATGCAGATTATTGCACAGATAACTGTACAACCAGAGCAGTAAATCACCAATCGCTTTGATTTTTGTTACAGTTTAGATTTGATTAGATATATATTTATTGATGATATCATCTGTTCATCTACATGTTCCATCATAACACCTGATACTGTCTGGAATAATGTGCCTCCAAAGGCGATTCTGGAGCTTTAAGTAGACATAATTTAACATTATTCTGAGTTACAGAGCTGCCAGATACAGTTTCCATGTTCATAAGTAGTTTTTTTCAATTACTGTGTCCTGACAACTTTCCTTTTCTAAAGGCTAAATCATGTAAGTTTACATGTAATGCAACAAAACTTAAAGCATGGAGAAAGTTTTAAAAATTGATTCATCTTAAATTAAACTCAAATGATAAAAATGTATTCTATTTAACATCAGTTTTTACTTAATTTATACTACTGATTTATTTATTGCTAAAAGAAAAGGTCTTCACCAGAGATGGTGACTCGAGTTTGGGACTCGGAGTAGAGTCGCATGTAAGACCCATTTCCAGTGACTTGAGACTCGACTTGTAGTGGGGGGGGCTAAATCCTGGCCACCACATTGACCACCCTAAGCACATCATCACAGCAATCACTACTTTTTATTTCTTCATACGGAGCAATTCCTGCGCTGCGACAGCGTTTCCAAATACTTTAGCCGCACATCCAGAGCAGTACCTCATAAATGAAACCCGCCTCCACCCCTCGGTCTGCTGCAAGTAGTGGTGTGTCTTATGTGATCAAACAGGAGAGAGCAAGTTTATCAAAATGAAGAGAAGTTTTTTGTCTGTGACAATAGAAGAAGAAGAAGAAGAAGAAGAGGCAAAAAGAAAAGAGATCAAATCAGTACTGGAGATAATACAGAAGCTAATTTAGCTCAGAGCAGCTCAGTCTGTCCTCATGTTGAGTTTTCGGCTGTTGTGAGGCTGAAAATAAAAACATATCTTGGACAATACAAATTAAAGCTGTGTGCAGTTAAATTGTCAAGGTAATAATGTTAAGTTAGAATGTGTTGGACAGAAATTTTGACAATGCACGTCTAAAGTTTTATAAAAGTAAGTATGTATGTTTTCTGCCGGTGGTGTTTACATTTTATTGTCCATGTGTCCAGTTGGCTTTATGTTTCTGAAAACTACATTTATTTATTTATTTATTTATTTATTTATGTCCTGTAGCTGTAAATGTAATCCTATGGCAGGCCTCAGCACATAGTTTAATATTGCCCAAGTTGAATCAAATGAAAATTGAAAATAATAAAGTAGAAAAATAGTGGAAGTTGCCAAAGAAAATCCAAAAGCTAGGTTTGAGGAATTTAATATATTAGCAACAACGCCTATAAAGATATTATTAAATATGTAACTGATATTAATATAAAAAATATCATAATAAAAGGATGATGACCGCTGGTTGGAGGGGTCCCCTTTAAAATGTTGCCTAGGGCCCCAGAAGACTCTGCAATCATCTCTGCAGATAATTACAGGTAAGCTATAATATCAGAAGGGAGATGGTGTGTATTAGATTTGTGTGTATGTATAGATGGATCAGACTTCGATCAGAAAAAATAAATGATGTATTTGTGTATTCCTGATGATGCTTAGAGAATGAGCTCATAATGCTGCTGATAGTCATAAACTAAGCTGAGCATCTCCTGGAAAATGTGCTGCTGCTGTATAATGTCAGTTTCTTTCTACTTTATCTCCACAAATCTACAAAAATGTAGATACACCAAATATTATTTAATCTTCCACCACTATCAGCTTTCCAAATATCGTAGAGGTGCAGGGTTAATTTTGGTGGAACCTAAATATTTGGGGGAGTGGTAGCCTTGTGGTTATAAAGGTGGTTTTGGATCTGGAGAAGTCTGGTTCAAGTCCCTGGTGTGCCTACAGTGGTGAACCACTGCAACTCTGATCAGACCTACTGTAAACAACATGGTTGGCTCGGTATATTAGAAAAGTACAGCTGTTGCTAAATTAGGAATGTAAGAAATATTTAAATAAATATTCTAAATTATTTAAAATAATGAGTTTTCAATTTTTAAAGATTTAGAATTAATATTTTTTTAAGTTATTATTCTTAGAGTTATTTGAAGCCTTTTTAAAAAAAAAAAAATGAAGGTTTTTCTGATGCACTGGTGCAGGGATCACTAACTGTGGACCTGTTGTTGTCCTGCAGATTTTACTCGTTTACCTGCTGCAATACACTTAGTCAAATTATGAAAGGGTCATTCAAAGGCTTTTGCAGAACTTGACAACAAGTTATGTAGCTCAGGTGTGTTGCTGCATGCAAAACCACTAAAGCATTCTTGACAGCAGGTGATCCTTAACTAAAGTGCATCATATTAGTCCTTCTCTCAACATTTAGAAAAAAAATACTATGAACTGCAGTTTTAGTATAAAACATTTTTACATGGATCCCGATGGATTTTGGTTCATAATAAAAACGCTTGGATAAGTTATGTTAATAACATATTTTCTAATCTGAATAAATTTCCATATTCATCTCTACAGGTTTCAGAATTCAGTAAAGCAAAGAAATCATCCAGAGGAGAGGGACAGAACATTTGTCAGTTTAAGCTAAAGAGCAGTGCTATTACTAAATGCTGGTAGATAAAGGGTGAGTACGGATTTTTAATTCCTTGGATATTATAATGCAATCTTCTAAGCAGACCAGACAACAGATGTCGCGTGGCAGATCATTCATTACAACTAAAAGTGACTTCCAACTTGACTTGGACTTGAGGTCAAAGACTTGACACTCAGGGCGGCTGTAGCTCAGGAGGAAGAGCAGTCGCCCACCACCCGGAAAGTCGGTGAAATGATTCCAGGCTTCCCCTGACTCCATGCTGAAGTGTCCTTGGGCAAGACACTAAACCCCACGTTGCCTCACGATGTGTCTGTCAGGGTATGAATGTGTGTGTGAATGTGACATGTAGTGTAAAGCCCTTGGAGTAGTTAACATGACTGGAAAAGGGCTTTATATACAATTTACTTGGCCTGGAAAAAAGGACTTGTGGACATCTCTGGTCTTCACTTATTTTATTATCAAATGAGTTAAGACGTTATGGTCCAATTTATCTGTTTTTACCAATTTATTTTATTTTACAGAGTAGGAAAGGATTTTTTTTATCCTAATGTAGCTTTATACATAAGAGTTTGTCTCTTTTTTTTTATTTATTTATTTATTTTTGGGTTTTTTTTGTTTTTTTCCTCATGCCAAAGGAAACAATCAAACTCCAATTTCGGTTTAAACTGGCCATTTTGAAAGTGCATAACGGATGATTCAGCAGAAACGTATATCAGGGCATAATAGGAGGAAGAGAGAAATGGAAAGAGAGAGCAAGAGATAAGATGAGAGTCAACATAGGACTGACTTTTACTGTCAGGAGAGAGATCAGAGTACAGGTAGTATGCAAGATAGATGACGAATTAGCCATTGTAAAGGAGCGCCTCACTGAGAAAATCTGACAAAGTTTTTAAATTTTGGTGGTGATTGAAAGTTTCAGTTAAGCATTGCAATAAAGTAATGAATTGCTGAAGTGTTGTGGTGATACGTTGTATGTGCATGAATGAAATAATTTACAGAACCAGGACTCATGGTGACGATCGTGATTTAATATAACTTTAGATATGGATTTCTGTGTTTCTGTTCAGACCATTCAGATGGAGAAACAGCAAATGTGTTGATAAAACAGTGGAAGGCCCAGTTGGGGAGTTTTGTGGTTAACACTGGAGGATCAGACTTGTTCTTGTTTTGTTTTTATTTAATTTCTCTCTTTATAATTCCACTATTCTTTGTAATGCTTTTAAAGTTTAATGTAAAAGACTTTGAGTTGTCTTGTATATGAAAGATGCTATACAAATAAACTTTCCTTGCCTTAAATATATCCTTTCCTCTCCTACGTTCCCTACCAAAAAGTCATGTCTACATGGCACAGTTTACAAAAAAACCTTTGTCAACATAAAAATGCACACGATGGAAATGTCGTCTGGACTACACCAAACCAAAAGGTGGTGATATTGCTCCCATTTCTGTAGCCACAACGATGCTTTGTTCTTCAGTTTATAGCTAGTGATTAACCATATATTTATTTGTAAGCACATAAAAACTCCTGTTAACAAGACTAGCAACAGCACAGTTTTGGCTACATCTGCTGTTGCCTTGTAAATGAAAAAGTTAATAGAACATTTTGCATTGCAAACCACACAGACTGTGGCACACAAGCCACAGTTATTCTGCCTACTGTTATATGACACAGCCAGTTATCCCAAAATCTTCACTTTGAAAGGTGTTTTTTTTTTTTTTTCTTCTTCTAAAAGTTTGCTATCAGTGCCTGAAAACTACATTTGTATGTGGATGAAAAGTGCAAACAGAGAAAAAGTCTGCTTTTGTCATAATACTTGTGTACATGTAGGCATGGCATGCGACCTCATGTTTCATTTGTTCTGGTAAAATGTATCAGGTCTCCTGTTTCAGCAGGTTTCTATCAAGCCTTACCCGAGCCCAGCCAGCCAATCCCAACCACTGTGGCTGGGTTTGAGACATGCAGTGGTAAGCCCTCGATTACACCAGAATGGTGTTTGAATCAACCATTGTCTCAGTAACCAACTGGATGGTACTGTATGTCTGTTTTATACAGCTGATATAATAACACTCCTTGGATATCAAAAACAAACCAAGAGATTCTAGATGAATTTGCATTTGCATATTCTTCTCATAATGCAAGGTTACATTAAAGTCTGCATCTCAACCTATTCAAGCCAAAAAATGAAGATGTTAAAATGATCGTTTTGGAAAAGGAAATGTAAACTTGCAATACGATATTTAGACTACTCATTATCAGACTTTAATTGACAAACTTGCTAAGCATTCAGTAATATACATACTGTATACTGTGTATCAGTAATACAAGCTTAAATATCACAGTCTAAAATAGTGCATGCTATGAGTGTGATGAATCTGGAACTGCTTACTCTGTATCAGGGTATGAATATCAAGTTCACAAGAAACACTTGTCCTTGTATGTTGTCATGTATGACCTGAACTGTGCTGTGAACTTCTGGGCAGATCATCCAGGCTGTTTTGAAACCATTCTTGAATTTATGTTGTTGTGGCATTTTCAGCTTGTAATTACATGCAGAAGCATCTTGAGTGAACAGCGCTGACACCCTAGGGTGCACCCAGTCCTGCAAAATATCCTTATATTCCCAAGCTATTATGAGATTTTACAGAGCTAATTATCAGTGCTAACGACTCCTGCAAATGGCTGCTCTCACCACATCTAAAAAGTCAGTTAACCGTCTTTATTTCTTGGTATTTTCGGTTAATCTGGCTCAATGTAATAAGGAGTGATAGTTATGAAATATTTTGTTAAGTCTGAGTTTCTTAGCTATGGTGCTAAATAAAAAAGCTTAAATAATTTAAGTGACACGTGTTTGTACAGTAGTGGCTCTGTCAGTTAAGCTTTTAGGATAAAAGAGATTTTTGCTTTGTCCTTTTTTAATTTATAATTATGTCCTTCATAAATTTTTTGTACAGTTATGTCCTTTTCCTTTTTTCCCCCGTTTCTGATTCAATCTGTCTTTATTTTTGTAAGCAATCCTAAAAATGATTTCTGACACCATTGCCCTTACAAATTCTATTCAATTCCTCTGCATAGGGTCAAGTATTACTTTAGTAGTGACTTGATTTAATCCCCTATTTAGCCTCAGAGCACATTTCCCATTTAATACCATCTTATTCAAATAGAAAAAGGCTCAAACTAAGGCCATGATATCAGTGAAAAGCAATTGGAGTTAATGCAGCACTTGGCTAAATTCATATCTTTTTACACAAACATACACCCGTGGCCCACTTATAACTTAAATGACTAGTTTAGTTAACCTCCCAGTTTAAATCTAACATATTGTTATGACAGCAGCGGTGCACTGCATAATTTCCATGGTATTAGCATCAGTCATGGGCCTGCCCGCTATAAATACACCTGACAGCGCAACTGTTCCAGACATGTTCTTCGCAGGATAGTGCAGAGGACTCCAGAGGTGAGGTACTTTGATAGCACTGCTCATGAAATATTTGCTGACTTCTATCACCTATGGGACTACTGTTCTGATGGAGCCAATGATATGTGCCCCTATTAGTCTCTAAGGATTGTTCCTAGCCCACTTTCACCCGATCTGTGCCAATTAAGTAGCAGAATTATGTATATTAGTTGGAGTCACTTGTACTTCTAAGGAAAGAAATGCGTATAGGGAAGGATGACAGAGGAATACCGTTGAATAATTAGAGTGAATTTTCAGACCCCTGGAAGCTCAATCATATGCTGGCATGTGCTAACTATTTTTAACCTGTTTTTTCCTCCTCTTCTACCCTCTTTCTTTCACATGCTCTTCTGCAGAAATAAGGAGCAAACTAACTCTACCTGAAGTAACAGAAAAATACTTTTGGGAATGCCACTTTACCAAACGCCACTCTGACATAAAAAGCATGACCGATTCTTTCTTAAACTTGTTTTAATCATGTGCGTGTGCGAGTATATAAAACCAGCTTTCATTCTCATGTCTAATTCTCATTTCCCTCCATCAATGATAAACAAGTCAATGAATCTTAGGAAGTTATGCTTGGAAAAACATTAATTGAGCTCCTCAGAGTTTCCATAAACTCATTATGTCATGCTTGACTTGCCATCCATACAGTGTTCACAGCAATTGCTCCTCAGTCTTCCTCATGCCGCCGGGTAGTTTGTGGAAATATAGTGTCATGAGCAGACCTCTCCTGCTTTACACACTTCCCACAGTCATCAGTATTCTAATGACTCACCACTGCTGTCCCAGGGTGTTTATTTTTAGAGATAGCGAGATTGATGAGATGCTCATATCATCCTTAACCACCAACTAATTAACTAATTAGGACATTCAAATGAAGACTTGCCTGAGATAATGCACCGTGGCTTTGGCATGGGCAAACAACTCTTGATTCTAACTGCTTGACACTGCTGAGGCAGGTTCAGCATCATGGTCTCTTGCTCATGTCTGCCTCATTGGTGCCAAATAGCTGCTGCATTATTGATGAGACCAGGTATTGATCAGACAAAATGATGCTCTGTTGGGTGAGCAAAGCAGCTGCCATGACACTGATGTTATCAACAGAACATCTTTTATATTCATGGATTAATATGCTAATCAGTGCATGTGTACATCCTTGTAGTTTCTCATACAAGTGTACATGGAGACACCTTTTGCTGATCAATGAGGTGTCATCAAACCCCAACTGAACCGATCCACCATCTTCACTTTCTGAAACTCTTTCTTATTAGTGCAAAATTTCCAATGATTTTCAATCATTCTTCACTTAGGCTGACTTTGGACTTTGAACTAACTCACTCTGGAGGTGAGAGGCCTTGAAGGTCTCACTGTCTACGTTATAATTAGTCTTTTTTTTATCATTGGCTAATCCACCCTTTCACCTTGCTCTCACCAAGTTTATATTCTCTCTGGTCAGAGCTGTATCATTATCCATCTATTTGCACTGATTGTTAGCCCGCCAGAGGTAATGTGTCAGCACTTTGTAGACTTTAATTGGAGGGAGATATGGGCGATGGCATATCACTGATGTAAGTCTGCTTCTTGAAAAGGCTGATAGTGGTGCAGTCTTGAACCATCTCACCAAACTAACAGTCTTCTGAGAATGATTGAAGTGATGTACCTCTTTCTCAGCTTATTTAGTAAAGAAAAATAATTTTGACTCTATCATTCAAGGGTTTAATCCATCATGGCTCTATTTTACAGGTTAATAATCCTTTTAATTAAAGGATAAGCCTAGCATTGAACACAAACTGTAATCACCAAAGGATTACAAAGAGATGTATATAGCCATAGCAATTAGTCCTGTAATTAAGGCTTTAGTGCTGGACAGAGATGAGAGAGCTGTGGTGATGTGTCATAAAATTCATAGAGTTGTTAGGGTGCTGCAAATACATCAGATGCGGCTTTACAGCAGCACGTCTGCATGTGCACACAGGGCAGTGGTGAAACATGGCATCCCACCGGATGAAGCTGCAACAGCTGTTCTTGCCTGTGCTCGGTGTTTCGCACAATATGATCGCTCCATCCACACGCCCACCCCCCTAACAGCCGCATCTGCATTCATCAAACACACTTATCAATAAACAGGACCCGTACAGCAATAAATGATCTCTGAGTGGGAACAAAATAGCAAGACTAGAAAAAAATGCCAGGCATACACTTTAATCACTGATGCTGTTAATCAATAGAGCAGCTTCATATAATTTAATTAAACTTTTATTCACAGCAAATGTTTGGCAGGTTTGTCTTTTGTTTTCACTTCATTAATGGGACTGGTAGGGGCTGGGGGGATTGAGGTGGCAGCCACTGATGACCAGTCAAGATGGGGCACTTGTGTTTGTAATTGCATTTTGTCACCTATAGAGGGTGTTAAGAATCCTTGTTAAAATCTGGGGGAAATCTCACAGTAACAATTATTGTAGAGCAAATTACCAGGTAGGCAATATATAAGCTGTCAGGAAAGGTTAGGAGAAATGAGAGGAAGAAGATGGACTATTCACACATTCATCATGGCCATAGTAGCCACTTCCAAATTGAAAATTGGAAGGGATGCATCTTTCATTTTCTCGAAATCTGAATGAGTTAGCTCTGATTATTGCTGTGATTGACAGAAAGGGCTGGATAAATAAATAGGCTGGTAATTCATTTCTGCGCTTCTGTCTTAGATCCATCCCCACACATCACTTCTCAGGGTTTTGGCATCAACAATAAATGATGAAAAAGATTCGGACATGTGAGCATCAGGCTCAGACTGCCCACCTGGACGTGTATATGAACAGGAACAGGAACATGATAGATGCGCGTGAAAGTGCATTAATAGATCTAATCTGGCTTTTAGATGGTTTGGGGAGGATTTCTTCATTGGCACTGGCTGCGGTTGTACCATCCACACTGCTGCCACATGAGATTTTCACTCTACCATCTGTCTCTTTCAACTACATTACATTTACACCACATGCTTGGAAATGTAGCTTCCTCGTTTTTAATGGGAATGTGAGGCAACCGTAAAATAAAATTTCTCTCTTTCTGCTGGTACGTAGGGCTGATACTGGTGCCAAAAGCATCGTTGTTCATTTGCAACAGCATTGTCCTTTGAATTTCATTTATGGTGAGCTATATATTGAATTATTGAAAAGCTATTGTTTGTTGCATGAAATCGACAAAGCAGTAAAGGGGTTAAAGTCAAAGAGTTATAAAAACAATAAGCAAGGGTATGAAAAAAACTCCACTCCAATCAGGACCAGTTCAATATTTTGCCCCTCACCATATCACAGGGTTTAATAGGACATGCTCCATGTGTATTTATAGATTGCAGACATCTGCTGAAAATGGGAAAAGGTTTAAGCAGTATTGATTACGGATTTAAAAGTTTTACTCACTAAAACATAGGTAAGTAAGTTTTGGAAGGATATATTTTAGGACATGATCTAGTTTGGTGAAAAAAAAAGTAGGCCTGGGAGTGAGAAAAACTTATTGAAAAAAGATGATAAAAAAAAAAAAAAAAAAACTCCTGTGGGTGCAGTTGACAGGCTATGTTTTACCTGCTTCTTGTCAGCTTGAAGAAATAATAATTTTTTCCTTCACTATGTTAACCTACGCTATATGGGCAGGATAGAGCAGTGACTAAATGCCACTAGATTAATCAATGACTACATTAATGACCATTTATAGGTATTTTTGATTTAAAATTGCAAAAGGCCAATTGATTTCAAAAGCAAATAAATGCAGATATCTTTGTGCTATTAAAAGAATCTTTTGTGGTTTAAATTTTTGTTGGTCTGAAAAACAAACATTTGAACATGTTTATTTGTCCTTTGACAAATTGTGAGGGGCATTTTATTGACCAAACATATAATTAAATTATCAAAAATATCTGTTCATTAACTTATTGATGAAGACCTCTACTACAGGAAAGAATTCATACAGATATCTGTCTTGGTTCTCATCACAGTGTCTCAGCCATTTGCAGGCAGTGGCCATTGTTGATTCAAGGTGAGACCTGATATTATTGCCTTATAGGCTTGTGTTTTTATTGTTGTTATCTTCAAGAATGGGCCCATTTTGTCATTTAATTGAGGCTCATAGGCTCGGCTGTGAAACGGCACACAGGGGAATAAGACGTCAAGCGGCTGAATTTCCACAGCCATTAACTGTTCCACACTCAATTAGAATGCATAGGATCCTGACATTTCATAACTTATGGGTCTCCAGGCTGATATAACTCTACTATAAAAGAAGCCACAGTCTGAAGAGCCATAGCTGGAAACTTACATCCTCTTTAAGGTTTTAGCTAATTGCTTTGTGAATTTTTTGCAATGTAAAATCAAGGCTGGTTAAATGGATATATAATGTGATAAAAAGAGAGAAAAGCCTTTATCTGGCTCCATGTTACAGCTGCTGTATGTTGTGTAAATATATCAGAAGATGCTACAAATTACTGTTGAGAAGCTACGTCGTCTAACTATCAATTAGATCCACTTTCATGGCAGCATTCCTCCTTCTGCATATGTAATAAATCATGCTACATAGCAGCAAAAAGAATGCAGGATACATGTATGACAAGGTTCTAATACAACATAAATATGAAATATGAATGACAGAAAATTGAACCACTTAATAAAAACGAGGGTTTGTTATATGCTGCTGTGAGCCATCTCAAGAAACGTGATGCTGACAATCAGAATTATGATGATAGAAATCTACTTTGATTGCTGTTTAATTTTCTTTGGTGATCTCTCGCCACCACTATAACTCAGTTTGAAAACAGACAGGTTCTATTTGCCAGGTAATTAATTACAGACCGCTGAGGCGAGCTTTAGCTATTATTTCTAATATTGAGTGTGATTGTGAAAAGTACCTTTTCCAACAGTACGATTGCATTCATTTATATCTTGTTATTTTGTAAATGCTTTTCCAGAGCTTTAATTTGTACAAAGTGAAGGCAAATTTTCAGCACAGCCATCAGTAATCTAATTTAAAGCGAGGCTGCTACTATCTGAAAAGTTTCCATTTAATTTAAATTGATTGCCTGTATGATTTAGTATATTACAAAGAGCAGTATTAAGCTTTCATTATATGGGGCATGACTATTCCTCCTTTGAGTTTTTAAGCTTATATTTCATCATAATGCCTTGAAATAAGTCTGACCCTCAATAAAACCTAATCAGAATACCTTTATAAAAATCCAGGGGGTGATGAGTTCTAAGAGACTCACAACTGAACATAAAGCAAGAAACCAAAATTAAGACCAGAGCAGAGAATTGAAGCCAGAAGGTTGAGCATTAGATCACACTTTTTTTTTTGGTTTCTCTGTTGGTGGCCAACCAATAAACCTAAAATAGGTGAGGCTATTTGCCATGAACAACAAAGCACCATCAGCAGTGCCTCCAAGGTAGAGCCTCCTATAGGTCACCGCAGACATGACTCTACAATATGACAGATTAACGACAACAGGTTGAGCCCTGTACTTTGAGCCGCCCACAATCTCAATTATGTCCGTCTTAATGTACACTGAACAGCCACGATTGCAGGGCCATGGACAGGGTAAACACACTTGCAGGAAGCTGACTAGTGACAGGATAATAAAGTGCCATGATTGATTCAGCTTGCTGTGTGCCAGATCGGTTTATTGTGTGGAAGGAGTGGTACCAGATTGCGTAGGTTTCTGTGATGAGCTATTATTGTCTTGGAGCAAGAATTGTGTAAAGCTGGATCAGCGGTATTATGTAAATGTAAAGATCTTACTTCCTATTACTGTGGAATACTGTGAAGTGAAGCACGTTTGTTGTTTTACTTGATCTCTATCTTATTTCCATGGCATGCTGAAGCAGCAAACACTGTAGTCAAATTCAATTGGCCTGAACAACAGACGTTTTTAGTTTCTTTTGTTCTTGTTGGAAAAAAAAATTTTTTTTTTATTACTTGATTATTTTAATCATTCCTAACAAGAAGATTTATAAGAACTGAAATATAAAACATGAAATCAAACCACTGAAGTTAAAGTATTTTATATTCCACCCCTGTTATTTCAACATACCCTTCAATCTGCTGAGGTTCAGCTTTCTGTTTATTTCTGCAGTGTGCTTTCATGCAGCCAAAATTTAATATTTTTTATTAAAGCTGTAAAAAAAATTCTGTTACCTGGCTGACATATTGCCAGCAACAACTGTTTGTTTGTGCCTTTACTCTGAAAAGAGAGCTAATGCATATTAATGGGCCCTATAAAAGCAACTAATTGAGCATTCCGGATCTTGCTGAGTTGGGCATCTGTGAGTGACATTGTGCAGCTCCAGGACCTACACCAGACTGGCTTTATTAGCTCTCTGAACTGGGATGTAGGTCAGGCCATTAAAAGCAGGAAGGGTTCTTTCACTAAATACTGTTGTGACAGCCATGATTCTGACACCCCAGTCTGTGAGCAGTGAGAGTAGGCAGCAGCAGCATGGTAAAGTCTTTTATATACCTTATATAAAGACTGGCGCTTCAAAAAGTTAATCCAAGTTTAAAGGAATTTAATTGAGCACAATAAAATGCAGCCATATGGATGCCATAAAAATCAAGTGTTCCATATGAGTGCTAAGTAAACACACTGGGAAAATCAGTGTATATCTAACAAGGCTCATATCTACTGTTGTTTGAGTAATGTTTTTAATGACTGAAACTAAATCTGTAGCAAGCTTATATTGTGTTTTTCAGAGTATGCATGTTAAAGAATTGCTTCTTAACAGAAAATAAGCATCGGGGTTGGGTATTATTAACCCATCATTATTTTTTAGATGCACATTTGTTAGGCTTACAATAGCTTGTCAAAGCATTTCCATATACAGGTAAACACATATATGGTGGTAAAAGGGTCTTTAAATCAAAACCAGGCATTAAATTTCAGGATGACAACTGAAATAAACTACACTAGACCACCATACTAAATCACAATCTAAAACAGCAAGTAGCTGGGCAATAATATTTCAATAGGGGGCGGCACGCTGCCATTTCAGATTGGCCTTTAAATCATATTTAATTGCTCTTTTGTGTAGTAGACTGAAAACTGCAGTTTAACTGGAGCTTAAGATGAACCTCACTTCTTATCTACTATACAGTGTGTACACCATATAGTGTCTGTCTATCAAATCCATTCTCCATATGTGGTCCTTAACAACCTTCTGTCTGCTAAAACTAACATGAACACTGTACGTATGTTGGCTGTTGTAATAAAAAAAAAAGAAAGAAAAAGAGACAACAGCACGTTTTAGTCATGCACCACAGGGTGAGGTCAGTCAGATTCCTCTTTAGTGGCCAACTGCTTTTTTTTCCCCTGTCATCAGTTTTTTTTTTTGGTGGCTTTCACTAAGGTGTCATAAGCCATTTGATTGTAAATCTGAGTGACCTCGAAGTCACAAGAGAAAACAGAGATCCGTAAACCAATCATCGCACGGCTGCCCCTGTCAACCACGTTCCTGTTCACACAAGCACTGGCTGAATTTCCTGATGTTAAACAGAGGAGGGAAAGAGGATTAAAGCTCAGTTCATGCTGGCATTTGTGTGAACAGTGTGTCAGTTTTAAACGTCTTTTAAATTCCAACCAGTATCAGCATTCTTTGCTTAGAAATTATTTAATAAAATCCGTCTGTTCAGCTGAATACTCATAGGGCATCCAGTGAATGTAGAGGTGTTACAGACTTAGCTAAAAAGTCAAGATAAAGACTAATGATACTGCAGGCTTCAGCATTTCTTAGATCACTTCCAGCTGCTCTGCTCAGCAGCAGCACAAACATCATTGTTATTATGGATTTGCTGAAAATCAATTTTATGAATGCTAATGTCCTTTAAATCTTTCAGAGATAAAAAAAAAAAAAAAAAAAAACGCTGTATAAGGAAACCTTCTGAATGTGGATTATTGGAGCAGCTGTTTGAAGGCTGCACACACTCTCGGTAAAGAGGATTCTCAGATGATGACCCACACAGTTTGAAAATAATAAAAAAAAAAAAAAAAAAAAAATCTTGTTTTGCTTAAAAATTTCACAGGCGGGGATGTTGCAGAGCTGTGACCTGGTTTCAAGTCAGTCACCACCTGATTTTACACCTGCTCTCCAGTTTGCTTGGGGACTGAAGATGCAACTGTAAAGATGGTGTATGATCATCTCAGCAGTAATTATATGTGCCACCCAGGAGACATGGCACAGCATGTCACATTTGTTGGACATTATGACAATCTTTTTTAAAATGCTATTCTTATATAAAGTTAAGGTTCCTGCTATTTATTTCTGGTGAGCGTTAGAACAGGTTTAATTAATCAAGTAATATAGACCAAAAGTTAAAATGAAAAGACTGAATATGTTCTGAAGTAAGTTAAATGACATATTATACCTCATCAAGATAAAGTAACATCTCTAAGTGTGATGTGTCATCTCTCTTTCTATATTATAACCAAAACACTGAAGTATAAGGAACACTTTTGCAAGTTAACATTGATTAAATAAGATATCCTCTGTTTGTGTTTTCCAGTGTCAAACCCCATCATGACCAGTTGTGAAGTCCTGGCAGAACTCCATGCTATGACAGAACCAAAGTGCTAGCATTGGGAGGTATGGGTCACCACTACAATCTGACTGCCCCTACTGCAATTGCCTCCCCAAATTCAGATAATCAAATTCTGAAACATATCCAGTGTAAACCGACCTATACTTGGGTTAACTTCAAATGTCCATGTGCAGTATGCAATGTGCTTATATTACAAGAACAGCTCCCTCATCAGCATGATTCTATGGGCACAAACTCTCATCAGGTGCACAAAACATGGTTGAGGGTGGGAAAATGGAAAGATTGAAAGCAATTACACAGGTATATGAAATTAAGTTTGGTCGAAGTATAAAACATTTGATCATATGGAAGATTACCAAACAATAAGCAGACCTAAAATAACCAGCGTGACTCTAAAATGTGACATGGTAAACAGTACATGATTAGCTAACATCAAGAAGGTAAAGCTAGAAAATTCTAGTGGCGATCATGAGCCATACCTCCAAGACAAGAAAACCCACCTTTAAACAGCTGCACATTTGGATACAGATGTTAACACCATGTCAGTGTTACCATGTCAGTATATTTTATCAGGAAAGTCAAGTGTTATTTCAATATCACAACTACCACATTTCTAATCATAATACAGTATTTTTTACATGGGTAATAACATGTCTGTCTAGACAATCTGTTTACTTATTTTATGAACATGATGTTAGAACCAAAATTCCACCAGATGTAATGACTGTGTCAAGTTGATCATGTTTGTGTGTATGTAGTTATGTTAATAATAGTATTAACATACCTGTTGTTAATAATGTTGTATTAGAATTTAAAAAAGACACAAAAGTGAAACATGTTTTCACAGTTGCCATCACACACACCTCTGTACTTATATTTATCCACATGGATCACAGTACAACTGAATAAGCATAGTTGAACATTGCTTTGTAAGTTGCAGACAGAAGAAATTATGGGACGGAATTATTCCTTTTCCTTCACAAAGGATGGTCCAGTGTAATCCTAGGCTGACAGAGATCTTAAATTAAGTTTGGGAGCGTCTTTCTTTTGTATTTAGAGAATTCCAATAGAAACAGCTCTTGTTGTCTCGGCTACTTAAATATTTCCAGGATAATTTCTTCTTATTTAAGAAGGTTTTTAAGTAAAGTCTATTTGACTATACACTCTGTGTTTGTACTGTTTGTGATTGGAAACAGTGTGTCAAACCATTGTAAATCATGGGAGGGAGGGATTCTACTTTTTAAAGTCTATAAAAAGCTTATTGTTTTGCATTATTAAATAGCTCAATTCAATCATTGCGTGTTTGAATAAATAAAATTACATAGTCATGTTTGCAAGGATATTGAATTTGATTTTTAAATAAAAATGTTTTAGTGTGAATGTGTCCTTATTTAGCTGAAATCTAAAGTTTACAACAAAACTGTCAAATGAATGCAAATCAGTCAGCTGGGTTGCCAGTCAATCGGATCATCACCTAATAGCAGAAAACCAATGTGAAACTATATATATTAATAATTAATTATTCATTCAGTTGCATTTTAAGCAAAATAAACATTTTTTAAAAAAAATATGCAATTATGATGAACTGAAGTCTACCAAATTGCCAATTAAAACCAATTAACAGGTGATCCTATTTGATACTTAAACCTAATTTCCTTGTTTCTCTTTGTCACCTTAAACATATTTAGAAATGTCCACATATATAAAAGTAAAAGAAATCAGCCCTGTAGACTATGGTGTGGATAAAGAGAAGAACCTCAGTAGTTTTGTGGAGTATTCAGGGATGAAGATTAGCATGGAGCCATCAGTGGTGTTGCAGTCCCTCCCAGCTCTGCTTCTGCTGTCAGACCACCTCCTCCCTGCTTGTCAGAAGCTCCGACGAGGAGCTGTAAAAACCTTTTCCCCTCTCTTTAACAACTGCAAAACAACACGCACACACCTCGGCTGAGGTGCCTGCTTTTCTGAGGCCTCTGACAGGACGTGCTGCAGGCACAAATTGTAATTCATAAAGGTTAAGGGGGTCAATGCCTTTTATTACCAGTCTGAGTGCATCCAGCTTGATGGGGCGGGCATGCAAATGGAATGTCTCAGAGTGTTCTATGCAAGAACTCAGACAGCGAGTGTGTGCATGCATCTGAACTGAGGTGTTTGTGTGTGTGTGTGTGTGTATGTGTAGGTGTGTGTGGTGGGGGTAAAGGGTGGTGGGGTTTTGAATAAGCCGCTCTTACTGCCATAGCCATGTAGGACCATACAGCCACTGCCCAGTTAATGAGACAGTATGGCATTGACCTCAGGTAGTTAACGGCCACTTTGATATGTGCTGTCGTGCAATTAATGTACTGTAAATGTTCATGTTTTATCATTTGGTTGGCTCTGACCTATAAGTTGCAGAATTACACTTGGGCCTATTGTTCACTCTTTCCTTTAACATCTCGAGCATTAACAGAAATTCAGTGTCGCTAGTGGGAAATGAGATGTGGTGTACGGTAATGTTGCTCCAAATGCTGTCTTGTTCAGAACAAACATAATTAAACAAGAATTTACATCAAATTCAGTCTTACAAAATTGAATAATATTATTTTACCTATACAATAATATTTATATCAGAATACAGTATATTGTATTATTCTCAGTTCAATCCACTTTGAACCTGATTACAGATTAGAAAAAGCATCTTTATTGTTTCTTTTGTGCAGTTATCATGACCCCAGCAACAAAAGCTATTATCACATCAGACCCAATTGCACACCCTGCTGGACATTTAAGAAAACAGCCTTTCTCTTTATTGCACAAGATTACTGTGGCTGTCTGGATGCTTGAGAGTATAATAATGTTTTAAACTGATTTTTTCTAAAAAAAAAAAAAAAAAGTTTCTAATTGTATGATTTATTTGGATCTTTATTTCTGATTTTGATTTGATTGTAATTAGTTTTTACACATTACGTTAAAATACAGACATTTAAAAGTCTTAAAACAGATATCACCTGCTATCCAGCAATGTGAGCAAGCTTTAATTAAACATTTGGAAAAGATTCTGGTTCACTGGTTATGGATAAAACAGAGATAAATAGAGCAGAACAGAACAAAAGAAATTGCAGAACAAATGAAACATAGTTTAATAGAGTAGATTTGTATGATCAGAATAGTGAGCAGAAGGCTGCTTCCAAAATGTTACATTAACATACTATTCAGTTATTTTTCTTTTATTATTATCACATTTGAAAACATTAGGGAAAAATAGCTGTATGCAAACACAAATTCCCCCCAATGCAAAGCAACAGTGATTTACATAAACAAAGGAAAAGTGGTTAATAAGTGTAAGTTTAAGTGTATATATACTTAGTTTCATGTTTCAAGTTGTAGTCAAACTTAAATCATTAATTGGTTTTGTCTTATAATTGTATGAAGACGCATTGTTGGTGGATTACCAACCTCCAACTGGTAATTGTCCCCTCAGGAAGCAATGTGATAATACATGCAATTCACACTCTTCTCTTTATGCACTCATAAATATGTTACGTTTTAGTGTTAGTATGCCGTGCACCGTGCATAAAATCGTAGAAGCAGTAAATGTCTTAAATACTCAGTAGGAATAATGCAGTAAAGAATCAAAACTTTGTTAAAACTGAATAAAACGGAGTGGACCTAAATAGTACAATGGAAACAGATAGCACCCAGCTGTCGTATGCTCACTTAATGCATAAGATCTGTCACTGTCTTCTTGAGCATTTTTTTGCACATATATGATGCACCGGCTGATTCTGCTCACTGCTTATAGGGTCAGGAATCTGTGGCTTCATGTTCGTTGTGAAACTGAAAAGATCATACCTGAGGAGCCACTGGGACGTTTCTCCCTTTAAGCCAGCATGCAGTAAAGGCGGGCTCCCTTTGCTCATTACCTTTCCATCACAGACCAGCTGCTGCAGAGTCATTCATCACGATTACAAACCCGCCTGGTGTTGCAAGCCTACAGCTCCACCATCAGCTTGCAAGACGCCAAGATAAGGCTCTGAGCCATCAGCCCCTCTGGGCAGAGTGTTAAATTTACACCACAACAGGTGATAGTAGTGGACAGTGGCAGGCAGGTTTTGTTGTAAGAGAAAAACTTGTGATGAAACACAGGCTGAATCTTGCCTGTACCTGCAAATGTGGTCCTTTGGCCAAGAAAAAAAGTTTTAGTTTAAATATAAGCTTTTTAGAATTACACTTTATGTCAGTTAAATTTATGTTAATTCCAAAGAATTTCAAGCTTTCATTTCTAAAGTTGGAAAACTCATTCAAGGGGTTTTATCAGTTCTTTCCTTACTTACTTTATTTAATTTAAATTTTTCCTAGAAAGTTTAATGGTTTTGTCAATATACTTCTACTGATGTAGAAAAAAATGCAAATGAATTCTTCCAGAGCCTTAAAAGAGATGTGCCCAAAGATTCCTGTTCTACTTGAGTTCACTAAGCTGACTACTGTCATATATTCATCCTGAAGGATTTTCCATATTACAAATGACATATTGATGCTTAAAACACAGTGGTTATCCAGATTTACTCATTGGTGAAAGCAGATAGATAGATAGATAGATAGATAGATAGATAGATAGATAGATAGATAGATAGATAGATAGATAGATAGATAGATAGATAGATAGATAGATAGATAGATAGATAGATAGATAGATAATTTCAAATAAATTTTAATTTTATAATAAATTAATTTCAATTTTAAATCATTTATTTTTGTGATTTTGTATCCATTAATAAATAATTACGTGAACAATTTGTTTTATGAATGGACCGCTGACTTTGCACCCGTGTTTGTTTTAAATAAAGTTTTGTTGAAATGACCTTCCCTTGTCATCATCCGGGGCTCTGCATACATCAAGAAGCGCATGCGCACTTCCTACTGTGGTTCGACCTCTGCAGTCGGTAAGTCTGAAATGGCAGTTTGAATGAGAAACGTATCTTAAGAAATCCTGTTTCATCCTGTCTTGTAGCTTCGCATCGCAGTGCATAAGTGAGAACAGCATGCAGAATGAATGTGGATGTGCTTACCTACGCCTGTATTTTCTCTGTTGAGCGTTTTAATACCTGTTTGACCTTACTTCTCTCTGGTCTTCCTTCTTTAGAGAGACCCGGGCTTCAACCAGATTTGACCAAACCGGTTAAAACTACTTAAAATAGAAAATGTATGCCTGTGCAAAGTTTGTTTCCACGCCGGCTATGGTGAGTTTGCCCTCTTTCGTTTGTCTCCCAGCTGTGAATATTTGTAAAAAATCATGAATATGTCCAGTGGGCCTCCGGTTGAACTTGACAGTAGTGTACTGGCAAGGGTATAGGCGGACTAGGCCAGCTCGCTAGCCAGTTGCTAATGCTAAAATATGAAATAAAAGACAAGTTATATGGTTGCTGTATGACTATATTATTTCTGGAATAGATTCGTTCAAGCTAATAACTGAAATGGTGCATCACCATCGCTTTAGCTATCAACGGCTGTCTTAGAAGATGAACGTTAGCTAAGGTCATATTTAGCCAAATTTAGCTCAAAGTCCTGCACAAAAGCTCAACTACAGGCCTTTTTAAGCGATGTACAAATGTTAATTTCGTCCATTTGGTCATTGTTACCTTTCAAATGTATATAGCCTGATACTGATTGTTCCAAGGTCATGTTGCTAGTTGTAGATATATTAGGCAGGTGTAAACGAATATGAAGATATGTTTCTGAGCTTCCTTTCTATATGTGTGATGCCAGCAAAACGTTATAAAAAACTAATCTTAAGCATATTTGACAGCTCAAACAGTGTGAGCAGCCATCACTAATTGTCTTAGGCCATACAGTGTGTGCCTGTGTGCAGCAGTGAACCCTGTGATTGACAATGTAACATTCAAGGTGCTTTTTACTTTCACCTTTCTGGAACTGGGCATGGTTTCAGACTATGCAAAATTTGTCTTAATGAACTTGTCCTACTGTTGTATACCCTGTTGCTGCAGGTCCGTGCTGGTTCCCGGGCTCTTTACAGACCCCTGTCTGCCTCTGTGCTGTCCAGGCCTGATGGCAAAACAGAGGTAAGAAACAACAGGCTTGGCACAGGAACTTTTAATATTTTATATTTTCATTTAAAACTAATAACCATTTCTTTTCAGTATTGTTGGGAATGAGAACATACAGCTAATACTTTGACTTGTTGCCCTAAAGTTCTCTGCTTTGGTTAAGACTTATCAAGAACTGTTCTAGCTCATTTAGGACTGATTTTTAATACAATAGAATTTGAGGCTTTAAATTAAGTTTTAGTTGGAGGAGCTGCACATTCTTTGAAAAAATTGATACCTGCTATGAAATGGCTGGTTGGTACCTGTTGTTGCCAGACTGTATTGTATGTCAGCTCATGTATGCTTTATTTTTAGATTTAAAGGTGAGTATTGTCTTTTTCTATTCTTGCTCTAGAGCACTGTTGCTGTGATGCCACAGAACCCCCTGACCCAGGTGACGCTGAGAGGCTTTCAGACCAGCGCCATCAGCAGGGACATTGACACTGCCGCCAAGTTCATTGGCGCTGGAGCCGCCACAGTCGGAGTCGCTGGATCTGGTGCTGGTATTGGGACAGTGTTCGGTAGTCTCATCATTGGCTATGCCAGGTTTGTTTTTATCTTGCCACAACATATCCTTATTGCAATTTATGCTTCTGGTGCCTTCTCAATCCATTTATTGATGGTCTCTTGTTTGCAGGAACCCATCTCTGAAGCAGCAGCTGTTCTCATATGCCATCCTGGGATTTGCCCTGTCTGAAGCTATGGGACTGTTCTGTTTGATGGTCGCTTTTCTTATCCTGTTTGCTATGTAAAACTGCCCTCAACACTTTCATTACAGATGTGACTACATATTTTAATGTGGCTACCAGAATTGTTCAATGTTGGCGTCATGGAAATGTACATTTTTCAAGTCTTTCAGACACTGTCAAAATAAGCAAAACATGTATTGTACAAATGTAAGAACTCACGTGATTAAAATACATGTATTTGACTATTTAACAATGGCAGTAACTTTTCTGTCTGGAGCATCATGCTAGCACAACAGAAAGCAGTTGGCATTCATAAATGTCATCTTTTCAGTTGAAGCAGCTGCTTAGGCTTGCCATGAATCAGCCTTGTTTTATCAGCTTTTGGGGGTCCACCTTAATGAGTTCTTCTATAGCTGCAGTTAAATAGTACTGTAATTAGGCAGCAAGTGAAAGCTTGCTTTTGTAAATGGCATTGAATAAATCTAGATGATTTAATTGAGTTAAATGATGGGTTCTTTTTTTTTTTTTTTACCTCTTCCTACCACCCCTACAGGGTATCAAAAGCTGACACAAATAATTTTTATCTGCAGTATACACAGTTATACAGACTTTTTGGTAGTGACAGTTTTTTTTATTTTTTGCTAAACTTGGAAGCATTAAAGCATAACTGTAAGTAACCTCTTATCAGTAATTAGCTTTTACTGCAAGGACTTGTCAGAAAAAAATGTCACCTTGTGATGGCACTACTAGTGGGCATTTGACTTTTTTAAATATTGATCCCGTTCTGATCCAAAAAGGAAAGAAAATAGGTTTTATTAAGGTTTGCAGTTTAAATCTGTATGTAGATGTGAATAAATGTTCCAATGATAAAAAAAAAGATGTAATTGTGGTATGGGTCATGAATGTACCATGAATCCAAAAACTAATATAGCTGCTAGTTTGCTGTTTTCTGAAACCTAACATTTACAGTATTACGAGTCAAATAAGCACTTTGAGTTATGCCCCATCTCAGAGAATATACATTCCAGTGAAGGAGATAATGGCGAACTTTCTAATTTTTCGACAAAAACATATTTACAACTAGTCTACTGGCTTATATTCCAGAACGAACAGAATAACTTCAAACGCATTATTCAACTCGTTAATTCTCTCATATCTGCTCTAAAAAAAAATGAGTGTCAATGATAAAAAAAAAATCATTTTAAGTCGTGTAACACACTTCTGAGTATGACGTTTACGGAAGACAACGTGCTGCTCTCGCGATATTTAGGCACAACCGTGGAGTTTTGGAAATCAAGGGTTGTGGCTGAGGGGTAAGTGACCACATAAACTAACAGCGAATATGTGTTAGGCTGTGGTAAAAGAAGCAATTCATTGGACTATGAGGTACTTATGTTTTAACACGATATAACGATCTTTAAATAAACGTTGACAGTTCTTCTGTTTTATAATGATATTTAGGTCCAAATATGGCGACGGTTGTATGTTAACGCAGGGCTCAGGCTATTCCATGGAAGCTACTGGAACAGTTGATCGCTATTTCTATAAGATGCAGCGATTTTTGTGTGATGCTACTAGTTTTATTCACAGGCTACAAATTGCTAGCTAACCAGGTCGATGAAGTAGAGTTCTTGATGTCTGCTTCAGTCGCGCGTTTGTATCAAAATATCTGAACGTTTTTATTTTTTTTTAATGACCCTGAGATGTAAACAAGTACAGCAACCGCCCCTCATCGATAGGCTTTGTCCATGGTTCCATCTGTCCCTTCTCAGAGCTTTCACCTTTACGGTGCAAGTCACCCCAGCCTTTATTGACACGTTAATATCATCCCTGCACGTTTGCTGAACTGAGTGTTTGATATTATCCATAAGGGTTAATCTGTATCTTGAAAGACCGACAGTTAAATTGCTAAACGATTAAGATTAAATTTTAAAAAGAATACACATTCGTAGACAAGATATTAAACCCACTGTTTGATTTCAGGGTGAATAACAGGAATTCCTTAATATGAGTGATGATAAACCCTTCCAATGCACTGCTCCTGGGTGTGGACAGGTAAGACATCACAGTTAACTTTTTTGGTCTCTCTCTCTCTCTCTCTCTCTCTCTCTCTCTCTCTCTCTCTCTCTCTCTCTCTCTCTCTCTCTCTCTCTCTTTTCTCCTTAAAGAAAGGTTGTCCCCTACGTTATAATCGAAATTAAGTAGCATATTTTGCTGGAATGCTGGATACATTTAAACTGGAAGATGCTGTTTGCAGTCCTGCTGAATCATAGTTTTAGTTAAATTGTTTGTGTGACAAATAACTGCATATTTAAAACGTAATAAAATTGTAGATAAAGACACATTTAGAACGCATTTATTATTAGAGCCTCCTTTTGATCTTGGTGTGAGGGGTCACTTTCCTTGTAGAGGCTTGGCGATATAAGCAGTTGTTGCCAGTATTGGAGTTTCTGCTATTTATTAATACCTTCCACTATCTGACAAAATGTGGACAATTCACTACAACTGGATTTTTTTTTTTTTTTTTTTAAGTACTGTGTTTGGCAGAAGTATTTTAACTACAGTTAGATGTTTACAAGCCTAAAACAAAGCAAGCAGAAATGCCAAAGTCAAATTTCCTCATTTTATGTGCTGAAATTTTTAAATTGAATATAAAAAATGGCATTCTTTAATAGAAGTTGTCTGTAAGATATCCTTAAATTAGTTGTAGACAGTAGTACTTAGTACAGATTTAACAGTTTCATGAGACGAGATATCAATGTGTTAACTTTCTGACAATACTTATCCATCATATTTCATCATCCTCTCTATTATTATTCAACCTTATATAGAGATTCACAAATGAAGACCACTTGGCTGTCCACAGACACAAACATGAGATGACACTAAAGTTTGGCCCAGCAAGGAATGACAATACTATTATTGCTGGTGAGTAATTTTCAAGTTATCTTCATAAGATGCGATTGAGCCTTTACATTTCACCCACTTTGCTCATTTTCTTCCATTGCAGACCAAACCCCGACACCTACTCGCTTTTTGAAGAACTGTGAGGAAGTCGGGCTCTTCAATGAGCTTGCAAGTCCTTTTGACCATGACTTCAAAAAGGCAGCTGAAGATGACATTAAAAAGGTTGCCCCTCCTGTTAAACCTGGTTGCAGATAATCTGACCTGTATCAATGTTTGGTTCTTCGTTGATCTGCTATTCTATGTTTTTATTTTTGTGTAGTTACCCCAGGATTTGTCACCTCTTGCTACACCTATCATACGCAACAAAATTGAGGAGCCCGCGCCTATAGATGTACATCGGGACAGTCCGCTGCCTCACCCCGAGTCAACTACAAATGATGACAAGGTAAATGTTTTAAATTAGCTAGTTTTTTTTATAGTAATTAAAATGTTGTGATAAAGGATGTTTTGTTTGTCTCATCGGTAAATTACTCTTTGCAGATCCACTGGAATGAACATTTTATTCTGATTTAGATATCCAAGGCTATACTAATGTCTGATTCTGTTGTGGAAAGTGAAAATTAGTAACAGCACTGCACAAAAGAATTAGTATTGTTAATTTGGAATAATGTAGCAATAGCACAATTTTACAGTAAATAAATAAGAAATCCAGTGTTGAATAAACACTCCTGCAGCTAAGGTCTTGTATGGTGTTTTCAGGACTTATCTTTGCAGCCAGCTTCACTGCCAACATCCACTATAGTCCATCCTGCTTCCCTTCAAGTTCCCAATGTACTTCTAGCAACCACAGAGGCTAATGTTGTAATACAGCAAGCTCTCCCATCGCCAACATCTAGCTCTGTTATAACCCAAGTCCCATCCACTAATAGGCCTATAGTGTAAGTAACTGAATGCGTCCATTTTTAAGAAAATCATAGCTTTTTATTAAATCATGGTTTCTTTTTTCAAAACCATTTTGTGCAGTTTTGTTGTGGTGAGCTCATATTTTATGCAGCATGTGCTTCTTTGTTTTTGATTTATTTGTGCTTTACAGGACATTTTTATTTATCTGTGCACAGCAGATCTTCCACCTCTGAAGAAAAGAGAAAATCAGTGTTGCTCAGATAAAGTACAGTTAATTAAAATGTGTTACTTGTGAAAAAAAAATGCATTGGGTTTTCACATAATCATCACTGTCAATGCTTCACTTAAGCTCTTTATGTTACCCCTAAACCCCCAATAGCTGTTTGATTATTATCTGAATCTTTGACAAAAGGTGCAAAATGACAACTTCCTGGGTGTTTTAGTGGTTAAACACAAGCTACATTTATTATTTCACTGTGGTGATCAATGAGTTGCTCAGATTTAACTTTCATCCAAAAAAGTAGATGCCAGTTTAACGTAGCAGATCAGTTGCTTCTTAAGTGTATGTTACTGAAAAGGAAAAAATAGGATGTTCATAGTAGAGCAGAAACAAATCAGTGTATTATATTTATGATTAAGTTGTAAAATAAGAGCCTGTCACACCTACAGTGGTTTCCATGAATGAAATTGAGTTAAATCTAATGACCTGTGCAGTACTGACACACAAAGCTTGTATTTAAGCTTATTGTTGGTATTTTTTACAAGAATCCACCAGAATTATTTACCTTGACAGTGTTTCTATTAAACTATATAAAAGTATATCAGTACTTGAATTAATATTTAAAAACTTGACAAAAATGGTTAAGTGAACAACCCAGGTGTTTTACTTGCATAGAAAATCACTTTGCAGTCAGAGTGCAAAGTTTATGAGCAATACTGATCTCATTTATTAGGTCTCATAAGACAGTGCAGTTTGTTCTTTTGATCATTTTGATCACTATCTGCAAGTTATGCACGAAACGTGTTTGTTGTAGTTGGGTTTCTTTCTTTGTTTGAGCCTCTGTCTCATTAGTTTCAATATGAACATTGTGTTATTTTTAAGTATTCACCCTTGTCTTGAATATATTTAGGCTCTTTTGTCTGATAACTGCAAAATAATTAGTTGTTTATATTGCTGTTGTTTCTTTTCTTTTCTTTTTACAGCCCAGTGTCTGGCACCTTCCCTGTGCTCTTACAGTTGCCTAATGGTCAGACCATGCCAGTTGCTATACCTGCATCTATTACAAGCTCAAGTGTACATATTCCAACTACAATCCCTGTGAGTGTTCAGCCAAAAATGTTCTGTCAGTAATGTTTTAAACTGCAATGAAAAATCAGTTTTCTGTGTTAAAACTGCTGGATAGCTCAGTTGGCAGGGCATCCATCTCCCATGCGGGAGACTCGAGTTTGAAACCCACAGGGGACAAAGTTGCTTTGGAGAAGTTGTATGCTAAATGACGGTAGAATAAATCAGAATTTTGCTCTGTGTTATTTCAGGGTTTTTTTTTTTTGTTTTTCTATATTTTGTAGAATACTTGTAATAACTTCTTACTGAGAGAGATTACCAAGTAAATTGGTATAGAAACAGTCTCACTGCAGAAATCAGTTTAATGATGAATCTGATGATATCGAGCAAGTACAGAAGCTATAATTTGCCCAGCTGTTTACTGTATTTCTCTGTTTTTATAGCTGAGGCATATTACTTGTAAGCTATAGGAAAACATTAGCATCACACATTTTCTTTGCCATAGTTGAACAGATGAACTGTAAGTTTCGTCTTTCAGATTTGGCAGTCACTTCAAAGGAAGAGACGTTGAGTGAAATAATAGATTTCCAAGTACAACTGAGCGTCACTGTGGCAGAGATACAGGATTTGGCTGAGATGCAGCAGGCTTCAGGCCAGGAGACTTTACAGTTATTTGTCCTTGTACAATTAAGAATTGATGCGCTTGATCTCTGGCAGAGCTGACAGATTATGCTATTCATCTGTTTTGCAAACTACAACCCATAGCATAGAAAAAAATGTAAATTAAGGTGTGGTTGGTATTTTGTGAAGCCCCCCCCCATGTGGAAGCTAGTCTTATTGTTCATGGTAGTGCTGGTTGTTTGTGTGGAACGGTGAGCAGCAGATGATTATCTCCTGATAGCTGCACAGCAGGGAAAACCCTCTATCTTCCCAGTCTATAGGGATAAGGAAAGCCTTTGACAAGTAAAGGAGGGTAGAAGTAGTGTAACCCCCCCCTCTCTCCCTCCCTATGCGTCTCATTGTCAGTGGCTGTGAGGGGAGGCCTGAGTCTGGCCTTCTGACTCATGTCTTTCCATCCTCTCCTTAGCTTCCCTGTCCATATGCTCTCACTCAGGCAGGCAGAGGTTCATTAGCGTGCACACTGCATCTCCATGTGGCGCTGCCTCCACAAAATAACAGGCCATCCAACCTAATGAGGCTGAGATATGGGGAAACTCAGTCTGGTGTGCCTGTGTGTGTCTGTGTTGTGGGGCAGGGGTGGCTCCTGCCTTTACTGCTGAAGACTAATTTTCTCTGTGCTGATCTGTGTCTGTGTCTTTGCTGTCAGCTTGTCAGACCTGTCACCGTAGTGCCTACCGTCCCCGGAATCCCTGGACCGCCCTCACCCCAGCCTCAGCCCGTCCAATCAGAAGCAAAGCTGGTATTTGTTATCCATTCTTTCATTTACAAGTATCATTTCCATGTTGTGTATGTTATTTCCCATCTCATTGCAGCCAGGGTAAAAAGAGAGCCTAAAGATGAGAGTATTAAAATAATATAATAAATATATATATATATATATATATATATATATATTAATTAATATTTTAATTGCTCCTTCTATTAGAAAACTGTCCATCTAGATTGGGTCTTATAACCTACAAACCCAGTAACCTGGTGTAATTTTGGAGAAAATTTGTTTGTTTTTTTTTTTAAACATTTTTTACTATGAGCACACAGTTGGATTTTCAGTTGAAACAAAATTTCAAAAATAATTTGTTGCTCTTAAAAAAATCAGAATCCTACTTAATCAATACCAGTGGATAAAATTACCAAAATTAGAAATTAGCACTGGTCATCAGTGGATCTTTAAACATTAAGACCCACCCAGTTCCATTTCCCAATAAAAGGTGCAAATATCACAGTATGAGGTGAACAACAGTGTGGTTATTCTGTAATAAACGTGATAAGTTGAAGGGCAGAAATATGAAGTGTTGTGAAGGAGATAGGTGGCAATGTGATGAAGCACAGATCACAAAACCTGTAAGTGTTCGCAGCATGCAAATTAAGTTCGCCTCTGCAAATTAACAGCTAAACTGTAGAGAGGAGGTGCGTGTGTTTAGAGGGAAGATGTGATCCTGACTAGTGAGGAGGACGAAAGGGAGGGGCAGGGAGTTGTTGAAGATCATGGGGTGCAGAGATGACAAACGCAGAGACAGCGTTGTGCTCAGCACGCCGTCACCAGGGCCAGTCTGAAGCGAGGAAGGGATATGGGGAGGGGGGGGGGGTTACCAGCGAAAGCCAGCTGGGGGCATCCTGGCACACACTCAGCAAGGCACATTAAGTCAGCCTCACCCTGCATGGAACCTTTTGTTCAGCAGAATCCTGCCTGACCTGCATCCCCCCTTTTATTTGCGGCGCCTCCCACCGCATTCAGCTCATCAGCAAACACCTAATGAGCCCGTATCAAGAAAACAGACCCCCAGCTCAACCTGCCTGCTCCCCACACCCATCCGGCTCTCATGGGGAGGGGGAGTGCATGTAGACGGCACTTTACAAGGACTGATGATGCTGCAAAGACCACAATAATGATAATTAACTTGCTGAATTTAGAAGATTATGCTGTTAATTAGTTGCAAAATAAAGATAAGTAATATAGTAGCAGATGGTTGAATAACACCCATGAGAAGGAGGGTTATTACACTGATGAGGTTTCCATGGCAGAGATGAAATATGAATCTGACTGGCTTTTCCCTCTTTCTATGAGCCATTCCAAGAGAATAATATCTTGTTTCTGCCAGAAGAGCTTCTGGAAGGGTATTACACGATAAACTAATTTGGTAGATAGATTGGTCTGGCAAAGGTAGCTGTTAGAATAATGTGGTCCTCTGTTTTCTCATGTAAATGTATTCCCTCTCACTTTGTTATTGCTTGGAAAGGCTCATTCACTTTCACCTTGTTTTGTCAGTGTTTGAATCGCAGACACCATTCTGTAGAGGAATGGTTCTTGTGAATGGGATTCATTTGTGTATTAGATGGTCAGTGGGAATGTTTTTTTTTTTTTTTTTTTATAATTTGTGTGGAATCACATGCTGTTGCTGTTCTATTGGTATGTTGATCAAACTGAGTGTAAGGCGTTTCACATTCTGGAATAGACAGCCTTAATTTTTCTACTTGATGAAGTGTTTATTTTTAGTGCCTATTTTTTGCTCATTTTCATTCGGTTGTATGTTAGCATCGAAATTTATTTCCTACATTTTTCTGAAAAAGGGAGTAAGATGATAGTTGGTGTCCTTGGTAATAATGGCAGCAGTACCTTTCCTCTTCTTTCCTCACTGACTCACTCACAAGCAACAGGAAGTAAGATGTTATTCTGTACACCAAATTTGCAGGACATTTTTAATTTACTGTTTTGTTTTGTCTGTTTTTAGGAATTTTATGTAGCCGGTTGGGGTATAATTTGGCATTTCTAGGATTTTCATTTCATCCCATCTTTTTAAACACAGTTGTCTACAAACAAAAACACATTTTCGTGTTGTAAAACTCTGACACGCAGCTTACTTATATGGATTTCAGAGACTTCAGGCGTTTCACACTCAAGCATGTAGATCTTAACATGCTGAAGATGGCCCATGATTTAAATCTGGTGGAAGTAAAAGTACCTCAATACACAAATAACTGAATGAAATGAATCACAAAAGAAAATCATTTTAGAAAGTATTTATTAGAATTATTTTTTAGCTACTCAGCAAAAGGGGGAAAAACATGTCTCTGTGTACAGATGATGAGCTTTCTAATGCCAGCCCTACAGTGAAGCATGGTGGAGGCAACTTCATGCCATAGGTTGCTTCTCCATGGCGGGGACTGGTCATAGTTGAGGGAAAGATCAATTCTGTCAAGTAAAAGTTTTGTTTGATGTGGTTTTTTTTTTGTTTGTTTGTTTTTAAAGGAAAACATATTAGAGATGCACACTAAACCATACAGCCAAGAAGATTTAATTTGCTTTCCAAGGAGACTCTGGCTGTTTAATACCTATGGAAATCTGAGTTCAGTTCTACAGATCAAATGTCAAAAGGTGTAAAGATGTTTTCTTCTCATTATAATGTAGCCTGAGAAGATCTAAAATGAATTTCACATTAACTTTAGTTTTGATTAAAACATCTGGATTTTTTCTTTTCGTTTGACTCCATATTGATAACCTTTACTGTGGCTCACAAATGGAGATTGCAAGGCAGTGAAAAATCTGTCTAGGAATACCAAATCTTTTAAATGGATGGGATCAATGCTCTTTTTTTTTTGGCATTTAATTGTTTTAATAGTTTTCTTCTTGTATTAATGACTCCTTGTTTCTGTTAACATTTCATGACTGTGACAAAATCTTTTGCCAGAAACTGAAAGCCACGTTAAGCCAGCAGCTTCCTCAGGTAACCAATGGAGATGGTGGTGAAGTCCAAAGTAGCTCTGTAACCCATACTGCTACTCCTGCTTCTCCTGCCCCAACCCCGGCTCCAGCCCCAGCTGCGATTCTTACTCCGGCTCCTCACCTGCCCACAACTGAGGAACTCTCCACACATTCCCTCCAGCAGCCAGCCACCTCCACCACAGAGACTCCTGTAAGTGTTAATGTCACAGTGCAGTTTAACCTGCAAAGCAGTTGGTCGGATTTTGTATCGGGGGTTCAGGCAGGTTAAACACATAACCGGTTTGTACATCAGGTAAATTACCAGGTGAAGTCGTAGTGTGATTAGTGGAAATAATTTCATACTTATATCAACATTACAGAACTGTTGTGCTGGCTGTTGTTGCTCAGCTAATTTTTACTCTATATTATTCTTACTGTCATTACTTTTGATGTTCTGCAGGCTTCCCCCGCACCACCTGCGCAAAACCCTCCAAGCACAGGGGGCCGGCGGCGCAGAACCACAAGTGAAGACCCTGATGAAAAGCGGCGCAAGTTCCTGGAGCGTAACAGGGCTGCAGCTTCTCGCTGTAGGCAGAAAAGGAAAGTGTGGGTCCAGTCTCTGGAGAAGAAGGCTGATGACCTCGGCTCCATGAATGGACAACTACAGGTGATCTTAAAGTCTTCTTCTCAGCCACTGCTTCTGCTTCTTTATCTGTTTCTCTCTGTTTGATCATAAATGCATCAGCATGTCACTCTGTGTGATGCCTCTTTACCATTGACTAATGTTAGTGTAAGCCTGTGTACATACGCTTTTCCTTTCTGTGGTGATGAAGTCATTAAAGCCGATTAAGAAGAGCTGCATTGTGACAGCAGCAGTGTCTGAGCCCTTTACATCGATATGTCCCTGTCAATAAAGATGTATCCTCCAGATGTCAGCCGCACACAAGCGTGTCGTCGCTTCTGTCTCAGCAGTTTACTGAATGGCCTCAAAAATCTCCTAGGGAAAGGTGTCTTTTTTTGAACCTTCATTTTGCGGGAAGCAATTAGGATCTGATGCTGACAAGTTCGAAACAGTTCATGTATCTGCTGTCTCTGTTGATAAGTGTGAGCCGGGGGTGCGGCACATCGGTGTTCCAGACAATTAAACAAGATGTGGTGTTTACGTGCTCACCGTCTTATTTTTCAGTGAAAACAGAGTAAGATGCGGAGAGTGGAGGAGGGGATACACAGCAGCATAAAATAAATGGGCTTGTATTAATATCTGGTTCAAAATCAAGTTATCACCACTTGTCATGGGTGCGCTGCCTAAGATTTTATTTAAATAAAGGTTAGGGGGATAGGTAAGCGAGTGGGGTTATAAATAGAAAGAGAATCACTGTTAACTACAAAGAAGGGCACAACATGTGGTAGGGAATAAAAAAGCTTTTTATATAAAGGCATTAATCAGCAGTGCAGTTTTTGTAGAAAAAAAAAAAAAAAAGCCCATGCTGACATAGCCCAGCTGATCAGCGAAACTGCCTCTAATGATGCACAATTATTTTAACATCATCCTTAACTGGCTTTTTAATGAGGTGTCAGACCAGGCAGCTCACAGGGCTTCCAGCATCACCCAAAGCCCATTTGCTCAATTTTGATTAAGTTAGAAACAAGTTTTAACTCTCAGTAGTTCAGCTTAGTCTGGTTTAAAAACCCTACATATGATGAGTTTGGAGTCAATGGAGCTGGGGCAGATGTAGCCGGTGCTAACATTTAGGCAAATGTTTATCTCTGTAATAAATTACAAGGAGCATTAAAAAAACTGTGTTTATATTGGCTGTAAATGGCAGCAGTCATGGTGGAAGCACAGTGAATACTGTGTTGGCTGTGTGTGATACATATGCTCCTTCCAGCTGTGTTTAAATCTGTCTTACAATAGCTCTGCCCTGCCAACACCAGCAAAACTAAACAGATGGAATCAAATAAATTGGCTGCTTTTAGACTAATAGATTAAGCCAACCGTAGTCCTTTAAAGGAGACGAGAAGGAGCTTAAATCTGCCATTGGGTGTTCCCTGGGCCCCTGGCCGCTCTAAATCCAGTTAAAGTCACCTTCAGTGTAATGTGACTCTCTTTTACGACATGCAGAAATCCTCAGCTCTCTTGGGAGCTGTAATGACATAGGAGTGTAAATCTCAACAGCATCTACAAAGTTGTACTGACAATCTGAACGGCTCACCTCTGACAAATGTGCTGGTTGGTAGCCAGCGAAGGCCTATAATTATTGTGCGGGAAAAACATAAATGAAGGAGTGCTTTATACTTGACCTGAAATTAATTTATATTGTTTTCCTTTCCCTGTCTTTGCTGTTTCTCGTGAGAGGAAATGTTAGCTTATGTGCAATAAGATACTGTATTAATGTTGAAAGGATTTTCCAAATTCAACACTGTAAATCTATTCATTATTGGTGTTTGACCAAAGATGGTGCTATTTCTATGAAATACCACAAAAACACATTCAAGCTGTTTTTGCCTACATACTGTTATGCAACATACTGAATGTTTGAAAAGCTCATATCTACTTGTGATTTCATAAGCCCAAACATGTATGGTGTGGTATTTAGTGACATCTAGTGGCCTAAATTGTAGATTGCAACCAAGTAAATACCTCACCACTTTCTTTTTCCTTTCAAGCAGAACAAATTTAGTCTCATTTTAAAAAAAATATGAGACATGTGAACGAGAAGGACCCAAAGGATCTATTTGGCAAGAACTATGTTAACTGTTTTACTTAGAACATTTTTGCAGGTATGCTTCCCTCCTGCAGGACAGAGAGCAAGCTTCAAGCTGTTGGGACTACAGGTGTAACAAACAAACTACCAAAACAAAAACCATCAGTCCACTCTCTTTTTGTCTGTGAATAGTTGGAGTCAGTTTTAGAATCTCCAAGTGAGGTGCGGCAAATGTGTCTTTCTGTAAAGACAAAGTGAACTGTGCAGATTTTCATTGCCCAGACCACAGAATCCTATGCGCTAATTAGCATCTGCACCTGGGTGTTCTGTTTCCATTGAGGACAAACCAGGCTGCAGCCAGTTAAAACTTGTCTATAGCAGAGTGATTTGACACAGTCTTGATGCCGATTAAAAACACAACAGCCAGATGTTAGCAAATATGAACAGTTTTTTTTTGGGCTTTAGTTTACGGTAGACAGATTAGCATTTGCTGAGATCTTAGCATGCAATGGAACAGACATGCTAACACATTTAGTTTTACAGAGAGCTCTCAAAAGATTATTTATGTTATGTTTGTACTTTTAAGAAGACAAATATATTATCACCAGATAATTTAAGCTAAAGTATGCATCAGCCTCTTAAAAGTATTGATCTGCCTTGACACTAAGATTAAAATGGTTTTACTGAATGCACAACAGCTACAGTGTGTATAGTATGGGAAATATTTAAAAGCTTTTGGTTTGTGCACCTGTCGTCTGCCTGTCTTCATGTCACTCTGCTCTTGAGTGACCATTTTATTGAGTGTGGTTGTGTGTGTCTCTCCTCTCCTCAAGAATGAAGTCACCCTGCTGAGAAACGAAGTGGCTCAGCTGAAGCAGCTTCTTCTGGCTCATAAAGATTGCCCTGTAACCGCCATGCAGAAGAAATCTGGCTATCACAGTGAGTAATGCTCCATTATCCCCAGCCCGAGGCTGCTGGTGAAACGTGTCTAAAATGAGCCCCAGCTAAGGACGCGTCTTACTTATGGCCAAACAGAAAGAGCTATAGACATGCTAGGTTCTTTTTTTTCTTTATTTATTTCTTTCTTTCGTTTTAAAAACCTTAGCAGAACTTGAGATGTGTAATTGTGTTGTATTTTAAGACAAATCCTGATAAGAAGCTGCAAGCGTTATTGACAAGGTTTCTCCTCTGACAACTAAACATTTGATAAATGAAGTTAAATGGCTGTTTAAGAAAGGTGCTCAGAAGCCAAATGTTTGTGGTTCATACACTACTTTCTGGATCAAGATTTTTTTTTTTTGTACTTACATACGGTGATTATATTTTTTATTTTCGTTTTCCCTTTAGCTTGTGATAATCTTTATGAACGTCTGAGGATCCTGCCATTTGCAGCCTCTTCATTTAAATTTCCCATTGTCAGCCCATTCTGCACAGAGTCATCACATGATCTCATTTAGAAACATATCACCTATTTTTCTTCGTTTTGCTCAGACTGGGGGTCTGTCATTCTGATTTTGTGGTCATAACTCACCTTCCTTCACCAGAATGCACCATGCGCTTCTACACTGTACTCTATATGCCTCAGCTGACTTGTATTGACAATGATTGCTACTGAAATGAGTCCATTAAAGCAGCAAGCTTGACAAGACTGCACAACATTCTCATTCCGGGGTGTCCACTAAGCTGTGCCATTCATTATGCATCTCTTATTGCTTACCATCCCACAGACACACTTCCCATGCATTATGGGACTGATGGTTGCCAGGCCAGAGCGCGCTGTCAGAGCTCGGTCCCATTTGGGTTGGTGCAGATGGTTTTTAGTGGAATCCACAGATGAATTCGGTCATCTTCCCTCATATGTTTTCCTCAAGATCTGTGATGTCTCTTTCTAGATGTTTGTGAAGGTTGACATTTGCATTTACTTTGCCTGTTTGGAAAATAAGGATCTTTAGAAATCCAAATACTTCAGTTCATAATCTTGTCCTGGTAGACTTTGAGCAAGCTTAAATGGTAATTTAACTGATGCAAAGGTGAAAAAAATGACGTAGTTCACGGGCAGGATGAAACACTCAAACACTGGAGTTTAAAGGAACTGATTTTAAACTGGATATTTACTTTTTATATATTATTTACCACATTAAACTGTTACAGTTTGATTCCCTGAGACTGAAAGGTCAGATGTGTAGATTTGTTTGGTAAAATTGGCGTTTGTACTGTTACTATTAATGGAAACCAACTATTAATCAACTATTACCAACTATAAATCCTCCACTTTGAGCGTTTTCCCCTTTAATCTTACAGGTAGCTACAGTATATTCCCCATTCATCCACCCAATTTAAAAACTTCTGTATGTTGCCTGCAGCTATTGGCATATTGTATCTGCCCAGCTATCTGAATAGTTAATTTAATGTTTAAAGTGCTGTTATGGTGTATTTCAGCCTCTTATTCACAACTGAGAGCTATTTAGCTAAGGTCTCCCTTTGCTTACTTACTAGTTGTCTCATAATTAATACTTAATTTACATGTAATCTTTTCTCATTTTTATATATCTTATTTACATACACTGTAATCTTTTCGTTATGTCCCAACAACTGCAGAATCCCCTACACCCATGGCAAAAATCTATTTAGGTAATTAGTAAAGCAACATATTTAACTCTGACCATTCCACTTCTGTGAAGACCTCTTGTTTTTTCAGTTAAATATCCCACAAGGCTAAACTGCCCTCCAGACCCCGTAACACCCTTCATCATCCTGCCCATGCAAGGCTGTGGCAGGTGCAAAGAAATTACCCAGACTGTCCCACAAACAAGCACGGACATGGTTTCACTTGGCACACCAAGCTGTCCATCTGTTTACAGCGAACTTCACTTGAGAAAGCAAGAGAGCGGAAAGAAGCTCTGCCTGCTCGGGGAACCAGAATTTTAGAGCATCATGATAAATCAGCTAGCCACCACTTAGTGTTGTTAGGAGTAATGATGCTCACTTGAACATGAAATAAAACCTCGAAACTGGTTTATTCCAAGGTTGACCTGCTGCATGATTAAAAGTGTATTGCTTTTTGGCATTTAGTTGAACTGAAGTCCAGTCAAGAAGGCAGGTGAAGTCTCTAATGTAAAGAAATTTCCCTTTCTGAGGGAACCTGTATTATACATTCTTAAAGATTCAGTCATTAATTACAGAGTGCCATAACAAGTGACTTCATATCATTAGCAATATTAATTATCATTGCGCTCCTTATTCCGGTATGAAGCAGAGCATGAGAGTGAAGGTTTTTTTTTCCATCAGGATCCAATTAATTCAATGCAACTGCCTAACAGCTGGTGGCATTTCAACTCCAAGTCTTCCCTACTCTCCAGTGTGAGCATCATTAAAATCAGGTGCTGTAATCATCTGTCGCTGCAGTAGTTGGCAAGGTAACAAAAAACAAATGAGAATGCAGTTAGGGATGGGAAACACTGCCACATGCCCCAGAATGTAATGCACCCTTATGATGTGGGTTTAAATTGACATTGGAGCGTTAATTAAAGGAAGAGGTGTAGAAGTAGCATTATGGGGATTAATGAAATGGTTTGCATACACTGTACGCAGATAGCTGTTTTACATCCGATTAGGTCTGTGTGACACAGTTATCCTCAGCCTTCTGGATTTTATCTGCTAAAATAAAATGTGTGGAAATCCAGGCATTTTAACTGAATACTTTGCGATGCCTTTACAGTCTACGACAAAGAAGAAAGCTGCGAAGAGATGTCCGTCCCCAGCAGCCCCCAGAATGAGGCCATCCAGCACAGCTCTGTCAGCACCTCCAACGGGGTCAGCACCTCCTCCGCAACCCCGGTCATCTCCGCCCCATCCGGCGCCGCCACTGTCCCGGTGGCATCAAACCAGAGCACAGAGGAGAACCAGCCACGGAGGGGCGCCACCCAGTCCAAAGCTTCAGGGAGCTGATCATCCCAAACTGTGTCCGAGCATCCACATTGGAGCTCTGCTGCCTCTTCAATCTCTCTGATTAACAGAGGAAAGGGATTCTTTCTCAGCTTCAGTTCGGACCATACAGTTTTTTTAATTGATTCTTTATTGCTTTGTTTTATGTTTGGTCCATTTTGTACCTGATAGGCAATGCTTTTAAAGATGCAATGTTTTCTCTGGAATTGATGAAGACAAAAGAACGGGCACTTTAAGTGTAAGATGTAAAACACGTGGTTTTTAAATGTTTTTTGTATTTGTGTGATTTATTTATTAATCTTATGTATATATTTTTTTTTATTTGAGAGCAATCAGCTGAAGCAGTTGAATTGTTAGTGACCTTACCAAAGTGTGATGTGTCTCATTTGTAGTTTATTTGCTTATTTATTTTCATGACTTTTTACAAGCACTATCTTTATGATGAAGTTACTTAAAGAATACTTGTTTTTTCTTCTTTTTGTAATTTGCTTTTTCTATTTTGCACATGTTTGAGTGACTGGTTTAATTTTTAAAGACTTAATCAAGCACCGGCAGCTTTTTTTAGACGTAGGGTTTGGGTACTGTCATGTGACACAGACGGTTGAATCCGATCTTTGAATTTGAACATTTTTCTGAGCGATATTAACAGTAGTCACACTGCAGTCTGAATGTTTGGGCTCACCTCTGCATGTTCAGTAGTCTCATGGAAGTGAGCTGATTAGATATGCGTGCTTTTTCATTAGCATTCCATCTGTAGTCTGATTGTTCCTGAAGCAGTGATTGTAGGATTGCAGTACTTTTCCCATTACTCAATCATGGTGATGTTGACTTCATTCAGTGCCATTAATGTTTTTGTATAAATTACTTCTGTACATTTTTAAAGCAGAGTAGCTTGAGTTGATTGCTGTTCTCTCAGATTAAAATGGTCCCATGAACATAATTGCTCTGTAGAGGAGATTTTCTTGCTTTGTATACTGTCTTTGCTTTATAAGTGACTATGGCTTTAGCATCTTATGCAGAACAATTAAGGACATTAATCTGTTTTCATGATTACAATTCTACACAACATTTTTAGAAACCATTGTAAATGCCATTGATGCTACATTGTATATGATCTTTCTTGATATTACGTGTTTTGTTTTTATAGGATTGTCTGGATTCCATAGCTGAGCCCTTCTGATCACATTAACTCTGTTAGCAGTCATAGACTGACTCTCATAAGGGTGCATCTCTTTCTGACTCAGTAGTTTGTAAAATGAAAGAATTCAGATGTGAACTGGAATCACATCATAAACATTAGTTACACTACAGCTCTAAGAATTGTGAGAATTTCATCCTTGATATAATTGTAAGAAAATAAATCACATCTTGAAGTCAGTTTGCCTTTTCTCCTCATCTGTACTGGCTTACTACTGTGTAGTTTTACAAAAATGGCTAACACATTGTTTTCTTAAAATGTGATTTTTAAAGTTTTATTGTTATGTGCTATCTGCATGAGATAACAATTCTCTGCGAGAATTTAACTGTTTATTTAAAAATGTCTCAACTAAGAAAATGAAGTTAAAACAACATGAGTTGTGAAAGCTGTGGTGATTTGTTTTACCCTGGCTTTACGGCTAAAAATGGGGCGTGATAACTGTGTTAAAAGTGTACCTGTAACGTGAAAGTTCTGTTATAAATTTTACATTGAGAAGTTGTAATAAACCTTTTAATAACTCTTTAAAACCCATGCTTGTTTCCATCTAATTCTCCCCTGAAATCATCTGAACATGCGATGAAAACCACCAGTCTGAATGATGAGCGAAAAAAAGCATTTATATTAAATTACTTCATGTAATTTTAAAGATGGCAAACAGTTTTTTCAGGACTATATGGCAAGAACCGGTGTGTAAGGGTTCTGTACTGGGCCATTATGGGAGGAAATGTTTATCGTGGTGTAGACTGCCACCTTGTGGAGAATCAGAAGGTGTGAGTTGTATGGGAAATTCATCCCAACACTTTAAACTTTTTCTGTGGAAGTTCATTGTACATGCAAATATAGCTAAATTCACTGCACGTTCAGTTTAAATTACTTGAATAATGATTTTGTCAGATGACACAGTGGTTATAAAATCAGGACTTAATTAGAGCAAAGCAACAGAGACACATAGATAAGCAGCTTTTTGGGCTAATTTCTGATGTGTTCAGCTGTTCGGTAAAAGAAACAGAAAAAAAAAATGTGAATGACAGCAAGTTTATTATTAATTTAGCTGTATGAATAAAAATTTATGTTTTACCGTCTTCATAAAAAGATGCATAAATATGTAACTATGTGGAGCAACATCTAGATGTGTCAGTTTCTTTTTGAGAGCCCTAATGTCGTACAACTTCAGTTTGACAAATTTCCATTTTAAAAGTCCAATTTTTGTCAAACTAAAACACATTATTTACAATAATATAATAGTATTATATTATAATTATAATAATTAAAATAATTAAATTATAATAATATTATTTACATTATTTGCTTATATTTTTTTATTCCTTAATGCACTAAATGTTTGTAGTGGGTCTGGATACCAGTTCAGCCCCCCTTTTCCTCTTTATGGAGCCATTTTAAAATGTCTAGGATGTGGTTGAATATGGCTTTCAGCATTAATGGATCTGAATCGATGTGCAGTTTACCCCCACCACATGCACCGGTGCATCCCCCTGCAATCGCAGAAGCTTTTGAACTGTGTGACAAACTGAATGATGCCTCTTCGCTTTTGTCAGGAGAATGCAACATCAGGGATTTTCAGACAATATTTGAGTTTGATCAATCAAATCAAATGACAATTTTCAACTTTGCCTCAGTTCCTCAACTCATCTTCTGATTGTCTTTTTTGTATATGCACATCTGCTTCTGTCTTTCTATTATTTAAACACTGGACTGATCAGTGAGTGTTTATTGTATGGTTTTTTGTTTTGTTTTGTTTTGTTTTTTGTATTATTGCATTTGTGGTTTTGGTATTTTAAAGATTTATTTTGTTTAATTTGATAGATTTCGTCTTTTAAATGTCTTCTCTTTCCATAGTGTTTTTCTCTTGCATTTATGACTCAAGAGACAGACTATGTTGTGTCCATCATAGCCATTCAAGGTTTTCATAACAACTACTGCACATGTATAACTCCACTCTGCATTAGTTCCCCGTAGTTTTGCAGCTGAAGTGCTAAAACTACTGGAATCTACGCAATAGATTATATTATAAATCAGAGGTGGAAGTGTCTCAACACAAACACATGTTAAACAAGCAACAACAGAACTGTAACAGCTTAGATCTGTTTGAACAGCTGCCTTCAGTTTGTCATTTAAAGCAGTTTCGTTGTCTTTTATTTAATTCAATTCAAAATACTATATTTCTCCTCGAGGAGCTTTAAAGGCACAGAGGCAGTTATACACTAAATCAACAAAGGAAAAAAAGTCATTAAGATAAATAAATATGTAAATGTTTTTTTTTATATAGTAAAAAACGTTTCTCTTGTCTCACTAATTGTGTAAACAAATGATCATTTTTAAACTTTCAAATTATTCAATCAGCACCAACCTAGAGTAGCCAGCAGGTGGTGTTACATCCATACCAATCAGAAGTGACTAACAATGTATGCTCCTGATATTTATGCCAACAATATTAAAAAGAAAGCAAGGATGTAGCACATTTTGTTTTTATTTATTTTTATCTTTTTACGTTTTTTGGAGAACAAACAAGCTTTTTACATTATGAATTTAATCTTAAAAATATATTTTATGTCATTTTAACCATGAATTTTTCAGAACATGCTATTCTCAGAATAGCTTAAGATTTAATACAACCTCTGTGATTCACTTATAAGTGTTTTTATATAACACAGACTAAGTTTTGCCTGCCAACTCTCCAGTTGGCGGCACCCCGGCACACTGTAACATTGCCTAACTGGGGCAGCCATGATTAGCTGCTGATCACAGAGTAGAGAATTGTAAATGGTGCTATGTAGGTCACAGCGTTGGCCAATAACAACACATTTGGCTCTATGTTGCATATTTACAAAGCTAGAAAACAAGTGATACTACAGTGCAGTCTGCGTGTTTGATGTTGAATCAAAGCACTGGGAAAAGGCAAAACATCATGGTGATATTTTTCCAAACTATTTCCTCACTGCATGCAGGCAATTAATTTTGATTGTTTGATTAATTAATTTCCCCCTGGCAAACAGCTCTGCATTATTCATTATTCATTCCATAATGATTTTAATGTAAATTTGATGAGGTTTTTCATTAATGAATGCATAGCATTTAACGGTTTTCACTCCTCTCTGCTGGAACAGGAAGCTAATCTTTCAGACAGACTCTGGCATCCTGTTGGTGAATAGAAATTCTGTTTATGACATTAAAAACATACATTTATTGTTTTTCTTCGTGTTTCACAAAATTTTGCACCATGCAGCTGGAGCAAAACAGAGCAGGAAGAGTCTAATTAGGTGGAGTAGCAACTGAAATAAAGATGGCTGACATTTGACTGTAGTTGGGAATGTCACTGTTTTAACCTCTCCATAAATGAGCAAGATAATAATGTGGAACTGATCTGCTGACAGGTGGGCTGCTCCAGCTGTTTCTATAATTCGGCAGGTATTATGCTTTGGCCCACAGCATTCTGCCTCAGCAGATTGGCACTTAATTAGGCAAGGATTGAGGCCAAACAGCCTCATTTACGTGAATTGTATCATAAATACAAACTGACTGCCCTTTCTCCTTCAGGGGGCATCTGGGGTAAATTTTGAAAAACGCAGAGATTGCTAAAATGAAGCCGCTCTTGGCCTTTAACTCCAGATTTCACAACAATGAGGAGGTTCTCCCCCTGCTGAGGGGTGCTGTTTCTCAGCACACGCTTTAACCCCTCAAATCCACGGAGACAGAGATAAAACAGCTTGATTTACATTTAATTCAGATTATGTAAATACACTGGTTGTGTCCCAAACCTAACATGGGACACAATGCACACTGCCTGCAGAAACCAGCTAAGATGGTGCCTATTGTCATTTAAATGAGGGCCATTGGATATTTCTTTCATACTTGGTGGGGATGTTTAATTGAACTCTCGATTAGATATAATGTGTTCTTTTTACAGATACTGATAACTGTTCATTCTTTGCCTCCACATACTGTCATGCAAACTGAGTCTGTTTAATTTTGTTCTTAAATGAAGGGCAAGCGGGCATCTGGCTCTGCCACTGGGGATGTGCATCTATTTAATAGCATTATAGGGGTGTATCAGCTCAGTTATCACTAAGTGTACAAGTGGAGGCAAATCCTCACTGGGCATGTGCACTGAGTGATCCAGACTCTGCCAATCCCTCCCCTGGGCACTGGCCCTCTGTGGTGTGTCTGCAGGCACCAGGATGTCTCCCCCATTAGTCTCTGCTGACATTAGTATGCACTGAAGGTCTTTTCACAGTAGTGGGGCTATTACTCTACAGGACTAACTCTTCCACTCAGCTCTGCTTCCCATCTGAATTAGCTTATTTTTGCAATCAATATTTAATGGTGATCCAGCTCAGTGCTGATACAAGACGGGTAGAACTAAGAGCTAGTTGTTTAGTCAGCATATGATGGTTGCTGAAACAAGCACTCAACATCTTTGCTTAAGTAAAATTACTAATAGTGCCATGTAGAAATGCTGTATATGACAAAGTGATTATTGTTACTTATCAATTATTCAAAATAACAATTATAAACAGATTAAGTAAACAGTGCTGCCTTTCCAGTTTATATTCAGCGAAAGCTAACAACAACTACAACATATGTTTAGTAATGATCTCTAGAGGCTTTCTTAAATTCTGTTTTCACCCTCTTAAACTATTGCATCTGTGTTTTTGCTTTAACTTGTAAACTTGAACCTGCAGTCTTGTGTGCTGCCTGCATGTGGAGTTACTTTTCAACGTTTCTTTTTCATATAACCAAACAGAAAACATGTAAATTAAAAATACTCTTGGTTGCAAAACTATGCACTCCAAACATGTTTTGTTGCCAGTAAAATACTGTTTTATTGTACATCTGAATTATTTTTTGCTGGTGATCTCATAGGTTCGGGTGGCCATTAAAGAAAAAAAAAATTAAGTTACTGCCTTCCAACCCTCCCAACTAGCCTTTGGTTAATTAAATTTAAAGATGACATATAACTTCCTGATTGGTGCATCTCCCAAACCGCTGATGAAATATCAGAGATGTTAACTTCTCCTTTGTATGTCTGCAGCTACCCAATTATTCCTTTCAGCTAGGTTTGGTGGAAACATTAATTCAAACTATATGTGATGTGATTTGCATCACTTAACAAGAGCAAAACAACAACAACAACAGTAATAATAATAATAATAATAATAATAATAATAATAATAATAATAATAATAATAAAAAGAGTGCGACAAATTATCTCAGAAGTTTTGTTTTTTGTGTGTTTTTCTCCTCTAGAACGGTCTGTTCCTTTCTCAGATTAATCTTGTGGTCCACCTGTGGCTCAGATGGTAAAACTGTCATCTACAACCGATCTGTTCAATCCCCCGACCCTCCATGTGCCACTGGCCAAGACACAGAACTTCACATTGTTCCAGATAATCTCATTGGTCTGTACAATAGAAAAGTAATAATACTCTGCCTGAATGTGTGTGTTACTGGGTTAATAACAAACAGAAAGTACTGTAGGATATAGTTATGGTTAATGCTTGGTATCCACATTTGTCTGCATTCAATCCGTAATACTAAGACTCTCACTTACTGTTTAATGTAAGAACATGTTTTTGTTTTTTTCTGAGATTACCTTTTCTTCAGCAATATGAGGGGCTTAAGTTAGCAGTTTTCCTGTCCAGTTTTATGTGAGAGGTCCACTGAATTAACAGAACTGTGACGGCCCACCACCACTTGTTCTTTATGAGTTTGTTTTCCAGGTGCAGAGTAGGTGGATTAGTAGCATTAGTTACATCTGGGGCCTATTGCACAAAACCAAGATAAGCAGTAAAGCTGGAGAGTGTTGGTCATCTTGTCTCAACTCATCTGTGATCTGGTTGCACAAAAGCAAGATAGTGGAAAGTGTCATATATAATGACATGGTCCACATATGTAATGGCATAAGTTACCATAAAAACGAATTCTGTGGAGCTAGTTTGCTCCAGAACAGGCTAAATTCCAGGATCTATTATCTCATCCCTTATTACAGTCAGCAGTCACCACAAATGGAAACCAGTATTTATTCCACTGCCTGCTACACATTGCATTCAACTAGAACCACTATCATTATTTAGACACTTGTGATCATTGTTTGCAGTCATTTTAGATACACCCCTCATGTCTACACGCTGAAATAAATGCAGCTCAGATCCATAGACAACTAATTAACAGACAAATGGATGAAGTAGCCTCCCTGCAGTTCTGTATACACACAGCATACTGCACAAACATCATAATGGGCCAAATCAATTTAAAATGATACAAATTCCTCTGCCATTGCAAGTCATGATTAATTTAAATTTAAATCATGTATAATAACTAAAATAATTTAAGATATCTCAGCTCTTGTCATCTGGGAAGATGACAGCATCATTCCAGTCCATGTGTGGTGGGGGTCCTCTCCTTCCTCAGGCAGGCCACATTGTGGAGGACAGTACACCCACTGTGATCTCACGTGTCCAGCCAGGGCTGACCCTTAATTGGTGAAGACATGGAAAGCATGCCTTCAGGAGGCCAAAGGTCATTTCTATTTGTGCCCTTGACCTGGCATGGGTATTATTTTATGCCTGCTGTGCTTCCTGAGGGTCTGCAAACAGTGTCAGGAGGAACGGCTGGCAGGCATACCCTCTGTCCACCAGAAATACACCAGAGAACTCACCTGTAAATATATCATCACAACCTCATAAATAGACTGACATTCTTGACCTAGCCATGCTGTGAACAGTGTTTATTAATAGAGGTTGTGTGGTTCACCTTGTGATAGGTGCTGATAGTTTGCAGAGGTCCAAAAGACTCAGGAGTCATGGACCAGACCAGGCTACTTGGCCACGTTGCTGATAAGCCAGTCAGCAGAGCAATATGGAGGGCCGAAACTGCCCGAATCAAAAATAAATACACAAATATAAATATTGATAAAAAGTAATTTTTCCTATAAGACACCTATAAAATGTGACATAAATTTATAATTCTTTTGTCAATTTCAACTGTTTCAATTTAATTTTGTATTAATATTCCTATTTATTTACTTTTCCATGTAATTTTCAGTTTAATTTATTAATTTATTTGATGATTTTTAAAATTTTATTCCTTCCTTTTTTATGTCTGTATTTATTTCTGCTTTGTTCTTACTTTTACATTTTCTTATCCACAAAATTATTTATTTTTCTATTTTATTTTCATCTAAGATTCATTTACTTATTGACAGTTTTCAATGATTTTTTCATTATTTCTAATGCATTTTATTTCTCTGTTTATTTCTCCAAGCGTACTTATTTCTGTTTCTTTATTCACATTTCTGTCTCTTTACATTTCTATACGCCTTCTGCCTCATTATGTGAATGAGATCCTCTCAGACGGTAGAGCATATCCGAGCCTTCGTTAATTCTGTCATGATACAAGTTTTCCTCACTTATGAGGACAAATATACAGGGAAAATAAATAAATTTAACTACTTGGTGGTTGTTTTATTTGACTAATTAATACAACTCTCATTGTAAAAATACCAGCAGTTACAGCAGGGCAGTGACTCGTTTCCAGCAGCATCTTTCAGCTCTTTCCCAGTTAATTTGGAGCGTCATCTCCTCAGTTTTGTCTAGTTGTTTTCAGCTCTATACCACTAAACAGCATTATCCATCCATCCGTTACCTGTACCTGCTTTATATAGTTCAATTTAGTAAATAAATATGAATTCTTTGTTTCACAAAACCTTACAGAACACACCACAGCACCTAAGATGACGCTAAGCTTCTGATTCATTGAATATGAGGCAGAAGTTGAACATGCACAGATTTAAGGAAGATGACAGAAAAATAGTAACTATTTTTTTAAGAAGAATGTAAAAAGAAGATGGAAAAGGTATCATGACAACAGTGTTATAATTTAAGTGTTTTTGTTCTTGTTTTTTCAAATAGTAACACTCAGATTATGCTTGTGGGGATGATAGTGAATTGTAAATGTGCACAACTCCTGCAATAGTCATGAAGCTCTGACAAAATATATATAAAAAAATTGAGTGGTTGTTGAAGCAATAAATTGATAATTTTGGTTTCCCAGTGAACCAAAGTATCAGCACAAAGTATGAGCTCTCTCAGGTGCATAAATGTTTGTTTTCCAAAAACTCTGCATACCCCCAAAGCCATTACAACACAGACATATAAAATATATAAATATAAATGTAAAGCTTCTGAGTTCTCTGTCTCATTTCTTTTTGTTGTTAACTGTCAGCTCTTTTTTTATTTGGCTTTAATTAAACCACAAGCAGTACTGAACATTGCTCTAGGAGTGTTTCCTGATGAGGACTGATTATTGATAAATGATCCTAAAATGCGTTGTGAGCCCAGAAGGTATGTTTGAACTGGAAAGCTGACTGACCTTTGGCTCCAACATGCTTACTCAGGAGAATCTTCCTCACAACGTGCTGATCAGTGCAAAGCCTCATCGATTGTCAGATAGGATCTGAGGATATACCTGCAGGTTTACAGGAATCACTGCAACACTTAGATTTTTATTCAACTATTCCAATAATAATTTATATTATAACAAATAAATACATAAAAAAATCTTTCTTTCATGATGACTCTGTGATAATTTAAAAACCAAACAGCACAATCGAAGTGCTCCTGACCCTGACTTTTACTACAGAGCCGACCTCCTCGTTTGTCCCCTTATACCCTCCCCCTCTGCTCCCCGTACACTGACCAGCATTACTGATTGCTCCCGTATCACTGTAGGCACAGTTGTGTTGATTTATTGGCTCTGCAGTGATCTTGATCCCCCTCATTAGGTCCTTCATTACGCCGTCAATCATTTCCTGGCAGGCCATATTAAAATCAGTTTTATTCAGCTTGCCATACATGGTTGTGAAAAATTCCCTTTCTTTTCTTTCTTTTTTCTCTCTCTCTTTTTAAGATTTGTTTATATTACATCTTATTAGAATTTTTCGTAACTTTAATGCCAAAACTGTACAGATAAGACTGAGGCATCACCGTTCACATGACTATAGTGGAATCACATTATTCAGGTTATAATTATTTACACCTTGCACACATTTTTAGTTTTCTTTTCTGTGCCTAAATTTGTGAAAATTACACATCATTATACAGTATTGAAAGAAAATGTGTGGTTTTTTCTAGAAAATGGAAGAAATGTTTACTAATCTGATGATGTAGATTATTTCTAATTTAATTGATTTATGCGTATTAGTTATGCATGAATATATCTTACAACATCCAATAGCTACAACAATGGTTAATGCCGTGTTTTATGATTATGTTTATTGTTGTTTATGTAATGTGAATTTTTTACACAAGTTACATAATCATATCTTACATAAGTATGCCCTTTTAAGCTGTGGTAGTGGCATAGTTTTATGGAAGAAGTGATAAACGATAGTACAGTCAGCTGTTACATGCTTTGGTATGAAACTGTGCTACCAACGTCCATGACTACAGATGATAATGAGTTTTCATCAAGCACCATTGTCAAAGTCACATTTTTATTCTGGAGCAACAATCTACAAATACATTAATCCATTAATCTTACTAAAGATATGAAAATAATTCTGATATATGAAAACGGAATTATTTCTGGATTTGATTGTGATATATCTCAACAAAGCTTTATAAAGTAAACTGTACATTTCCATAAGTTAACTGCTCTACAAACTTTGATGGAGGTCACGGTTTTAGTTTCTATTGTTTTAACTGATATGACCATAGATATTTATACAGATACAGATATTATATAGATGAGGCTGTTGGCCTCAAATTTTATAAAAAAATTTTTTTTGAGTGAATAATTTAAAATAAGCCATTTAATTAGTTGATGTAAACCTCAAACTTTTATAGTCCTTAACAAGAATGAAATGTAAAAGCAATATGATCAGCTTTTACAGACGTCTTATCGTTTGCTAGTAATTAGAAAACTTTTAGTGTATGATAAGTAGCTCAGAAACTGGCTTATTATCTGTTTTTTGTTGCAGCTGCTAATTAGCTAAAAAAAAAAATTCTAAAAGTATGAATGTGAACATTAGCAACATTAAACCAGTAAAACACAGACATGATAATATTACCAGTGCCATCTTATTAGCCTGGAGATTTCAGAATTTACTTTAAGGGTACCTCTCTGAGCTGCTTCATCCATTTACTCCTGCTCGGTTTTAGGTCGGCTGACCAGCTGCTCCTGGTTGTACCAAAACCTAATCAGAAGTTCAGAAGGGACAGAATGTTTTCTGTTGCTGCTCCATAAATGTGACCTTGCCTTTGCATTTCCCTTTATTGTCCACTTTTAAAACATATCTTAAAACTTTTACTCATTGATTTTACGACCCAGTATGAAACATTAATTTATTTTTTATTTTTATTGAAGAATAATTATTTATCACTAATGTACAACTATTTTTTTCAGCTGTCGTGGTGTGAAAGTGTTTTATAAATAAACTTGGAATTATATGGTATGGTATGGTATGGTATGGTATGGTATGGTATGGTATGGTATGGTATGGTCTGGTACGGTACGGTACGGTACGGTCTGGTATGGTATGGTATGGTATGGTATGGTACGGTACGGTACGGTACGGTACGGTCTGGTATGGTATGGTATGGTACGGTACGGTACGGTATGGTCTGGTACGTTATGGTCTGGTACGTTATGGTACAGTACGGTACGGTATGTATGGTATGGTATGGTACGGTATGGTATGGTACGGTACGGTACGGTATGGTATGGTATGGTACGGTACGGTACGGTATGTATTGTATGGTACGTTATGGTATGGTATGGTATGGTACGTTATGGTCTGGTACGTTATGGTACAGTACGGTACGGTATGGTCTGGTACGTTATGGTCTGGTACGTTATGGTACAGTACGGTACGGTATGTATGGTACGGTGTGGTACGGTATGGTATGGTATGGTATGGTAAGAAAATGGTTTCTTTTCATCTAAACATGAATCAAAAAGGGAGACTATAAATAAATGTTTCTTATATATATGTGATGTTCTTTGTGCCTGTTCTATTAACAAATCAAACCCATTCTAACGAATCCTCTGACAAGAAATAATCATATAGTGATTTGTTCATATACGATCCCTAAGTGGTTTCCTGTGAAGTATTGCCCCTGCAAGCAGCAGCATAGTGTTTCTACATCAGAGTAGATGTCATTCTCAGGTATTTCATTTAATCTTGTAAGACTGATGGGGTGCTTCCATTGGTCTTACAAGAGAATCCTTGTAAAGGAGGAAATAAGATGTTGGAAGTGTAATAATTGATGTAAAGCATTTTAAGTATTTGTTTGTTCTTGGGAGGAGTTCAGCACCAACATATGACCACCATTCTTTCACTTCTGTGCTACAGTAATTTCAAACAACACAACACTTTTACTAAAAGTTTTTTTTATCACTTAGTTGGGTAAGGTTAGAAAAAGATTTTAAATTGGGCATTCTTTTCACAATGCAGCATTACCCCGATGAATGCCTTTATGCTGGTTGCCTTGGTTACAGTAATGCATTTTGTTAGTTAGAAATCAATATTACTAATACTCAAGTATTCAAAACAATCATGGGATAAACTAAATTACAAACTGTTTAGAAATACCACTGAAAACTGTATTGTCATGAAAATGTCGACTTCATCCACCTTTTTCTTAGTCACATCCACTTGATATCACATTTTTTACAAATGAAGCTTTGGCACACATTTCAGAACAAATATGCACATCCCCCACTACTCTACATCCTGTAGTTCCCAAGATGAGAAGTTTGCTTCCTCAAAGCCCACCACCAGGGTCAAAACTCTCTCTGTCACATCTCATTTTGCCTTGAGTGGAGCATTAGAGTATATTCACCAAACTCTGTTTTACTCATTTGTACATCAAATTTTGTTCTCATTATTTTTGCATGAACAAAACCCCAATGAGGTTAAATTTGGCCAGAGGATGACCTTAACCCTGCAAACAAGTACCATACAAGTACAAGTATCCAGCAAACCCTGCTCAATATTAATTGAATTTTTGCCCACCAAACACCAGACATCCATTGATGTTGTTTTTATGGCTACATTTTTCTCTATAAAACAAACTCAATTTCACCCCCTAAAACCTACTGTATATGTACAGTACCATCACCATCAACCCCCATTTATGATATCAAGTTGTACGCTAAGAGCGAGAAAGACATCAACTGATTCAACACCAGGAAATACAGCAGAGACATCAGCAGGCTATTTGCTAAGCACAAAAAGAGAGGCTGAGGACTAGTGAGCATCAGATCCACTATCCAAGATGAAACATCCAAGCTCCACAAATACATTAGGAAGATGTCCCCAAGGGATGAAGCACTTAGTGAAGGTCTCAGGCAATGGTCACAAAATTTTACTTGTCTTTCAACCTCTTTATTTCTCTGTCCACCAAGGCTTGAATTACACAGGGGCTTTCAGGTGGAGCCTTGTTTTTGAGCATGCACCACAATTTCGTCATTCATTCATTCATTCATTCATTCATTCATTCATTCATTCATTCATTCATTCATTCATTCCACCAATCAATGAATCAATCAATTTTTATTTGTATAGTTTTTTACAATAACCAAAAGGTAGTTAACAGAGTCATAAAAAGTACGTAAAAACAATGCATACAAACATAAAATAATCAAACAAAACATAGAAACACAACTGGAAAGTGCTACAGTGCTGCAGGGAATTAAGAGCCTTAAAGAAGTGCATAAAAACGGACAAAATACAAATAACAAAATACACCTAATAACAAGACCGCCCTAGTCAGAATTTAAAGCCAATCTAAAACAGTGGGTCTTCAGCTTTGATTTAAAAAGCCCAAGATCAGTAGTGATGTGAATGTCAGGGGGCACTTTGTTCCACAGTTTAGGAGCAGCAACCACTAAAGAGCGATCACCCCACTGTTTGTATGTCAACCTTGGGACTTCTAGCAGAAGCTGACCCAAGGCCCTAAACTGATTACGGAAAATTAAAATCTCCAATGAGTAGGAGGGTGCCAGGCCATTGACAGCATTAAAAGCAAACAACAAACGTTTAAAATCAATTCTAAGATTAACTGGAAGCCAGTGGAGCAATGACAGCACGGGGATTATGTGTTCATGTCTGAATGTGCTTGTTAAAAAATCCGGAAGCACTCCTTTTTTTCACAGCTAAATTTCATCATGTGGAACAAAAAGAAGATTTTCGTGATGACTTGTGGTATAAAATGATCTGAAATATTTCAGATGTACTATATTTTGTCAGCTGCTTATTTTCTGCCCTAGAGGACATTGTTTCTTCGTTGTGAAAAACATGTCCTCACGCTCCACATTTCAACCCGGCTGCATGGCTGTGCAGTGGTTGTGCAGTCGTCTAGGCTGGGTCGTATATGTTTCTGGGAAGTTTATTGGAGGTTGTGAAGTTTCCTTGTCCCTCTGTTATGGGCTATAGGGAGATAGGTCACTACTTCAGGATATACCTGCCCCCTAGAAGCTGCTTGGATATGGTCCACCCCCCTGCAGTTGAAAATGTGGATGGAATTTTTACAGTCTTTTCTACATCTTGGAAAAGACGTCTTTTCACTTCTCCAACAAATGTAGAGGTCTGTGTCTATGTCCTACTTAAATGTCTATTCTACGTCGTGAAATAGATGTTTCTTCAGCTTTCACGTTTCATTCAAATCACAATGTTGATTAGATTTTGGGCAAAGCCATCTTTTCAATGTCTTTTCAATGGCCTTGTGCTGAGTGGGTGAGCTATTTATAAAGGAAGTTATTTGATGCTAAATAAATGTGTTTACATCTGTAAACATCTCCTTTATTTGTTCATTACGAAATCAATCTGAACCAAAGTCTCGCTGAAATACAATGTGTCATATTCCTGCAAGTCAGACAAATAGCTGTCCTTTATGCTTTGCATGTTTTAATAAAATCAGATTCACTGCAAGTTTCCAAAACAACTTTTTGGAAGGACCTCAGTGTGATAATGAGTGTTAATGTAAGGAGAAGTAATGCAGGTTTGACCCTGTTGACTTTGCAGAATAATGTGAATTTTACAGGTATATAAATAAGCCATGCAAAGCACCCATTTTCTCCCATCACTCGGAATTACATCAATCAAGACACACTTTTTTATTTTCCACTGAAATGTATTTTATTAAACTAATAAATCTTCTTCTTTCCAACAAAACCCATAATGATTCAGATGAACAGGCCTCTGAACATTACCCCTTTCTTATTGTGCTCCTGCATTTTTATAGTCATCAGAATCCATAAAAACAATGGGCAAAGTCCATTTTTGTGGCACCAGATGTATCTTCCAGCTTCAGCGGCAACAATTCCAGTCAGTCACCCTTTAATAGGATTTTATAAATCTTCTAAATGGGTTTAAAACAGCTTTGCCCTGACATGAATTTCACAATCCTTATGTGGACTTTGAAAATATGTTCCAGATACACACAATTTGACAGAATTAGTTCTCTCTAAGTAAGCTACTGCACCGTCTCAACCCCATTTTCTCCAGCTGTTAAGTCTGGATTGAGTTTGATAAAGTTAATGAGATTACAGAAGAGGCTGCTAACCCAAGTTTTGACTATCAAGTGTTTAAAGCAGCGCTGAGCTAATGAGGGCCCTTCTCATTACACATAAAGGGGAACGTGATTATATTTGTTCATCAGATGACTTCAGGGACCGTGAGGTCACTGTGTTTATTAACAATATCTAAAAAAGGTGTGATGTTTCACATGCTCAGAAGAACTATTGAGGTGAAACTAAAGTTGTGTCTGTGTAATAACAACAGCCCTTGCCTCTGTTGTGCAGCTGATGAAAAAGCTTTAAATCTCAGCATCTGGCAGAGAGCAGTAGACATATACTAAGGGATCCACAATGATAGATTCCTTTAGAATCTACCTTTAGAAATATGCACCAATTACTTTGTTTTATAAGCAAATGAACTCTGAGGTGGACACATTTTATCTGTGGTCTCTTTACATGAGTTTTAAGATTTTGGAACGGAGAGAAGTCTCCCCGTGGCCAATTCAACTTTAGTTTGCTCTCCATCTTGCTGTCCAAGCAAATCCTTTCAAAACATGACATTTCTTTACAGTATTACAAAGATCAATGTAATAACTGTTTAACTCAATGAGAGCTGTTCAGAGCAAAAAGTCCCACCTAATTCTTATAAGTCTTTTTCACAGAAATTGTCATGAATTTGAATCATTGATTTATTTATTTAGATGTGGCATGAGTTAGTTTGTGAATATGTTTTGCTTCTGTCACATCATTCATTTTCATTCCCTTCATTCATGTGCAGTTTGGAGTCAAATAGACATGAATTTTAAATACTGGAGTCATATAATCCATCTTCGAGGAGTGTGAAATTTATAAGAAGCGTAACCTAATTCTTGGCACAAGCCCCCACAGCTAAAACTTGAAAGCTACAAAGAGGTGATAATAACATATGAAAATGTACATTTCATCACAGTTTTTATATAGTGAAGCCTTTTAAATTTTCCATAACTGTAATGGTTTTGCATTTATTCATATGACTAGATGATTTATCATTTTTTGCTCTATAATATCTTTCCCTCACTCCAGACAGTCATGAAGGTTGCAGTGTTTTTCTGATTGCTGCTACTGATTATAGCAGACTTGTAGCTGCTTGCTTTCATGCCAACGAATGAATTAATCAAGACGACAAAGACAAGCTAATCACTGTTTTAACATTTGCTCATTACATGAAGTGATGACTAATTACTGTTTGTGCTTTCAGACCGGCTTTCAGGAATAAAAACAAAATGCTTTGAAGTCAGGTATCATCTTAATTTCCAAAAGATATAAGAGACATATTTTTGTTGTTTATGTAAAATACTAAAATCCACAGTTTGTTTCATTTTTGTACTAACACTCTATGGAGTCAATTTAGAATCACCAGTTTACCTAATGTATGATTTTGGACTGTGGAAGGAAGCAGAAGTGCCCAAGTGCATTGATATATTTATAATTACATTTACATATAAAACCTCCAGTCTCTCTTTGCAGACATGCTGACCTACTTGTTCTGCATAATTCAAAGCTCAGTCTTCACTGTGATTGTTCCTTCAGAAGAAAAAGGGTAAGTTGAAAGCCACTTTTACATACCTGTTGGGAAATAATCTCTGAGAGCTATTCAGAGTCAATTCAGTTGATTGTGTAAACATGCAAATGTAACCAGTATAAATGCATTGCTGTTTGGGGACAAATTGACCTATAAAAACCTTTTTGAACAGCAAAATCTATTAAAAATATATAGTTTTTATAAAATAATAAAAGTTTTTTATAAAATAATAAAAAGTTCATAACTGAAGTCATAATTTTGTACACATTTGTTTCAGGCTGTAGTCTGCAAAGTGGAACAGTGTCCACTGGAGGTCTCTTGACAAATAAGGCCAACATAGTATAAAAAAAAAAGTTGGATTGGGAATTAACTTTGTTGTTTAGAGAAAGCTGAGAATCACAGTATGAGCAGATATTGTTTGTGGAATCATTTTAATGTGCGGTTATCTACTGAACTTAAATAAAAGGCCACACATCAAGATTATTTTATCAAGGTGGAACATTTCCTCAGTTTATTTGCAAACCCAATCTGATTTGTTCATGTGGTTTAACCCTTATATCCGCCTCAAATTTAAAACCCTCTGATGATCCTTGTGACCAAAAGTCTACATGCATAAAAACTGTTTTAAAATCATCATACGTCAATATTATTTTTTTTTCTACTTTTTTTCATAAATCACTTGAACACCTTCAGACCAGCTCAAAGCTACCAAACATTAAATAATTTAAAGACTTTTAACCCTTTAAATACCAGATCTGCTTATCCAGAGTCAGGTCACGGGGGCAGCTGTCTAAGCAGGGAAACCGAGACTTCCCTCTCCCCAGCCACATTCACCAGCTCATCCGGGGGGATCCCGAGGCATTCCCAGGCCAGCCGAGAGATGTCCATCCAGCATGTCCTGGGTCTTTCCCGGGGTCTCCTTCTGGTGGGACGTGCCCAGAACACCTCACCAGGGAGGCGTCCAGGAGGCATCTTGACCAGATGCCCGAGCCACCTCATCTGGCTCCTCTCAATGCGGAGGAGCAGCAACTCTACTCTTAGCCCCTCCTGGATCACTGAGCTTCTCACCCTTTCTCTAAGGAGAGCCCAGCAACCCTGTGGAAAAAACTCATTTCAGCTGCTTGTATTTGCGTTCTTATTCTTTCAGTCACTACCCACAGCTTGTGACCATAGGTGAGAGTAGGAACGTAGATCGACCATCGAGAGCTTTGCCTTTTGCCTCAGCTCTCTCTTCACCACGACAGACCGATGCAGCGTCCACATCACTGCAGATGCTGCACCGATCAACCTGTCAATCTCCTGCTCCATCCTTCCCTCACTCGTGAACAAGACCCTGTGATACGTGAACTCCTCCACTTGGGGCAGGACCTCATTGCCAACCCAGAGAAAGCACTCTGCCCTTTTCTCATCCCAGTCGCTTCGCATTCGGCTGCAAATCGCTCCAGTGAGAGCTGAAGATCGCAGCCCAATGAAGCCAACAGAACCACATCATCTGCAAAGAGGAGAGACCCGATCCTGAGGCCATCGGACCGGATCCCCTCAATGCCCTGGCTGTGCCTACAAATTCTGTCCATAAAAGTTATGAACAGAATCGATGACAAAGGGCAGCTTTGGCGGAGTCCAACCCTCACCGGAAATGATTCTGATTTACTGCCGGCAATGTGGACCAAGCTCTGACACCGGTTAAAAAACAGGGACTGAACAGCACGTACTCCCGGAGTACCCTCCACAGGAGTCCCCTGGGGACATGGTTGAACGCCTTCTCCAAGTCCAAAAAGCACAAGTAGACTGGTTGAGAAAACTCCTATGCCTCCTCCAAGACCCTGAAGAGGGTGTAGAGCTGGTCCACGACCAGGACGAGAATCGCACTGCTCCTCTTCAATCCGAGGTTCGACTATCTGAAGGATCCTCCTCTCCAGCTCCCCTGAATAGACCTTACCATGGAGGCTGAGGAGTGTGATCCCCTGTAGTTGGAGCACACCCTCCGGTCCCCCTTTTTGAAGAGGGGAGGGCAGAGGGCTGAAGAGCCTCTGCAGCACTACAGCATCCAGAGCCCTAAGGAACTCTGGGCAGACCTCATCCACCCCTGGAGCCTTGCCACTGAGGAGCTTTTTAACCACCTCAGCGACCTCAGCCCCAGAGATGGGAGAGCCAACACCAGGCTACCCAGACTCTGCTTCCTCATCTGTAGACGTGTTGGTGGGATTGAGAAGTTCTTCGAAGTATTCCCTACCCAGCATGGTAGTTTTTAGTGAAGGCGATAACTGTGAGCCCATCCACATAGCACCAAATTGCAGTAAAACAGCAAGGTATTTTAGCAATCCATCCTTTTATCCCCTTGAAACAAGGGATTAGCCTCCATGAAACCATTCATGTCTGAAACCAGGTACCAAGGTGGATAGGTTTGAAACCTCTACCATCTGTGTTCCGTCAGGACAGCGTAACCGCACCACTAGAGGATATGACGTTAATGTGATGAACACGTGCCAAACACAACAATAATGGCGGTGGTGACCAGCTGTGTTGTGGTGCTGCTCCAGGCTTGTGTACAGCTTTAGTACCAAAATGTGCTGCACAGTATTGCGCTACTGTACCATCAACAGTGGGAGCAAGCGGATATGTCTTTATCTGCGTATGTGCTACGTCTTGTTCTAGCTCTGGAGTGTTACCCTTCAATCATCATAGTGCCCCCCACAGCCTTGTAGTATGTACTACAATGGTTTTGTGGGGATGGTGAAGCCTTTCTCCTAGTTTTTGCCACCATTTTCACACCTAAACCAGCTTCGGCGTCGTGTGGACATAGTCTGTGTAACTTCATTACAAATATTGGTTTGTGTATGTTGTGCACTGACCAAAATGTGTCCCAGTGTTACTGTTAAACAACAGTCATAAGAATTTACTGTACCAGTTACCACTGAACTCTTTTTATAAAACATATGTACTGTGATGAGATGCTGAAATTTCTATATATGTATCAATATCTTGGCAACATAAAACTGATTGTTGGGAAAAAGTAAACAAGTGAATTCTTAAAGTATTTAAGGAAATGCATTAAGTTTATAATGTTTTTTTTCAACAAATACAAATATTAATATTAGTACTATAATATTAATATAATATAATAAACATATTAAAACATCACTCAGTATTAACAAAACAGAAATCAAATCCTTAGTAGTGACAAACATCAGTCAGCTTCTAATGGCTGTAGTCCAATAAAAAGGTGCCGTTACCAGCTTTTCTGAAGTATACAAGAAACAAACAAAAAAAGAGAAAGAAATCAAATACATTACAAATATATTACATATAACATTGCATTTTGAACAAATACAGGGATTATCTCTGCCCACTAGTGGAGAGTCCAGAATTCTCTCCCACGATTTGACGTCAGTTTAGACCCTGTCTGGCAGCAGCCTGCACAATTTCTGCAGTTGTCCTCATCTTCATTCTTCTTCTGCTTTTTTCCCTCCCTCCCTGTTCCTTTTTCTTCTCTAGTTTGTTTCTTTCTCTAATGCTGCTTAGCACTGCCCTTGTTATTTACGGTGGTATTGCTTCATTTTCTGTGTCAAGTGACGGATGGGTAAGCTCTGTGAAAACGGACCAAATTATGTGAGTAACCAACGCAGGAGACAGACAAAACTGTCTATCCATCTGCATATCCGTCTTCTGCGTCGAGCATAAATGAGCCTTTAAATGGGGCACGCTGCTCTTTTAACACAGCGCTGTAAACATAAGTCATAACTCTCATCCAAACATTTGTCAACTTTGAAAAACAGCCATCGACTTTGTGCGCCGTTTCGACTAATCGATTAGTTGTGAACGTCCTTATTCCAGCCTGTCAGCAGCTGTCCCTGTTATCCTGATACTGCTGCTGTGTAAACATGCAGCTCTGGCAGACGTAAGCCTGACAGATATTGATCCAAACATGAGCTGATATTTTCATTCTTTTATTACATTTATGTCTCATTGCAAATAATCTCAATGCCTTCCTATATTGGGTCAAATCTAAAATTACACTTCTACACCATCTCTGGTCAAAGAAGCAATAAAGAGGAATTATGGTGATTTAAAAGTATAATCATTCTATCTACTTGATAAGCCAGCCTGTCCAGAGAAAGCCAGCATTGTGTGCTACAGCTGACAGTGCAGTCACATGATGGAGTGCCCACTGTAGCAGTGTTTTATTTGTCTTTATATAAGATATTTATTTTTAGCCTCTTGAATTTCTGCATTTCTCATTTGATCCAATTATAACCAGTTCAGAGCTTCCAGACTGAGTAACTAAGATTTGGATCAGTGTCAGATCAGATTGTGCCTGACATTAGAGGTCAGAGTGAGCTGGGAGACAAGGATCTGATGATCTAAATAAAAACTATTTTCCATATCACTGCCTCCAGGTTATTCAAATCAGGGTAAGGACAGCTGTTTTTGTGCCATGTTTTATGTAGCAAAACAAAGAGTTTGTACTGTGACACTATGTTTCCAAAAAGAGTCAAATGTCAGTATTTTAGTTTATTCAAAATTATATGCAAAACATTTGAATTCCATATCTAATTCAAAATAGCATATAATAGTCATCACTGTAATGGATTGAAAAACTGAAGAGACCAAATGCTCCAATTTTGAAAATGAAATATTTTTCTTTTCTTGATGCAGGATTTCAGTTGCTAAACATTTGTCAGATATTTAATTTCACAAAGTGCGTAATGTTTTCATTTGGTGACAGTTCAGGAGTGCATACAGTTTGGATTCTCTTGGATGAGGTTTGTGCTGGATGTAGTTTAGCATTGTCTTTCAGAATTAAATAATGGCATTGTCTGAGTGGCATCATATTTACTCCAAAACCTAAAGATTCTTCAGCATTTGGTGCCTTCACAGCTTGTGTACTTGGCATTTTTTCACAAAAATCTTATTCTTTGTTTGAGGGTGTAACAAAGCCAATGGGTTGGCCGAATACGTCTCATAGGGATGTTACCAAGTCCAGGAAGAAGAGGCTGAACTTATAATTAGCTTTTATAAGCAGCTTCTTCGATGTTGTTTTTTCTTCTTACATTTTTTCTTAAAGCTTTTTTTTATTTTCTGTGTCTTCTGTGGGGTTTTAACTTTGTATTTGGACCACAGTTACTTGTAATAATCTCTTGACTGCTGCAGCGCTTTTGGAATATAATTGGAGTTGTCGTGGGAAATGATGTAACAAGGGCAGCTGTTAGTTAATTATTTATTTATTTTCAACTGAAAGAACTTGTGTTCAAAGATCTGATGGTGCAGACTGGTCAAAGGTGTTGCCCTGGGGAGAAATAGGAAAATGCATCCCTCTAAAAACATACAACGTGCAGACAGCAGACAAGGCAGTGTGTTGACAATGAGCAGATTGTCCTTGCTCAGCACTGCAGGATGAGATTACGTAGAAACTATTTTGCATGGTTTAGGGCAATCTTTGGACATGAACAACCTTTATAGCAAATATCTTTCTTTTCAAGTGTGGGTTATGTTGTCCCACAGTAGAGGGGACACACAATAAGTATTGGGTAACACAGTGGAGGTAGTTCAGGGTGTGTGTGTGTTGGGGGCAACAAAGAGCAACTCTGTTAGAAAATCCTGGCAGTTTGCATTCATTACCACACTGCTTGTGTAATGTCCTCTTCAGGATGTTGTGTAACGTGAAGTTCCTTTTTCAGAGTTCAAATAAAGCAACACCACCACTGTTCAAAGACCCTTTCTCTCTCATTCACACTCTCTTTGGGAAGATGTAATGTTCTCTTTCTGTCTTTGATATGCTAACAAGAAGACAGCACACCACAGACAGCAGCTGTCCATCAGTTGCTCAGTTCTGAGTAATTTTGAATGATTTTTTTATTCATGGCTTGCTGATTTGGAAACTGCCTCAAGCCAAAATGCCTTGTTGTTGACAGAAATAAATTCATATACTTTCATTTCCATCAGCTGGCTTGTTTATGCAGCAATCAGCGTCATTCATTTTCTCATTGCCAGTTTCAGTGATACCACAACACTGCAGTAAAGAAAATATGCTTCCTTTATTCATAGTTCAGCTTTGCTACCACAGTTGATGCTATTTTTTCCTAATACAGGATTATTTCAGTTAATGACACATTGGGTTGTACAACTTTTCATAAAGTGTGAAAAAAGTATAAAACAATAATAAACACACTACAGTGGCATGCAGATCATTTCAAACCTATAAACCTTTTTTGCTTGTTTCTTAGTCTGGAGCACTGAGATGTGTGTTATGGCCATGCCAAGAAGCAAATACATCAGCAATGATCTTAGATAAGCGACTGCTGTAGCCCATCAATCTGAGAAGGGTTCATTTGCAAACATCTTTGTACATTGAGAACTATTTACAAGTGGTAAACATTCAAGTTACAGTATTAACCAATCCCAGAAGTGGATGTCCCAGCAAGTTCATTCTAATGTCACACGTGATGGTCAGAGAAGCTCAGAGACAAAACCAAACACATTATCAGCACAAAAAACCTCATACTAACTTCTAAGCTTGGTGATGGAGAGCTGATGGTTTAGACTTGCTGTTTTTTCTCGGCTGTGCAGCCGTATAAACTGGACACGTTGCAGTCATTAGGCCCTTTCACATATGAAGCCAAGATTGATGTATCTTTGATGAGCATCTGTGGTGTGGGGAGTCTAAATTAATCCATGGCTGGCAAGAGAGGTAGTATCAGACATAAAATGGATTTCTTTTTTTTTTCTTTGCATACATCAAACCAGTATTGTGAAACGTTTCACTCTAACCAATGGTGGTATTGTAACTCAGCTGATTCCATGACATTAACTTGATGTTTGTGATGGTACAGTGATATGGACTTGAATGTTTTCCAAAGTGGAGAGCCCTGCAAGAGCTAAAGAGGCTACATTTTGACTCAGAGCTAGCTCTTCTTCTCCTTTTCATTCACAGACAAGGTGAGTTGGGGGTGGGGGAAGAGGTGGAGGGAGGCGTGGCTCATGACACACTTTGTTTTGGTCTACAGGCAGTGCACAACAACAAAACGAACAATTTTGCTGTTTGTCCCTTTAAAAAAGATGTGCAATAAAAATTCTTTAAGTTAATGATGAAAACAGCTCTTTCAGTCCACATTTCCTGGCATCAAAATTAAAAACTGAGAAACAATGACAGGAAGTGTAATCATCACAAACCCTCTTGTTTTAACATGAAGCACTTACGCTGTGACTGAAAGTGCAATATGTTTTGAACATTGTGTTATAATCAGCACAATAATCAAATCCTTCGTACACAAGCACCTCTGAAATATCTATTAACGTTGTCGACTTTAGGGACTGGTCTTTTAAATTCATCTGCTTGGACAACCAGTGGCGGATGGAAGACATCTACTGGCTCAGAAATGTTCTCATGGGAACCCAACACACAAAACAGATGTTGTTCTTCTAAAGAAAGAAAAACCTGGTAAGATGCAATATGGAGCACACTCTACAGGTTTGTGCCCTCCAGGTGGAGCAGACAGTCAGCAGATTACTGATCAGAAAGTCCAGGCCTGATGCCAAATGTGAGTCTGGACCACCTGGCCCTAAACACCAGGAAAAAAACAAAGTGTCAGATGTTGACCCAGTAACAACAACACTCATCTCCATGTGAGCAAGATGTAAAGGAAATGCAAAGACTGTTGCCTAAAGTAAATATATGATTAGAACCAAATATATTATTTTCCTCTTGACACACTAAAACACTGTGATCAAATTCGTGTCTACACCACACTGAACTGTGGAAACATATCTGGATTTAGTATCAGTGAGAAGCTGAGATGTAGATTCAACAGATAGATACACACAGATGTGTTTTTGAGGTAAAGATTTATGTTGACCTGTCAAAAAGAAAGCCTTCCAGTCCAAACTCACCAAAACATATCCACAACCACTTCATGGATTCCAACCTCTTTTTTTTGTCTGTTTTTACAGCCCATCAGATGTTTCTTGAGAGATTTCTTGGTACTTTCCTGAAGGGATTTATGTAAATTGTCAATATAAAGAAGACAAGGGTGCATATTTGATATATATAAAGATTGCAATTTTCTTTGGATAATTCCTAAATATTTAATATGTATTATTTTAAATGAGTTTTCATTGACATTAAATGAATAATACATTACATTGTTGGAGAGTATATTTAACACAAATAACATCATAACCAGAGGACACTTAATAGGACAGAATATAGAAGACAAATTAACAAATAATAAATACTCAAGTTAAGACAAAGTTTGTTTACAAATCACATTTAAACACAGCCTCAGTTGCTCAGAGCTGTACAACATACAATTATCATTCAGTAAAACAGCAATATTAACTAAATAAATAATAAAGCATCATTAAAAAAACAAAAACATAAGTGAAAATAATCAAATAACAAAGTGAAAATTGAACAACAAAGACTGAAACAGCTTACTTAACAAGAACAAAACTTTAGTAGTATTTTAACACAAGGGTTTGAAATCCAGAAAAGCACAAAATGGATCATTAATTCATAGCCCATATAAGAGTTTTAAAGTATTAAAGCACCGAAGATCTATGACGATAGACGTGGTATTAGACATGATACAAGTTTGTTTTAGGAAGGGGATATTTAGTAAAAAGACTAAATATTTACAGATAAATATTCCAAACAGAGAATTTTTTTTCAGCTGATTTAAGTCAATAAACTTAAAACTATAACTAGTGCCAAATTAATATTGTTGCTGTAAGGAAAACAACTAGATATTTACAGAGCTGTGATATAAATGATTGTGTCTGCACCATTTTCTACGTCTAGATAAAATGTGAATATTTTGTGAACTAGGGATATACGGAATACTGAAGTGCTTGAATCTTGAAAGGAGATCCTTTTCAAGTGTTGAAGTACTCATTCAACCCTTGTGCAAGCAGAAAGTAACAGAATGCCTTTACTTATATACAGGGGCGGAGCCAGACCTGTAAAACACCCGGGGCTTAGACCAGAATGGCCGAAGGGGTTAGGGTAAAAAAAAACAGACTGAAAAAAGTACAGTTGCAGAGTACAATTTTAGATTTATTGCCAGCACAATCTACTCTAGAAAAAAAATATCACATTTGTATCACATAAATAATAATAATAATAATAACAATAAGAAGGAGAATGATAATCAATACAAAAGATGCTGAACATTTTTCAAAATGTATGTAACTTTTAACATTTACACAGTAAGTACTTCAATCCAGGATAAAACCACTGAACTGGCATTAAACAACAATGCAGAACTACAAAAAAAGCAAACAAACAAACAAAATAGGGCTGTATCAGGGCAAATTTTGCACTACACCAGGACTAAATCAAGATTCATCCATACTGCACCAGGACTAACTCAGGATTTATGCAGCACTACACTACATCAGGACTAAACCAGGATTTATCCATACTACACCATGACTAAACCAGTACAAAATTTCCTATAAAACAGAACAAAAACCAGGTCCAAAACCCAGACTGATACAGGATTAAACCAGATATAAACCAGAACCAAAACAGTTTAAAATCAGGACAATTGAGGACTAAACCAAGACAAAACCAGAATAAAAACAATACAATAGTAGCACTGAACATCATCATAGATCTTGACCTGCACTACACTGACAAAACCATTTACTTTGGCAATATAAGACTGTATCTTCGAGGCTTGAGTGTTGCGAACCTATCAATGACATTTTCAGGTTCAATGTTATTAAGGTATTCCTTTTCAATAGATAATATGGCCAAATCATTCAGCCTCTCTTGTCCCATGGTTCTCCTTAGCCATGTGTGGAGACGACGCAGGGCACTAAAAGAACGCTCACAGCTGCAGCTACTGACAGGAATGGTTAACGCAATTCTAAAGATGGCCTTCAGAGTTGGAAACATGTCCTCATCCAGCAAGTGGAAGGCTGTTGTAATGTTGTGAATGTCCTCTTTTTCCATTTTTCTTTTTATGAAGTTTTTTGCCACAAGGAGTTCTTCGGGCTTTATGGTCACATGGTAGTGGGCTGCAATGGGTTTTAAGGCATCTTCAGAGAGGAATGTTGGGGAAGATGGATTGCAGGCCTGAATCCCCTCCATTATTTTCTGTCCTGCCCCTGAAAATCTGTCTGCTAGTTCCTTCAACATTCGGTCAAGACAAGGAAAGAATATCTCACACCTAAACTCTGCTGAGCTTGTGAGACTTGGTGTTGCGCCACAGCTGGACTCCACCACAAAGCCATCGAGTCTCCTCTGCTTGTGCCGCGGTCCCTGAGGAATCTGGATGTTGCAGTCCCTGCAAACATCCATGGCCTTCTTGAATATTTCCTCAGCAGCAGCCTCTGTGCGCAGATTTGTGAGTGTATCAACTACTGACATCTTGTACTCCACAGCTTTGCCCATGTCTAGCCTTTCTCCCTGCAGGTAGCGGTGCAGGCCTTCAGTGACGCCAAGTACCTGTGAGAACATAATCAACATATACACAGTCTTGGGCTTTGACAGTTTGGACAAGATCCCTTTTGCAATAGGGGTATTTGTGGCCTCGAGAGTCGCTAAAACAGCAGAAATGTTGTTAAGAAGGGCTGTAACTGATTTTACTTGGCAGGCCCATCTTGTGTTAGAAAGCTGAACAAGCTCAGAAGGAACCAGTCCAAGGTCCTTTTGCAATTCTTTAAACCTTGTGTGGTTTACCAGAGAGGTGTTGAAAAATGTGTACACATTTTCCAAAAGTCCAAAGAAGTCAGAAGCAGCAGGGATAGCTTTACATGTATGGCAAAGGACAAGGTTAAGCTCATGTGCATAGCAGTGAATGTATACTGCTTCAGGGTGTCGCTGTCTAAAACGGGCCTGCACACCGCCCACCGCGCCACTCATGACAGATGCCCCGTCATAAGATTGAGCAACACAAAGTAAGTCATTGAGTGTGTAATACTGCAATAGCTCCTCAATTGTGTCTGTAATGCACTGTGCATCAAACCTTTCAAGTTTCCGTAAACCAAGAAAACACTCTTTGATATGGCCTTCACCTGACACAAAGCGTACACAAACAGCTAGCTGTTCTGTGTGCCCATCTCTAGCCTCATCAGCCATAACAGAATATATCTTTGCTTCCTTCATCTCTTTAACTATGTTTCCTGTTATTTCATGTGAAATACTAGTGATCATCTCATCTTGTGCAAAATGAGAAAGATAAGTGGTATGTGAGGGAGGTGTGTGATTTTGCAAAAAAGGATCAAATTTTTTTAGGAGCTTCATGCACTCAAGGAAGTTTCCCTGATTATGGCTGGACTCCTGCTCAACATGGCCACGGAATGGTATTCCTTGTTTGCCAAGGAAGCTTGTTACAGCTAAGATCCTGTGGAGGTACTGGCGTCTGTCTGAGATCTCTGCTGCATTTGCTGATCTAAGCTGCTCAAGCACATCACCTTGTTTTTTGGTGGTTTTGAAGCTATGCCAGCATATCATTGATGATGCATGGGTGGAACTTGTTTCGTGCTCCCTAAATGTATCCAAAGCCCTTTTCCAGTTAGAGAACCCTGAACGACTGAGGCCATCTTTTTTTATAGTGTTCTGCTTCCCAAAAAGACGACATGAAAAGCAGAAAGCCAAGTTCCTTGCTACAGAATACTCTAGCCATTTAAATTGTTGGAACCAATTGCTATTAAAAGCTCTCTGTTGGCCTCCAAACTGGCTGAGTGGATACTGTTGGAGTAGAGTTTGTCTTGGACCACTTTCTGCAGTTCCTAAGTCATTTCCTGCTATTCCACCTGCTGCTCCTTGCAGTAATTCCTGTTCTTCCCTTGTCTCATTTTGTACCCTTTCAGCTGTCCCTGGATAACTTCCTGTCATTCGACCTGCTGCTTCTTGCTGTAATGCTGCTGTGTTTTGGTGTTCTCTCTCTCCCCTGACTTCTCCTGACCTATCTAAATGATCAGAAAGAGAGTCATTAGATACGTATCTCTATATTGATCTCTCTAATTACTAGTTGGTATTAAACCATAAATCTAGAATTAGCGTAAAATTATAAATCTAAAAGGACACACTAGTCTAACGTGCTAATGAGATTTTGGCAAAGAACTGTCTCGACTAACATTGTCTTTCTCACCTGGATCTTGTTCCGTCTCTGTGCTGCTGTTCTCATTCTGCTCACTCTCTTTGTCTCCCTCTATGTTCCTCTCTCTTTGTGCTAGCAGTCAAACCAAACATCAAGAACATCAATATAAATCTACTGTTGTAATGAAATTTCACTTATTTCACCTACTACTACAAATATAACGAACTACACATAAAGCTTGATTAATATAATAACATTTACCTGTGTTTTTTCTTTGAAAGAAAACCCTGATGTCCATGGTTGGTTGTTTTCATATCAGTACAGAACTAAAACAGATTTAGATGGTACTTAATTTAGCCATGGCAGGTAGCAACTAAAAATATACAATCTATTTAGTAACACGACAATGATTTTATTAGTATATTAATTGTTTATTAACTCCAATTTCATAGACAACACACATGTAAGCTAGAAAACACAGCATCGTTGATGATTAGCCCCGGCAGAGCTAGCAAAGACTTATACAAGTAACGTAATACGTGTCAGGTAAGGTGAGCAGCGTGACATCAATCTCAACACAACTTTGTGATTCCTCATCATATTTGCGTAATACCCACCCGCTGTACTGTAGTAGTACTTTGGAAGTAGAGCGCTCCTCTATCCGACTCATTCAGCAGGTCACCGGTTTGTTTGTTTAAGCAGCGTCTCTGCCCTACGTGCGCGCGCCGTGCACAAACACTCAAGTGGCGCGCCCGGATTCGGATCATACCAAAATTAGGGGTTAGTTAGGGGTAAGGGGTAAGTTACAACTGTGCACTGTGTGCGTTGTGTCGAGTATGGTGTGTAGTTGGTTTTGTTTTATGCAGTTTGTAAGGCATCTAACTAAAAAAAAAATATCCGGGGCTTTTGAAAAAACTACCCGGGCTTAAGCCCCCAAAGCCACCCCCCCGCTCCGCCAATGCTTATATAACATGACTCAGGATATGATATGAAAACATAACACTGGCCATGAATAGTCCACACTGCTTTTAGGGTTTCTTTTATTTGTAAAGTATGTGTTCATCTCTGCATCATGTAATTTCTGTGTGATGAAAATTGAAAGGATTCCTGTTACTGATAAAAAGCTAAGTTAACTGCGCTGATCATAACACTCTGTCCTACAAGAAGCTGCAGCCTTTGTCTCTCCAGAGATGTGGAGGCGTGAGGTACAGTTACATAAGGATGAAAACACATATAGCTACGGCATCTATGAGCGTGTCCTGCTCTGCACTCAGTTATTTATCACAACACCCACACATACATACAATATACAGTATAAAGCAGTGCAGTCTGCGGATAGTTTGATTTTTACCTTTTACTTGTTAGTACTGCTGAATAATACGTAAAACGGTTACAACTTAATTAAAATGTGTCTTTTTTTTAAAGAAAAAAATGTTTTCAAAAACTTCAACTAAAATCCTTTGTTGATAGAAAAGAAAATTAACTTAAGCTTGACTTTTATCTGTTGAGGCATGGACTAACTCATCCTGTCCCATTTTCCTCTCTCTGTTGCCAAAATAACTCATGAACACTGAGCCATTCATCATGCTTTGAACACATATTTGCATTAGTTTTGGGGGAAATAGTTCTCAGCAGAGCCACACAACAGGATAAAGAACCATTCGGTCCTTTCATTTATTTTTGTCAATCCATCTTATACCCAGTCATTCTTTATAAAAGAGGATGATTCCTGGCTTTGTGGTGTCTGAACAGCTTCTCATGACCAGCTTGGTCTTCCACTGCCTTATAGGGAAACCACAAAAACTGACTGATTCAACACTTTGCATCATACTGCAAACATAAATTCATTGCATCAATCAGATTGGTTACAAGAACAATCCTTATAATAATTTATTTTTGGTGTATGCATTTCAACATGCAGCAGCAACATCTATAGTTTCATGCTGCTGAGACTGTAATCTCACACTGTATTGTGCAGATGCATTGTAAAGAGTCTGTCCTACGAATGTAGTGACCTTGCAGTGTGGATTGCAAAATGCGATAGCAGCCCACCATAAATCACTGTCAAAGCGCAGACTGCTCCAGCCGCATCCAGGTAATCTATTTGTTCTGCTCAAATATGGTGTCATTTGTTCCAGGTTTCCTGCAGGAGCAGCAAAAGAGGATTCTTTTGTGCAGGATCTTATGCATATGTGCTATTTTCTGTCTGGTGACAGTTTAACCAAGCAGACTCTTTCTGTACCTGAGACGTATATTGACAACATTTCTAATACTATGAGGAACAAAATCAACAAAGAAATATGTGATGTTCCAAAGACAGTTAATATTTCAATAAAAAATACAGCTTTTTTTTTATAACATTAATGAAAGCAAAAGGTACATTTCATGGTCAGTTATTTTGTAAAAATATTTTTAAGGTCTTGTTGGAGGGATTTTCATCCTCTTCAAAAGCAACCACTTCAGTCACATTCTCGGGTTTTTTAGTCTGCAGTGTTCTATTCACATATTTTAACATTATTTAAGTTGAAAAACAACCACACAATGGCAGACCCCTCAGTATGCACCTAATGAGGTAGTCTGTTGTAGAATTTTACGGTGTTGAGGATCATTATTCCATTGAAGCCATCCTATTTTCATCTACAAATTTTTAGTGGAATGCTTGCCTCCTGAATTCACTGGTATTTATTTAGATCTATTCTTCCCTCTACCAGTGAAATATTTCCCAACTCAAAGCATGATCAATACAGTTTTTTGCGAAAAGTTTTGTCCTACATTCTTATTTCTTTAAGCATGTGTTTTTACATTTCAGCAAAATGGGTGTAATTAGCAATATTTTAACTTTACCTGTCCATAGATTTTGTGTTTGCAAATGATTTCCTTTGATCACTTTTTCATGTACACGGTGCACTGCTAATCCAAAGTTTGCAAAATCTTCTTGATGATGTTTTACAGTCAGACATGGGTTTCATCGTATTGACAGTTCTCCCAGAATGTTTTTTTTTTTTTGTTTTAAATTTTAACTACATAATGAACTGAGGACACACTGGACTAAGCTTTCCCATTTTCTTAAAAATATCCTGTTTTGTGTGCATGAATTATTTAAATTTTTAGTTACAAAGAGCTGCTTAGAGGAAGAGTTGCTTTGGGGCAAGGTTTTAAAATTTATTTTATCAGATGTTTCCTTTAAAAAAATGAAATAAAAAAAAAAGCCATGACACTAACAAACATTATTGTCTGACACCTTGGTAATAGTTACCATGGACCTCATTCTGCATGTCTTGGGGTGCCTAATTTTTTGCATGACACCCCTTTCTTTCCTATTCTAAATTGTGCACATGAGAAAATACAGTGAAATGATCTTCTGCTTCTTATTGTCTGATGTTTCAATGTCTCCGCAAAGCACTTTGAATCACACTATTGTTGAATTGTGCTATAAAAATAAGCTTGCCTTGCGTTTTAGAGATCTTCTCATTTCACATTTCAAAGTGACAAAAATTTTAACTTGGAGGCCCAAACGTTTGATGCTGCTTTATACATGAAAGCATTTAAAAGGGTTAAAAAACACTTACATTTCAATTTAGTCCAAACTTACATAACAAGATTAAAGTTTTGATGTGTTTCTGTGAGAGCTTTTGGTGTGCAGACATCTCCACTTTGAAATTGTGTTTTTGTTTAATCTCTCAGACTTGTCATCAGGCTGTAGTTCATGTAACATTACACAACTGATCTACAGCTTTGCTCGAGGATGGGGTTTGTAGAGCAGCAGCCTTTTAAATCAGTTAAACGCCTTTTAGTGTGTTTGTCTTGTCATCTGCCTTGGCCATGAGTATTGATGGATTATTATGCCTGTTCCTTGTTTAACACAGAAGAAAGAGTTCTATGTGATGTCTGGCGTAGAAACTCTAGCCTTAAGAGTTCACATCTAGATCATGAGAGCGAATGCTTCTGTCCTCCTAATGGGTCTTTATGTCATTTGGGGTCAGTTATGCATTAGAAAAACATTTCCTTATGTAACAGCCCAGAATACGTAACCACAGCTTAATGGATTAGAAAAGATTGGGAGCGAAAGAGGAAATAAAGTTTAAAGAAAAAAAGTTTTGAGATTGTGTTGCATTTTTGGGTCAAACCAGAATTAAACTGTGAACTGGCAAGATTCTGTTTAAATCCTAAATTTAAAGGAGCTCAATGTTTGAATGAGATCGCATGTTAAGACCAAGCACAGATGGACTTTACAGAGATGAAAAAGATACCACATCCTATGCATCCATCCTCAAGGGTCCCATCTCTGGACATGTTTGGAAAACAAGCAAATCAATCAGTGTCAATTACAGCTGTGTTGAAAGTAAACCACATCCTGGGAAGGAGACAGTCGTCCTGCACTCAACAGCAGGCAACACAATTACACTGCAAAACCGCCTGAGATGGTTTCAGGTCTGAGAGGATGAACTGGCTCTTACTGTGTTTTATCTACATCACTTTCAGATACCCTCCTGTGCATAAGACTGCCACTGTGCATGAGAGAGTAGCTACACTGGAAGTACACTGTCCCATCTTTCATGTTTGAAGCCTGTCCCTGTCAGGCACCACAGTTTGTGATGCCATTCTACGTAAGCACAGTGATCTTCAAAGCATCCTTTTCTGCTCCTCTCTGCTGGTTTGGTTTTTTTCTGATTCCCTTTCAGTGAGGTGGGAGCAGCAAGAGCTTTAACAACCATTGATTGCTGAGCCTCCAGTCTGTACATTCACTTCCCCTTCTGCTGTAAAAGGTGAATACTGAGCCTGAATTAGAGTCTAGGACGTGGGAGAATAATCACATTTGCGTTGCAGTGTGAATAACACAAGCAGGCTGCATATCCTTTCTATCCTTTCACTGCCATCATGATGCTATATTTGATACTTCATTTGCATGCAGGCTTACATCAGTGTATACCTCAAGGAAATGAACATTCAGACAAAGACTGCAAAGAAAGAAAAGGATCCCAGCTGCCAGATCGCATCCCTGGTACAGACACATGCTGTTTAATTCTTTATTGTATATTTTATCATAATGTAAAGGGTTAGAATGAGCAGCACACAGTGAATACTGATGTGCCTCACCAAAATATTCAAGATTTGTAATGCTGTGGCATTAACGTTATACTGCACTGACACCTATGTGGGGGTGTTAACATTGTTATTGCTCATGCATACACCTCATGGTGCAGGAAACACACTATTAAAAGAGTGCAAGCAGAACACTGGTGTATAAAACGGGTTAATTTTTATTTTTATTTTATTTTATTTTATTTGTTTTATTCTTTATCAATTTCATAGTCTGGCTCATTTGAATCCAAAAGAGCAGAGCTGGTTGTATTTGTATAACTTCCTATGACGACATGCATTCATGAAAGTCCTGTTTAGTTTAGGTTTGATGTTTGTCTCTTTTGTGTTGTTTGTCTATTTGTGGCCCCAGTCGTGACCAGTTACTGTGGCAACGTGATTTTGAAAATAGCTCCCCTCTCTAACGGCCCACTGCTGTCGCAAGTTCTCCAGGCAGAAGCCCACTCTGGATGCATGACTCATTCATTGCTCATTACCATCCCACTCTCATTTTATCCAACCCAGGCTCCCCTGCTTGGATATCTGACGGCTATGTGGGGGCGGGGTGGGGGCTACTACAAAGCTGGTGTATCCATGCTGTGATTGGCTGGTGGGATCCATTTAATCTGCTGCCGTTACTACAGGGTCCACCCCCATACTCCTCCCCCTCCCTCTGCCCGCCCTGACAGCATCCACACACAGTGCGCTGTCTCTGTTCCAGGGAGAATATCAACTCTGCACAGGGAGGAGAGGATTAGCTCAACCACTCATCTCATCTGCAATTACGTTCCCAGAGAACCACATGAGCACCCAAGGCTGCACCTCTTTAGAATAAAACCTGGCATTCCTATCACAGAGTTGCCACTTGATCTACTGTCACTGCTGTGAGAAGATTAAGGAGCAATCTTTTTTTTTTCTCTCGCTCCTTTTAGAGTCTTTTAAATTATTTAAAGATTCTTTCATATAATTCAAATGTACAATCTTTATTCAGTGATGCTACAGTCTTTTTAATTGGGACAATGCAAGTAATTTTGTTTAACTTATACTTGCCCTGAACATCAAGGAGTTAAACTGTCATTTTTTGGGACGTTTCCATCTGGTTCTCATCCTCATCTCGTGTGGGAGACTGCAGGTCCACAATGCCATCCAGAGAGTCCTACGACGTTCAAAAGAAAGAGAAGCCCTTGGTGCAAAAGGCCAAGCGAGAGGCCAATCAGGAGGATATTTTGGCGGCAGCTCTGGGAATGAGGATGGGGCCACAGAAACCTTCAGCCACTTTTTGGCAACCACTTAAACTGTTAGCTTACTCACAGCTCACCTCATTGGTTCGCAGAGCCTCACTAAAGGAAAGCGACTGGACGCCCAAATCTGAGAAAGTCCACAACTTTAAGGTGAGACTGAATCAACTTTAAGAACACTTGTCAGCTGATGAATATCCAGAATTGTGGTTTTCTGTCATGATATGTGGCCGGAGGGCTGATTCTCTTACCCCCCTTGTGGGAGATAGAAGGGGAGGGGTGAGTGGTACTAAATGGGAGAGTGGGGATGAAAAACAAAGCTGTTTTCGTCTGTCCAGTGAGGGTTTATCAAAAGAAAATCTACTGGTTGGGCTGTGGACTACTGCTGTTAGTTAGAGCACCAGATGGGGAGATTACGCTGCTGGAGAGGGAAAACAGTGGAGGACTGTTTTTTTTTTAGTTTGCTTCCTACTTTGACTGATAAATGGGATCAAAGCAGGAAGAGAATTATTACTGTGCAGCCTTTCAATGTGCTGATGCTCACTGTTTTCTGCTGCTTTGTTCTCTTAATTTGCTGAATGTTGCATTTCAGCCTTTAAGACTGTAACCAAAGCAGTGTTTATAATTTGTGTGAAATCAAAGTTATGATGATATTTTAATTAGTTAATAGCAATAAATGTACAGCACATCAAAACTGTGTCACTAAATTAGCTCTTTGAGCTTCTGACTTGGAAAAAGTAGCAATTTGGCAGTTTAGCTAATTAAATTAAATAATATTTTATATAATAAAAATAAAATCTATTGATTCTGGGGATGTGAAAAAATTACTATAGATGTCATCTCTCTGGATAATTGGAAAATCAGAATAACACTTGTACAGTATTTTTCATGCCATAAATGAGCTGTTAGATCCAAAACAGTTTTCCTTTTGTATCTTTAATTAACTCAGTGCTAGAATGCTGGGAGAGTTGTGGTTTGCTCTCATTCAGTTCAGGGGGTTCCCTGATTGGCTGAGCTGTTGTCACCCGCTGGAGTGTGGGAGCATCCATTCCTCCATCGTTTCCACTGAAATTCTCACAACAAATCGCACCTTTTTTGTAGTGAAGTCTCACAACTGACTGAACTACGATAGCAGCGATCCACAGCCATACTGCTTCACTTTGTCATTCAACACGCCTGTACCTGCAGGTCTTCCACCAGGCCAAAGAAACAAGTGCAACTTTTTTCTCCTTCTTGTTTTATTACATTTCATAACTAATATCTGCCACTGTCTTCCTTGCTTTAGGTCCACACCTTTCGGGGGCCTCACTGGTGTGAACACTGTGCCAGATTCATGTGGGGACTGATGGCCCAGGGGGTTAAATGTGCAGGTATGACTTGTTCTCAGCATTAATACGCTCTTATATAAACTGCTTGAACACCTTACATCATTCCTTTGTTACCCCAGGGCTGTATAAAGTGAGCATTTCTCTATATGGGTTACTTGGCTTACACTGCATCTGGAGCTGGATTACTGAATTTTAATCTAAAACCTCAAGAGTAGTTGAGGATTATGGGCTGCACAACAGAATGAATAGAATGAAATGGGGGCTCTATAGCTGTGATGTCATAGATATGTTACATGATGGAAAAGCCTTACATTTGGCCCACTTTTATCTTCAGTGAGTTAGAGTAAAACATATAACAGAATGAGTTTCTGAGGGCTGTCTGTGCTACTTTTTCAAGCGAAATGTCTTCCTAAGAGATACTGTAACTCAGGGCTTCACATCCCGTCATCATTAAAGCAGTAACAAAGGCTTTCTGTTTTTCCACTCTGATGATTTGACGGATGAACATTTGTACCATTCTAAGCCTGAAAATACACAATGAGCCAAACACAGTTGATGCGTTTTAAAGCTCAGTTCTCGTCATTTTCATAGGCGCATTGTGTTATCGGCTCCCTAGTGTGTTCATCAATCACCCAATGTTTTTTATTCTGTTCTGGAGACAAAAATTACATATAAATACACTCAGGCCTGTTACTGTAAGGATGATGGTTACAGTGTATTTCCTGTTTTGCTTGTCAGTTATTCAATTTCACTTTACTTCTTGTAAGAATTCCTTTTCACACACCAGAATAGCACTATAATGCAATCTGATGTGTGTCTTTGATGTTTTATTGATGCAACAAAGTGTGTCATCTAAATCTGTGGGAGCTCAGATATCAATTATTAACATCTAACTTTTGAGAGCTGACAGCAAACCAGAAAAAAGGCACATGGTAAAAGCCAATTTTCATCAGCTGTATATACATGCCACCATTTCCTCAGACTGAACTCCAGCCAGTAAAATCTAGGGCAGCAAAGTCTCACACGATGCTCACATTTGCATACCAAAAAATGTTCTTCCACCCCCTTTTCTTTTTGTATGTGTGAACTGGTTTTGGCCGTGTGCCAGAGAGCCAGCCTCTGCTTGTGCTTGTTGTGGCACATTTCCTCATCAGAGTGCACCCCCCACACAGCCTCATCCCATCATGCCCACGAAGGAAAACAAAGCTGGCATGTCTCTTTAATGAGGAGCAGGGCTGGGAGTGTGGGGAAGGAGCTCTGTTTCCACACACATTAAAATTCAGCTGGCTTCAACCATGGAGATGGGTCACACACCTCAACCCCAATTTAACTAAAACATTTCATAGGAAATAATGAAAAATGCTAAAGCAAATTTTGTTTTCAATTCTGATCAGAAAGAAAACAGTTTCAGTTCCTAGACTTGAAATAATGTGCTGATCAGAGCCATCAGCCACCATAAAACATCCTCACAAAACAGAGCTACAGCATCCTCACCATAGCGATGGAGATGGGGCCGTTGGTGCAGTAAGCATCCACTCTCTTTTGGCCCCTGGTGTCCCTCGGGCTTCCCCATTCCACCTGGGACCCAGAGCCATCAATGTGCTCACACTGACGACGAGCTCTCAGCGGGCTTGTATCTGATGACATGCCTTTCACTATTACTGCCTGTCTCATGTCTTTAAGAGAATCATCTCTTAAGGTAATTACATTTCTGCATCAATGAATATAAATCCAGACTGCATAAATTTTTCCAGCAGGGGCCAATTTCAATTAAAATATAGGCGGATATCCTCAGGAAACATAGCTTTATACATATGTCATATATATATATATTTCTTTGCCATGTTTTGGAGTCAAAAACTGTATGGCAATCGTCAAACAAAACAGCTCTCAGAAATTGGAGACAGCTCATAAGATCTAGGAGCTTAAATGGCTGCCCCATTTTAGTCTGGGAAACTAGGTCTTCTGTAGCCCGCAGCGCCTCATTTGCTGCTTCCACAACCACTGAGTGTGAACTTGGATTTGGAAAAGAATAGGGCGCACAGCAGCGCTGACTGTCCCTCCTACGGGCACCAGCCTTTTCCCTGTTCCTGTAATTCCCTACATGCGTCTCTGTTAGAAAGCAGAGCTGCAGTCATTCTCTGCATCTGCTCTCAATGGACCCCTCATTTCCCAACAAGGTGAATCCTGCCCTGAAACAAGCTTTTCCACAAAACACAACGTGGGCATTTTATGCTGAGATAATGATTGATGTGCTAATGAAACATTTTCTTTCATGGTTACATCAGATTAAACATCAGACCGCATGCTCCTGTATGTCAGTGTCCTCAACTGGGCTCCTTTTTTTTTTCATACTTGACTTTTTGGTTGACTTTTCATTAATAAATAGCCATCCGGAATTGAATTTGGATCTATTTGACACTCAAAGTGACTGCAATTCTATGTGTAGCACAAAAGAATATCTCTCCAGGGTTATGTGACATGTCAGGGGCAGATATTGATCAGAGGGATTAACACTCCTCTAAAAGCCAAAGCACACATGAGGACAAGCAAACTTGTTGTTGAATGTGTGCAGTCCCTCTTAGTTGCTAGATAAAATGAAAAGCAAGAATTAATTTAGTTGCTGACTAATTATATTGTTCAAATATAAAACCTACATCATGGCTCCTTTACATCTTTGAACTAAACCTTCTGTGTGTGTCTCACTGTAGATTGCGGTTTGAATGTGCACAAAGAGTGCTCAGCTCTGGTAGCCAATGACTGCAAGCCAAACCTGAGACACATCCGTAAGGTGTACAGCTGTGACCTGACAACCTTGGTGAAAGCTTATAATACAGCCCGACCCATGGTGGTGGATATGTGCATACGAGAAATCGAATCCAGAGGTTAGTTCCTGTTCATTTTGTTTGTTTTACATGCATGGAAGAAAACAGGAATAATGGTTCCTGAAACAAATGCAGTGAATGTTTATTTCAATTCACTTTGAATCCAGAAATAAAAATTTCTTTTCACTGTTTGATGAGCTCCAGTCAGCTCCAGCATTCCCTTTTAGACGTTTTGGGAAAATGTAATGAATGGGGATGACAAACTAAGTGAAAATCTTATTTCATCACATTATTTTAGCAATGGGTAGTAAAAATATTAAGTTTAATGCTGAATGTACATATCGTTAAAATAACTCATTCAAAAGCTTGAAATGTTTTCACTTTAAAATTTCTTGCTGATATTTTCCAAAAGAAATTTTAAAGTGTTTCCACATCGGTCAATGGCTTATGACAATTCATTTGAATTTTATATTGAGGGTTTTGCAACATGTACAACTTTGGTTGGGGTGTTGAAAGTCTGATTCAATTATTGACTGAGCAACTACTTTTCTTTGGGAGGGGTGACTGAGAGAACCGGTGAGATTGTTGGTAATTGTAAATGTGTAATGAGGAATACATTACTCTGTTTCCTGCTGCCTTAGCTGATTGCATTTCAGTTAGATCATTCAGCTATGTAGGAAACTCGTGGCTCCCTCATTGTCTTCCCTCTAATGTACAGCTGTAGCTAAGTTTGATTTATGTCTTCATTATTTTGACCAGTGATGCAGAAAACCATTTGCATCAGCTCATGTTTTTCCATTGTGTGACACTGTGGACATTTTATGCTTAATATCTTATGTAAATTCAGTAGTATTTCCTGAATTACTTACATGCAGGTGAGTTTTTCTGAATTACTTTTGACTGTTTTTACATAGCTGAAAGTTGTTTATTTCATGTTTTCCCCTCAAGGACTGAAGTCAGAGGGCCTGTACAGAATATCTGGATTTAGTGATTCAGTGGAAGAAGTCAAGATGGGGTTTGACAAAGGTTTGTATTCTGTTTCATAGATTGCTGACACCAGAAGTCATTGCATGCTTGCACCGTATATCCACAGGAGACACAGAGGCCTTCAGATTAATCAAAAATTGACACATTTGTGGAGGATTAATGCCTTTCTGGGAAAGTAGATCCCGTACTGACATCTCCCCCTCATGGAGGATTTCACTTTGTGGACAGACAGGGGGGAACCTCAGGGGTTACAAACCATGGATGTACTCTCACTGCCTTAAATGTGGCTGTGTTGGGATTCAGTAGTCGACTTAGTGGGAATAAACCTGTCTTGGCCCAGTGCAGTCTGAATTTTAACTGTATGAAAAACCTTGCAGCAGTGGACTGAACTCTGAGCCAGATCCGCATAAGGGAGATCATCCATGACAGAGTGTCATTCCAGCTCACAGCGCTGTGATGTTAAGTCTGCCTGCACAAGTAGGCCACGGCCTCCTCTGAAAAGCATGCATAACCAAGGAAAAGTCAGAATTAAACAGGCCAGGGGGATGATAGCTGTTGCTTTGCAAAAATATAGAGCTAGAGTTCCACCTCCATAACGCAGTCTCTTCATTCTTCAGTTCACTCTGTGACGCAAACATACTGAAGTGTGATGTCTTTGGTGAAAAGTCTCACTCACTTCCTCTTGTCTCCCTTATTTTATCTCACATCTCTGCAGATGGCGAGAAGACAGACATCTCAGTAAATGCCTATGAAGACATCAATATCATCACCAGTGCACTGAAACTGTACCTCAGGGATTTGCCAGTTCCTGTCATCTCATACGATTCTTACCCAAGGTTCATTGATGCTGCAAGTACGTCATAAACATAAATCAATGGGAAAAAAAAAATGTGTTTACTGGCAGTCACTGATGACTGTTCTTTATGTGGTTATGACTCTAATTACAAACATTACAATTATTTCTCTCTGGCGATTAATAAAACATTTCCATTACCTACAGTTATTCATCCAGTTATATTTCTTTTTGATTCATCTTTACTTATCAGAAGAGGGTGGGAATAAAAACAAAACAGCCCAGTCCCATTAGAAAACCTTTAATATGTACATTCACTTCTCCAAACATGGTACTGTCTGAAAAAAGCATTTAAATTATAAAGAGGTTTTTTACTACCTGACGTAGGAAAACAAACCTTGACTGTATTGTTGTTGCTATGTAAGCTTAACTTTTTAAAAGCCTAACTCTAACCAGCTACAACTGACAATATTGGGTCAGATGAGACATGAATTGTGGTTCTCTTGGATGACAGTATATGTCCATCCGTCCATTTTCTATATTGATTGTTCCAATTCAGGGTCATGTCACCAGTCTATCACTGAGCCAACACGGAGACAAAAACATGAACCACTCACGCTTACACTCATTCCTAAGAAGAATTTAGAGTGACCAATTAATCTACCATGATTGTCTTTCTGCTGTGTGGGGAACTCTGTGAGAACAACACGTGGCACACATATTTAGTATATCTTACAATTTAAGAATATAATGCAAAACAACATTACAGTTTTAAACTTGGTAAGTGTAGTCACCTCATATCTAAAAATGACTAAAAGTGAAGTTCTGCATGGTGAAAAAACACATGTATGACACATTCTGGTATAAAAAACATACATGTGACTAAAAGTGTGTCAGTATCTCTTTCGGTATAATCATGTAAATGGGGAGCTGAATTTATGCCCCTTCAATAGGCTGCTCTGTTTGCTGCTTTGGTTATTTACACAGCATAACCCGAGCTGGGGAATTAAAATATGGAAACACAGCTGAATTCTACTAACAGTTCATCACAGGACCTGAATGTACACCTTATCCAAATGTTTTTCTAAATTTGGAAAATAGATAAATAAATGGACCAACCTCATCCATTTTCTCCCCTCTCAGAGACCACTGTCTTTGTGCACCACAGGAAGTAACTACATTGATTACAGACTGTGGTTTTTATTCTGTTTGTTGTTCTTTTCTTGTCTTTTTGTTGTACTTTTGGTTTCTTTGTCTATCTTTGCAGTTACTTCGCAGCTACAGTCATTATGGGCCTCTATGAAAATTTAGTTTATCTTTATGGTGCTGTTTTGTTTTTGTGGTTATTTTGTATCTTCCTGAAAACATCTTTCACGTTTGTTTTTCTTTCTAGTAATTTTGTATCATTTGGTCATTTTTTCATATGTCTTCACAATCATTTAATGCCTCATTTGTCTATTTTCATGTGTGTGATTATTTATTTATTTAGTTTTCTCTAGTTGTGTTGTATCTCGTTCCAGTTGTTTGCCATTTTTGTGGTCTTTTTGTGTTGATTTTGTTGTTGTTTTGTGTCCCTTTAGTCTTTCCTTAGTGTTTTTTTTTTTGTTTGTTTGTTTGTTTTGTGTTTTTATTTTTGACTTCCTAATAGTTTTGAATAAAAGCTCTGGTTTGGGTTCAGATTACATTTGGAGACCCAGAGCCGATGCCCTGAGGGCCCATTCAGTAATCTTTTCATGCTTCTTCCTTTATGTTTACCAGAGCTCACAGACCCAGAGAAGAAGCTGGAAGCTTTCCGTGAGGCACTGGCGCTTCTGCCACCATCACACAGGGAAACTCTCAAGTACCTCATGGCTCATTTAAAAAGGTGAGATCAGACAAAATTTTTAAGAACTAGGGGACAGTATGAAGTAAATTATCTTAAACTCTTTGCTGTATTTTCAGACATTAGTTTCTAGGAAGTGCTTCAGTTTAATGAAAATAAAAAGAAAAAGAAAACTAAAATATAATACCAATGCTTCACCAGAAAATAATTCCATGATGTATTAAATCTCTTTCATTGCAAGATTGTGTGTATTTTTCTGATGGTAACATACTGTGCAGAGTGACGCAGAATGAGACGTTCAACCTGATGACTGCAGAGAACCTCGGCATCGTCTTTGGACCCACTCTCATGCGTGCACCCAACCAAGACGCCATAACAGCACTGAATGACATCCGTTACCAGAGACAAGTGGTGGAGGTGCTCATTAAAAATGAAGACGTGCTCTTCTAAACCATCATCAGGGCTTTTGTAGACCAGTTCTCTAACAATTCTTTCATCTAAAGACTTAAACAACTGTTTGTATTACACTGGTTGATAATTTTTTAAAATGCCTTGTGTATAGACTAGTGCTGACCTAACATCTGTCCACCCACTGTACTGGGTGGAATGATGAACCTTACACCTGTACATATTTTATATCTCCCCATTTTTGTCGGGGCATTTCAGAAGCTGACAGACCAGCCTGCATGGTGCGAGGTCTTAGTTGCTATGTAGTGGTAACCCAGCATGTGTCAAGATTGTGTAGCATTGTGATTTTTGCTTTTGTTTATCTGAAGTAGACACTGTCCACATTCCCAGCTGCCTGCTGTGCAGTTATTTCTGTGAAACTTTGTATAGCTGATGTAAAAATAAGCTACTAATTTTTCTGGGGTAATTTTTACAATACTGTATTTTTTTATCCCGTCAAATGTTTGTAAATCAGCTGCAGTTCTTAGTTAAATGAGCTTGTCCTCATAATTCGTAAACACTGGTGTATTTTCCTGACATTTTTATTGTGTTATAAACAGCATCCTTTGTGAGATTAATTTTGTACTGTAATGTTTTTGTACACAACTTGTGCATGATCAGTTTAATTTATTAAACCCTTCTTTGAGACATCAAGCAATATACGTCTCGTTGCTGAAATAAAAATCAACAAATCTGTGGTAAAAGATGTATAATTTTTTTTTTTTTTTTTGGCCATTGTGGGGTAGCAGGGAAAAGCTCTATATGTAAACCTTTAGCTGACATTATGAGCTCAGTGAGAGATAGCTTCCTACAAAAATTGCCACAAATTTAGTGCCACCGATGGATTGTGCGCCCAATATTTACTGTCATAGCTACCGAATAAAGTTTTATTCTACCATTTTACTGCAAAGTGACCAGATTACACTGGGTCTGAATAATATAAGCTACAAAACTGTTGAAGACTGGAAAATTGTTTCCTCTAAAAGTACATTTTAAAATTTCTTCATGAAATACAACATGATGGAAACTGACATCAAAAGTTAGGCGCACTTCAAACTTTGACCTGCAGGTGCTACCATATTACTTGAAGTGCAGACAGGGGTCTCAGTGAAAAGAGTGAAGTGGCTCTTTTCTGTCAGTGAGCCACAATTCAAACCTTTTCAGCATTCAAGGGGGCTGCCAAAGACTACAAGGCAAAAAAAAGAGTAGCATGAGGACAAAAAGTAGCTAAGAAGTTTAGCTGCTCTTCAGTAAAAAAAAAATACAGGTTCATTTAGATTTTGCTGTAAATAAAACAAGTCTTATAATGACAAACAAAATGGTTTTTTATAAGATTTCTAATGAAAATATATATCTGTGTTATGTAATATAAGGACACCAGTGCTTTAAATGAAGGAAAACAAAAATGATGATTGTAATGCTGCTTAAGATAATACCTTGAAGACAGTATTGTACAGTGACAGTCCTTCAGTCCGAATATTGAGAGTGACAGCTTGTGCCTGAAAGCCACATGCCACATGATTTTAAAGAAAGCTCTCTAACGTATAGAGCCTCTGTGATTAAAACCAAACCTACATCACCTAAGGCAGTACCATTTTGCTCATCAGAGGTTGGTAATTACAATGTCACGTAGAATTAATGAATTTCAGGTTTAATTGCCCACAGGTTATGTCTTTTCAAGCAATTTCCAAAAACCAGTCATGCACATCACCGGGTTGCTTATTATGTGATCGCCGTTTACATTGTTGAAGCTCAGAGAACGAATATAAGCCTTTTCTTCAGTGCCTTTATATCACTGCTTATTTAATATGTTTTGTTACTATTGAATATTTGAGTCTTCGCATTGAATTATCTATTCACCGGCTTATATTGTCTGTGGCTTCATTTTGAGCCTTTCTCAGGATTTGTGAGCCTGAAATTCACCCAAAAAGCATTCAAGAAGCAATCACTGCTTGACATTTAATCACTTTGGTGTTGTGACCACATCGCATCAAGTTAATGTAAACCAAACTCAGACTTGTCTCTGTTGATTGTGTGGTAAAATTGGATTTTCATCCAACCGTTTAGCCTCCCCCTCCATTATCAGCCATTTTAAATATATCATACCTTAATCTACAATGGGCATTGACTGTGAAAGGAGGTAAACCACACCAATAAAACTATCGAGTTCTCTGTCTTGCAGTCAGATGCTGTGATAAGACCATGCAAGAGTGGTGTCTGGCAAATGTATTGTGCAATGGATGTGCATCATTCACAGCAATGAGAGTAAATTTGAAAGGCTGTGATCCATGAGATAACTGACCTTTCTCCCTGAACTGGATGGGAATGCTTCTTTCTCTACAGAAGCTGACATAAATACAGCCCTGGGTGATGAAATTTAAAACAATAGTCAGTTAAAAATAAGGAAACATTTGAAAATGGTAATGTTTATTCTTTTCAATTACAGGTGATATAATTTTATATGTATATATATATATATATATATATATATATATATATAACGAATAAAGGATTTCTGTTGAAACACTGTGTAATTTATTTTGCTCAAAGCACACTATAATCTGTTCTATAAAAGCTCTTTGATCTTCCTAATCTTCATCAAGGCATGACTGCCCAATATGGCCACTTTTTATCAACCCCCTGCAGATATTACATAGACGCTTTCATTCAGATTCAATGAGCATTTAATCACTTACAGAGCAGATGTAAACACATGGGTTCTACTCTTCATGAGAGTCGAATCACAGCGAGAGGTTTCAGCCTTATAATTAACACCAAGCAGAGCACCAAAACTGTCCATCCACAAAGAGCTTGATACAATAAAGGATGTTGCATGACAGATTTGGAGAAAGGCAAAAGTGGTGCTAATATGGTGTAAATTCAGGTGGCCTGAGTGATTGGACAGAAAGGCAGGAGGGGGAGGGTGGAGGCAAATCTCTCTTAATTCAAATGTTGCCAAAATGGTCATTTGTCACAAAGTGAGATGAATGAGGCTTGTGGTTGAGTGGCTGGCTGATTGAACGGATCAGGGATGTAAGGAAATTGAGTTGCTTGACCCATCACAGGCCCGATGGGGCGGGGCAGCTTAGCAAAGAGAACATATATGGCTGTAACACCTGGCGTCTAGGAAACATAAAGCTGTTTAGAGAACAGAATTTCTTTACTAATATTTACATACCTATATTTCAGAGAGATATTTACAATCTCGTTCATTGTATATAAGATTACTAATGAAACAGCGGGTAATAAAATGCTTTAGGTTCACTTTAGTTCATGCCCCCTCAAAAATGTATAAAGTAATATTGCCATGCAATGCTTTGTACGGATGAATTTTTATTCATCTTCTTTTTGGTGCTTTGCAAAAGGAAGCGGTATTTAAGTAAGAAAACAAAGTGGTAATAATATGAAATACAGCTGTTTATGTTAACCATACTTTAATATTTAAAAAGGCTTGTATGTAGTTTTTAGTTTTGTAAACCAATTATGAAATATAACCTGATAAATGTAGGATGAAGGTAAATTGTTGCAGATTTTAATGCACAAAGCAATGTCTTAAATGTTATAGATTCTAATTAAATTTCTCAATCATTGTTTTAATTTGAATAAATTTTAAAATACTTTTAAAGTTAAAGCAAATATGTAACAATGATATTTTGCAAAGAATCTGAAAAATATTGAATGTAAATAATAATAACAAGACACACTTTCCCTTTTTTACTTGTCTTAAGGAGCCACAGTTAAATATATGTGAGAGACTGTGGTGGTGTACACAGATATCTAAATAAATCTCGTGCAGTTTGTTTCACAAACATTCAGAAAAATACAAAAAAATTTTGAGCCAATGACAAATGTTTTCTAAAGCTTTGCATTGCATTTCCTGAGCAGAACTACTTCATAACTGTAAGTTCGCAGCCTGTTTCCACCCCCTTTTTTCTAAAGCCAATACATTGTGTTCAATTACCAGAAAACTGAGCATAAACATTTTTTTCTGTTCAAAAATATTTTTATCTAATTAGCCAAGTTCTACATAAGTCAGTGTGGTTCGTCACATGTCACAATAATTAAATGTTTTAAACATTTTCCCCACTGAACAATTTCTTTTTCAATATTATTATTCTGTGTGGAAGCATGTTTTTAATTTCTATATCACACATTCATGTATATAAAGATATTAAGGCTTTAATAACAGTTAAGAAAAAGTGAGTGCAGCAAACATGTGTTGTGCCTTTGCACCTCCAGGGTGTGTGTAGCCAAATTCAAAATGAGATATTTCAGTTCTGGATTACTCTGGCATGTTGATCTTATAACAGACGACAAGGATTGCAGCCTTCTCAAATGACAAGCATTGGCAGGCCATTACTTACATCCGCTGTCAGACAATAACAATGAGTCTGCCAGTGGAGAGCCCGGAGGTTGTACAGTAAGTCATTTGCCAGTGCTGAAAGAAAGTTTTAGGGGGGGTCAAACCCTTTTTAATTTTCAAGTTGTTGAAGGACAGCATGCTGAAGCTCAATCTTGGTTTTGGATGTCTGAGTTTATTGGCAAGAATGAAATCTTTCCTTTTTCTTCTGGTCATTCTATCAGGTAAGACCCTAAAGAAAGCATGTTGGATAATAGTTTAAATAAACCTTTACTTATATTTAGAATTAAAAGTCATTAGAAGTCAAACATGTGATTATATGTAAATGTAGTTACTGAACCTCTTCCTCGGTGGCTCGTGTCAGACAAGCTGGCCAATTCAAGCAGCATAAACAATGAGTAAATTTAAATTTTGTGCAAAGGGTCTCTTTGACAAATTGGCTGCTTTCTTTTCAGCCTTTCATCTGTCAGCATGAGGTCATCTGCATATTTATAGTTTGGAAATTCTTAGTTTACAGCATCTCCAGAATCATTCAAGCATTCAAGCAACATATTGCTGTAAAGTGACCTTCCTCTCAAGGTTGGCTGAGAGTGAAAGAGGATACTGTTCCAGCTTGTGGCAGATAAGTTGTGGAAATAGTATAAGAATATCTCTATTAGCAGTGCACACATCCCATGTTTAGTATTGCTAAATTTAGACTTGCAGAGAAGGTGCAAATACACTTAGTACGAACATAAATATTAAAGAACATACGTTTGAGCACATTTTCTTTGTGATATCTGCTATCTCTTCTGGGAAATCGTTCATGTTCTTGTGTTTAAAATCTTACATCAAGTGTGAAAAGTTTTCTCAAATAGAAATGTTTGCAGAGGGTTGGCAATATTCACTACATAAAAGTTGATCACAACTAGTTTACTGCATATTTAAACTCACCAGCATGTAACACTTCCATATTATACGATGCTTCACACGTCTATTTTCAAGTCATATTCAATGAACCCACCACAAGTATCAGATCGCCTTGAAGCAACACTGCTCTTTGACGCAACATCATTTTCCAAACACTTGAGAGGCAACTTGAAGAGTTACACTTAACAGTCATCTCACTGTCTAAATCACTGCAGAAGTAACTCATCTTTAAACACCTTTAAGCCTATGTTTTATACATTTTTTTTGGTTTGTTCCAGGTGCTGCCTGGGCATCTTCTGATGAAACCCGTCTGGTAAAAACTCTTTTCACTGGTTACAATAAGGTTGTCCGTCCTGTTAATCATTTCAAGGACCCAGTGGTTGTTACTGTGGGTCTTCAACTCATCCAGCTCATCAGTGTGGTGAGCTTTCCTGTCAAATTATATCACTCTGTCTATACTTAGACTCACTTTCATCAGCGTCCTATGTTTTACCCCACAGGACGAGGTCAATCAGATTGTCAGCAGCAACGTGCGCCTGAAACAGGTTAGATTTTTTTTTTTTACTCAAACCAAAGATACTTTAATATTTTGATTTAGTCACACTGTACATGTAGGAAAGAACAGCTAGAATAGCTAACAATTCACAATCTAGCAACAGAATAGAGAAAAATTATCTTAACAGTGTGAAAGCATTAAGTGCAGGAGTGTTTTTATAGAAGCTGCAAAGTACACCAATTTTTACATATATTTTAATGAAGACTTTAGCTAGGTAAAATATATAGACAAGCCTAAAAGAGACTTCTTTCATTTAATTAGTGATCAAAAAATTATTAGGAATTAGCCAAACCTTCTTCCATGGCACATCATCCACGAATGTGTTCTAATGAGAAATAGTATTTGGTAATGACACAATATTAATTTGAAACAATGCTCTTACTGATCTATTATTGTTTCTGGAAAGACTGACCTTCCCTACAGGGGTATTAAGAGGGGAGAGCTGAGGTGTGTTCTGGGTATCAATCCTCTGTTGATGTTAAAAGACCATACATACTCCAGACGGGGTACTTCAAAACTTAGGCATTTGGTGTTACAGGAGTATTATATTTTGACAAAAATTCTAAGTATGTTAAAAGAAGGCCCTTGTTGTTAAACAGTTGATCTACAAGTTGTTATAAAACCATTTTCTATAGTGATTTGTTAAAATGTCCTCTTTATTCCAAATGTAATATTTGTGTGGTAAAGAGTGTTTATAGATAAGTGACCAATATAAGAAGGCTTCGTGATGAAAAGCAGACAATTTCAATGGGATTTTACAAACATCATAATTACACATTACAAAAAAGTCTGTGCCACCAATTTATCACAAAATGTGGAGAGGTATGGTATTCCAAACCAAGTTGGGGTTTCTAAAAACGTTGTTTTAGCCAATTAATCTTAAATGTGTTATTCAAAGAATGAAAATTAAGAAAATCGAGTCCACCATTTTCAAAAAATTCATAAAAATATTATCACACTTGTTTATATTCAGGCACAGGCCGGACACCCTTTAAAACTTACCAATAACATCAAAAGCAACAGGAATTTGTTTTCTGTTTTCTGAGAAAAACAAACAAACAAACAAAAAACTCGTACTTCCTTGTTCTCACTCCCATGTGACAGTGCTAGCCAATCAAAAGCTAGCAGGGTTTAAAGGTAAATACAGGAGAAACACAGAGGCAGATTATGTAGATAAATTATTGGGATAGTTATCAAGGAATTATTCAGATGTGTTACTTATTTTCATTTATATTCTTACTCTATTAATCATATTAAATGTCTCTTATTTTTAAGCTCATATACTTACTAACAGTGTACTAGTGTGTTTAAGTAACAATGAGACTCTTCATATTGGGGATGTGAGAAGAACATGAGACAGGCTGACCAATGCTGTGTTGCCTATAAAAAAACATGTGACATTTTGTATTAGGGGAAATTTCTAGGTCGACCAGAGTTCAGAGTGCAAGGAAATTTGCACCTTCTTGTATGTGTGTATGGTCTTTCTTAATTGATAATTCAAAAGACTGTCACTCTTGTTTTAAAATGCAGATATGGATAATTAAACCTGTAAAGATTTAAAACAAACACAAATATGTAAATAGTCAACACTGTAATAATAAACATTGGTTTAGCTTAGCACATTTAGAAAATTTTATTCCAATGCATGAACAACCAATCTTAAACAATATTAACAAGTACTATATTGCAAAATAAAATAATAATAATAAAAAAACAACTTTACATCCTCTCCATTAAAGGCAATAGTCATATTAAGATTGTGTTTGTTTGTTTTTCTGTTTTTTTTTTGTTTGTTTGTTTTTCTTCTTCTTCTCCTCCTTCTTTTTGTTTTTGTGTGTGTGCATAAGGGCTTTTGTTTAATTCCTTCAAAGTTGAATCATTTCTGTCTGAATCAATCCAAAATTATTTTTTTCACAATATCTTTCCGTGTTTTTTTTTGTTTTGTTTTTTTTTCCAAAGGTTGGAAAGGGTTCTGTTCTGGCTATCTATGTCTGTTTTTTTTTTTTGTTTGTTTGTTTGTTTTTTTTAATTGTTTTGTTTGGTTTTTTTTTCCAAAGGTTGGAAAGGGTTTTGTTCTGGCTATCTATGTCTGTTTTTTTTTTTTTTTTGTTTGTTTTTTTTTAATTGTTTTGTTTGGTTTTTTTTTTTTCTCCAGCAATGGAAAGATGTGAACTTGCAGTGGAACCCAGAGGATTATGGTGGCATCAAAAAGATCAGAGTTCCCTCCACTGACATTTGGCGCCCAGATCTGGTTCTCTACAACAAGTATGTTATCTGACTGTATTTGATCTGTTCCCTCTCCCTTTTTCTCTTCTGCTTCTCAAAGCTTGTTTTTTCATTGCAATCAGCTTAAATGACCTGAAAATCCTAACCCCAGAAACAACCCACACACTTGCCAGTGATATACTGAAGCAAACTTTCCTATACAACGCTATGCAGTTTGTGAAAGCTCAGATTTCATCAGGCTAAATCTGGCCTGTCTGTTTTGCACCCCCAAAATACCACCACCACCTTATGCTGCATCTGACACATTGCTGTTTTCCCCCTGACCACCAGCTCTGCTGCAATAACAACTTGTAGCCACCCCAACCATCCTCAGGCCCTGATGTCCCTCTGCATGAACATTTTACTTATCATCACCCATGCTGACGTTGTCTGTGTTTGTTTGTGTCTGCAGTGCTGATGGTGACTTTGCCATTGTTCATGAGACAAAAGTGTTGCTGGAACACACTGGGATGATCACATGGAACCCCCCAGCAATCTTCAAGAGCTACTGTGAAATCATTGTGTTGCATTTCCCTTTTGACCTCCAGAATTGCAGCATGAAGTTGGGTACCTGGACTTATGATGGAAACTTGGTTGTTGTTAATCCTGTAAGCTTTAGTATTTCACACATAATCACTTCCTTACCAGTCAGAAAATGACACTGATACCACATTCATATCTGTAGATAAAAGGCTAAATCCATCTTAATATTCTGCAAATTATAGCATTCAAGGAAGATACATTTCTGTTGAGATGGCCAGAGGATTTAGCTAGTTACATGTCAGATAAATATCATTTCAAAGCTTTGTACTATAGTAGAGCTTTTTTTATATAACATTATAGTGTTTATAACTTTACCATTGTATAATGCATATAACGTGTTTTAATGCGAATTTCAGAGTTTTCTTGAATAAAACTTATAGATTAGAGTGGACCGCTAGGATTAGCTCACAATACTGGTCTTGTAAGGCTCTCTAATTCAAGAATTGCATGTTATTTAATCAACATTGAACAATGTTGTATGGCTCTCACAGAGTTGAGTATGTTTTTATTGTTTATGTACTGGAATGCAGGGATTAAATTGTTTGCAAATCGTTGCATTCTGCTTTTATTTCAGTTTTAAATATCTGAACTTTTCTGGACATTTGGTCATAAAGAAAGTTAAAAAAATAAATCGAAATGGAACAAACATGTTGTTTACTTTTTCTCCACGCAGGACAGTGACCGCCCTGATTTGAGCAACTTTATGGAAAGTGGAGAATGGGTCATGAAAGATTTTCGTGGCTGGAAACATTGGGTGTACTATGCCTGCTGCCCAGACACCCCCTACCTGGATATCACCTATCACTTCCTCATGCTGAGACTTCCACTGTACTTCATTGTCAACGTCATCATCCCATGCATGCTCTTCTCCTTCCTCACTGGCCTTGTCTTTTATCTTCCAACAGACTCTGGTATGTGTATTCAAAAACAACATACAACACACACACACACACAGACAAAAACATGATCCATTGACATATTATTTAGTAAATTTGTCACAACCAAAAAAGTTTTGTCATTATTGTAAGACATGAGCTGTAGTTCGGTTCTTTCCAGCTCTTGGTTGTGTGTGTATAATTATATTCCCAGGAGTTTCATTTGTTTCTGTATAATGTTAATAAAAAAGAGTACATGCAAGGCAACAGTTTAACCTCTTAAGAATCATACAATGCACTGTCTTCCAAGAGTATGAGAAAATCCCTTATTTTTGTTTTTTAAATAAGAAGCTTAAATTGGCAGTCCGTTAGCTTAGCACAGCATAACAATAATCAACAGAGGACTGCAACCAAGCTCTGGATGTCCAAAAAATCTATAAGGCCTTATCTGAAAAATGGCAGTGCCTTGCATTTTTGTTTCTGTGCAAAATTTAACCGTGTTGTCATTTTCAATTTTTGAGTTAAACTAAGCTGACTTGTAGTTTACATATTAACACATATTTTACGTACTGTTAATGTAAAATACACAATCACTTCTAAGGTATCCCACCAGGTAGTCCAGGCTTTAAACAGACTTATGTGTGTCAATCAGAGCAAACATGCAAAACACTACAGAACGAAAGTATTTAAAAGAGATCATATGCACTACATTTACTTTTTATGATTTGTTTAATAATCTCAGTTGATGTTTGTTTGTTTGGATCCTTATATGTAACAGTGCCAATCAGACTAAAGTATCCCTGCATCAGCCGCTGCAGAAACTTCACAGCTTATGTGCACATCTGGTTGTGTTCCCAGAGTGTAGGCCTGCCTCATTACCCAGTGTCCCTCTGTGCTGTCATGTCTGAAAACAGGCCTTTGCTTTAATGTATAATACATCACTTGATCCCTGTTTCTGATACGGCTGCTGACAGGATAGTGTGGAAGAGAAGCTGTTTGCCAAAAGATGCTCTCTCTGGAATAACTGCCTTTTCTGAGCAGCAGCAGCAACAACTACAACAAGACATGCCTTGCATTGTTTGAGTATGTAATGGTGTCAGATTCAGTTTGCTCGCTCTATTGTTGGCTTTATTTAAAAAAAATGACTTCCTTTCTGCAAATATTATTTTCAAATAGGCGTGAAGACAGCAATGAAATAGAGGTAGACTTCTGATTGGCTGTTGGGACTCAATAACCAGGTCGATAGAAACAGCCCTCCCTGGTGGCAGTGTAATCAGACTACATGCCTATGAGCTAACATCCAGTTACATGTGGCAGGTCTACATTTTCCAGTGTTTCTTTTAAAGGAAATGATATTTCACTGACAAATATGGTGTATTAGAAACATTTGTTATTTTTTATATTATTGACCATACTGCTTGCCCTCCTTATGGCATTTTCTTCTGCTTTCCTGTTCTGTTAATTGTCTCACAATATTCCCAATTGATTTCACCCTAAATCTGACATGTTATGGAAACCACAATTTCATAATGAAAAAAATACTTCATTTCATCTTTTTCTAAGTCCTCATGAATTGTGCCATTTAATTTCTCCTTAGCCATCCTGAGGTTAAGGAGACATTCATGAGGACTTAGAGAAAAGATGATCCTGCTGCAATGAAACTCCACCTACACTTAAACCAACCTGAGATGTGGGGCTGCAGTACTGAAACTATACTGTTTGAATAATATTCTACAAAATACACACTGGGTATTACGGTCAGTCAGTTTTTCATTATTGTTTTGGTGTTGCTGCATAATGTAAATCATATTGGTATACTTAAAAATAATATATTACTTTCTTATCAGGGCTGGTAATTTAAAAAGTAAATTAAAATCCATTAAAGTGAAAGATATTGTTACTGCTTGCTCACATTCACCTTCTTGCATACTTATTTTCATGAATCGCTTTCACGATTGTGACCAAAAATAATTGTGGAGCACAGTTATCTCCTTTCTTACAAAAGGGTGGTCCAGCGTTTCCAATGCAAAAGGAGATGATAAAGGAAGCACTGAAGCCCATTGCATGGCTGCTATTCAGATATTTCTAAGTCATTTCAGTCAGCCAGGAACCCATTAGGACAAGACCATTCAACTATACTCTATGAATTGTTTTGTGATTGCACAGAAAATGGTTTGTTGTGTTTTCCAGGTGAGAAGATGACTCTCAGCATCTCTGTCCTGCTGTCTTTGACTGTGTTCCTGCTGGTCATTGTGGAGCTGATTCCCTCTACCTCCAGTGCTGTACCACTCATTGGGAAGTACATGCTTTTCACCATGGTGTTTGTCATTGCATCCATCATCATCACTGTCATTGTCATCAACACCCACCACCGCTCTCCGAGTACTCATACGATGCCAGACTGGGTCCGTAAGGTAAGTAGAAAGAGGGAGTAAAGGGGAGCTTTTGTCTGAGGAGATCTATGAGTTCAAATAAATCTCTCCAAGGCTTTAGAGAGCCACCAATGATATTTTTTCTCTACCTTATGTTGCCATCTAGTGGTAGCAGAAAGACTCTGCCTGGATTCTTGTGTCCTTAATTAAGTGCTGTAATGTCTAACACTCCTTTATGTCTTTTCCGACAGGTTTTTATTGAAACGATTCCCAACATCATGTTCTTTTCTACAATGAAACGCCCAGGGAAAGAGAAGGAGAATAAACCTATCTATGGTGCTGATTTTGACATCTCAGAGATCTCTGGCAACCAGATCTCTTCTGTGCCCTACCAGTCACCCATCACCAAGAATCCTGATGTCCGCAGTGCCATTGAAGGAGTCAAATACATTGCTGAAACCATGAAATCAGACGAGGAATCAAACAATGTAATCCTTCCCATTAAACAAAGTGTTTCTAATATAGGCTACACTGGTTCTATCCTGCGCTTTTTTTGCAAATGTAACAACATATGTCTCTTCCTGTTTTTACCAGGCAGCTGAGGAGTGGAAGTTTGTGGCCATGGTGCTGGATCATATTCTGCTTTGTGTATTCATGGCTGTATGTCTCATAGGCACATTAGGTGTGTTTGCAGGCCGCCTCATTGAGCTGAGCTTGCTTTAAATGAGTGTTTTATGGTTTATTGGTTTAACTGCTCTGATTTTTGTCGGGACATATATGTGTTTATCTTTGAAGTCACTGTAAGGCTCTGCAGTATTTACACTCTGTGGCTGTTAATCTGTCTTTTTGTTTGTTTGGAGTTTAAAGTTTGGTCATATTTAAGAATATGTTGTGTGCTGTAGCCTCCCTTTCCAGTGTATTTTGACACACTTGTGATTTTGTTGGGATGGGCATATGCTATGTTTGACATATAATCCACAACTTAATAAACAGTTTTTACCAATAACAAGGTGACTGATTTGACTGAAGTGTCATCTTAAATAAAAAATTACTTATGGTATTTTTATTAACATGCTGCATGATTTTGGCAAACTGACCACTCATGCAGCACATCATAAGCATCTGACAGTACGTGTAAAAATTGTATGGGCTATAATGTATGTATGTCATATTTTGGCAAAAACTCATTCCTGATCTATAAGAACGCAGGGCAATAATCAGTTTTCTGAAGCATTTTAATCTTTCGGTAATACTTTTCCTCATGGAGGTGTTGTGTTTCCAATAGCACAATTTACATTGTACGCAGAGTTCTGTCAACCATCTATTGGCATTCAAATACACATGCAGGTTCTTTGCTTTCCCATGTTCAGCTGTGGTACGTTTGCCTTTCTACTGACCAGGGAAACAGGTTCAGCTATTAATGTTGCAGCAGAATGTTATTCCTCACTCATTAAGACTAGTTGCGCTGACAATTGTGTCATGTTTATGCATTTATGCTTAATCCATTTACTGCAATATATTCATTTCCCTTACAGATAAATGCACCAACATCACCCATCCCATAGACTTTGTTTTGAAATGAATTTGATTTAATACAGCTAATAATATAAAGCAGATCTGTTTTAGCTTTAAGCTGATCTATATATCATATTTTCCTACTTTTTTGTATTTTACATCCACTTGTGTAGCATATTTGTGCTTTAAAACCCCACTACTGAACTGTGGTAGATTTTCTCCCTTAACAATGATTAGTTTAGCATCTGTCTTGCATCCTGTCTCTTCTCTGAACTCTCTCCAGCAAGAACAAGTTGTCAGATGTTGACTCTTACCTTACCTTATCTCTGCTCTGTCCCGTTCTCTTTTTCTTGTCATCACTTCCTCCAATAATGTCCTCCTGGGTTTCTTTGCTCAATCAGCACCAGTTCAAAATGGTCAGTGTGCTTCTTAGTGTGTAAGACTTTCTGATAAGGCTACATGCTGCTGGAACGTCATGCAGCAGAATGACCAAAAAAAAAAAAAAAAAAAAAAAGATAGATTTCTCAGCTTCAGGACACTGCTGGACAACAATGACTCCAAGAATGTACATAAAAAATGTCACTGTTCCACCTAAACAAGTCAGAAGCTAAAAGTCAGAAAATGATGTAGTGCTACTTTAGCTTTTCAAGCTTAAAGAAACACACTTGTCACATCTACATTTCAAGACACACAAATTAATAGAATTTTTCTTTATCTTTTAATTTTAGATAAATGTGAGAGATTTCTTTTTACAATACAAACAAAATGTTTGACCTTCATACTGTGTATACTTTATGGATAGCTTATTCAGAGGCTGAAAAATAAAAATTTTTAATGGTCAGTTTTTAGCTTTCCGGGAAAACTTGAGAATTTAGAAAACTTCTAAAAACAAAGTCACAGTGAGTTAAACTTTGCTTGGATAATTTAACTGTTTTTTTTTCCGTTTATCAGTAAGTGTCACATAATTTAACCTAATTTTCCCTAGCTGCAAATGTGAGAGTGAATGAATGCCTGTGATAAGAAGAACAGAAAGATTCCTTGATCACTTTCTGAAATTTTGTTGGTATGCCATGTAGAGTGTGACTGCCCATGCTATCGTGATACTAGTTGGTTATATGTGCCTCACAGCATGATAGAAACTCCACCATGTTTTATTGCTCAGGGACAGTTCTTATCCTCAGGCTTCCTTTTGTAACTATAAACAAACTAAAACGCTGCATACCTAAACAGCTTATATGTTTATTTCGGTTCCCTATCTGTAGAACATTATTTTTTTTCCTTTTTTTCAGTTATGTGCCTGTCTCTCAGAAGTGGCATATATATACATTTAACATTTCTGATGCTTTCACTGTCTTGTATGATGGTGTCCCTGAAGTGCAATAAGCCCTTTCATGAAATAAAGTTATTATGTATGGACTAAGCACAGATGAGTAATATATTTTTATTTTATCAAAGAAAAACGTTTTAATTGAACGCACAAGAATAACTGTGTGAGTGAAAGATGTTTTTAACAATTAGCTTTTATGTGATAACTTTGAACATTTAATCAAATTTTTTTTATGTTTATATTTATGAGTCCACCGAGCCACCAAAAAAAGAGCTTTTTTAAAATATGGGATTAAGTAACAATATCACATAGATCTAGGTTGTATGAAAGAAAACAAAATATGAACAAATAAATAAATAAATTGTATGGAGGTATCCATTGTAATCATGTTTATCAACAGACTGCACAGCTCGGTAGGTGGTTGGTCCAGACTAAGCCCCGCCCCTCCTCATGTGATTGGTGAAGATGTATTGACAAATCAGAGTTAATGAAAAGCGTTGGGAGGGACGTTAAGCAATGTGGCCGTTAAAGCTGCCGTATTGCGCTATTTTAATGTTTTTATAGATAGGTTTGTGGAGCAAACCAGAAAGTTTGGTCTTGTATGTAACCTTACGTTGTAGCCATGTGCCTCCTGCTACCGTTAGGTGGCTGACTGAATCTTACCAGCTGTTTCCAACGAACTTTGACCGAGACATGGGACTTCAAGATAGGACAACAACGTATGTTTTACGTTAAATACCCTTATGCGAGTCACATAAGCTATATATGTTACACTGCTTGTTTATTGTGTGGTAACAACTTTACAACTTCTTTAAAACATGTAATTTTAATTACGGGGTGGTGTTATGTAACCAACGTAATCAGAGCTTTGTATCAATTAGATGTGATCATATATTAAGTGTGCTTCGTTGTCTTCCGCCTTTAAGTATCTGGCAGGGACGGACCCAACATTAGCATAACAACAACCCAGTCATGAGTGGAAAAATCAGCATGATGGAGGCACCGGGCAGCTACAACTTTTCATACAAAGAGGAGAACTCAGACCCCTCTGATCTCTCCACCACCATGACTATAGATAGGCTCTTCCCGGCTCTCCTGGAGTGCTTTGGGATCATTTTGTGCGGTTACATCGCCGGGAGGACAAACATCATCACCTCCAGTCAAGCCAAAGGATTGGGAAATTTTGTTTCTAAGTTCGCTCTCCCAGCCCTGCTTTTTAAGAACATGGTGCTACTGGACTTTGCTAATGTCATCTGGCCATTTCTCTGGAGCATCCTCATCGCGAAAGTGTCTGTGTTTTGTATTGTTTGCATCCTAACTCTGATAGTTGCCAGTCCTGACAGTCGCTACAGTAAGGCTGGGCTCTTCTCGATATTTGCCACCCAAAGCAATGATTTTGCTTTGGGATATCCAATAGGTAAGTGTAAAACTTCTTATCCTACCACCCACCAGATAAAGATCAAATTATGTCTAAATGAATGTTTTTATTAAGGCTTCAGTTAAAGAAATCTATGTACACATAACTGAAAACTCAGAAATATGTAAGCTTCAGATGGTGGGATCGTTGTTAATGTGGCACAGTTCAGCTTACATAAACTTGTATCATGTTGAATCTTTACTGCAGTTAGCAGTTACCCATTTTTGTCTCTGTATCAACATTTATTATTTAATTTAGAGCAAAGAAATTCCTCTTTATGACTTTTTCTTTGAGCCATGTTTTTTCATCTTCCTCTTTAGTTGAAGCACTCTACCTGACCACATACCCAGAGTACCTCCAGTATATCTACCTGGTTGCACCTGTGTCTCTGATGCTCCTAAATCCCATTGGATTTGCACTCTGTGAGATCCAGAAATGGAAGAATGAGGGAAATCCACAACAGAGTAAACTACTTCTTGTAGGACTTGTAGTCTGGCAGGTCCTAAAGAACCCCATTGTTTTCATGGTTGTCATTGGTATCATCGCCCACTTTGTCCTACACCAGACAATTCCTGCTTTCATGGCTGAGTTTGTGGATGGCTTAGCCAACTCTTTTGGCGGAGCAGCCCTGTTCTACCTGGGTCTGTCCATGGTGGGTCAGTTGAGGAAATTGACAAGATCCACAGTTGTGACACTGATATTACTCATTACTGCAAAACTGTAAGTGGAATTATCAAAGCTTGTACAGTATCTGCTGTTTTTGTATATGAATTTATTTTATGGTATAAAATACATTTTTTATGTTATTAAAAGGCTTACTTTTGGAGGGTCAGCAAAGTGGAGCTTTATAGTGCTCCCAACATGCTCTTGTTGTGCTCATGGTTAGATGACTCAAGTCTTTTTCAGACCACAAGACATTACCAAATGAATGTCTCATTCACAGGTCTCCAGGCTACATAGTATAATAATAATAACTAGTAAATGTACATATTTTAATTTGCTCTGTATTTCACATCATAGTGTGAGCAACCTTTCGAATGATGTTGCTTTTTCTTTTAGGCTGCTGATGCCCCTTATTTGTAAGGACATGGTTGATCTGCTGGACAACAGCAACAGAAGTGCTCTGAACCACTCCAGCCTTTCTGATTACGCCTTTCTTTATGGCGTGTTTCCCACTGCGCCGAGTGTGGCCATCTACGCAGTTTATTATAACGCAGAACTAGAAGTTGTGAGTTGTTCAAAATTACTTGTCCATGTTTTATCTGCCATTTAGCTTCTGAAGTACCTGTTATGTTTGTTTTTCTTTAAATCTTTCTGTACATATCATTTTTGTCATAAATCCAAACAGATAACCTCTGGGATGGTCATCAGCACTTTTCTCTCAGCTCCAATAATGTACGTTTCGGCCTGGTTACTCACAATCCCCTGGATGGATCCCCAGCTTTTAAGGAAGTCGCTGCAGAATGTCAGTTTTGATATCAGCATAGTGAGCTTGGTTGCTCTGGTGAGTCACAACTTAAAACTCCTTTGTTGCGTTTGCAGCTTTTGTGTTGGCTGATTTTCATAGCTGACATTTTTTCAACCAGTTCTTCTGTTTACTTTTAGTTTCTGGATATGGAAAATGAGATTAAAGTGATGTCTGAATTGTAAATCACCTCCCTTCTTATAAATGACAGCAGTTTGAGCTGCTGTTATTCAAGTCAGACTATTTCATGGCTGCACCCAATTCACTACTGATATAACATCTCCTGTCCTAGACAGGGACAGAAAGATTGAAAAAGCAGGATTGCTTATTAGATATTTAACCCACTAAAACAGGCTAACTTTAAGAATTTTTCAGACAGTGTGTGGCCTCACAGATGCTTCACTCTATCAGACCTACTTCCTCATTTTCACTTTCTTTATTTCTTTTAAGGAAGTTAAAATATACCCTTCACAGTGGTGAAATGGGTCATGCGTGTTTGCTTTTGCTTTAAATAACTTGTGTCATTATGCTGAATGATTTTAAAACCAACTTGCTGTAACAACAGCAACAGTGTTCAGCGTGCATCTTTATAATACGTACAAAAATCTTTGTTTGTAGACATACATCATTTAAAACACAGACATCATTTAGAATATTTTTCTCTGACAGATTTGGACAATTGCCGTCATGTTTTTAAGTAAGAAATTCAAGAGGCTACCTCACATGTTTACTGTCAACCTTTTCTTGGCTCAGGTAAAACTTTTACTCAAGATTTTAATTTCACATTGAATAAAACTAAATAAATATACATTTATATTTTTGTAGATGCGTATATTTGATTTTTTATGGTCCTTTTTTCTAGCTGTTAACTTGCATTGGGATGATTTTGTGGAACTTTGTGGTGATGTCAGACAACTTCATCCTGAAGGTCCTGACCTTCACATTATTAAGTGCCTCCCTCTACAGTACCTACATATGGCCAGGTATGCAGACACCCAAACCGCACTGAGCTGTTCATTTACTGTGTTGAGTTCTGGAATGTAAAATTTGATTCCTTTTGTTGTTTAAGGGTTAATAGCGCTCTCAGTTGTGCTCTTGAAAAGATATGATGATCTAAAAGGATCGTCAGGCTTGTTGGTCATTGCAGGCTGGGGGTGAGTCAATTTTAGTTAACGCAGACATTAAAAACCAAGCTGGTTTGCTTGATCCTCTAAAAGACAAAGTGACTGTCCCATAAGTAGATGACAAACAGTTTGGCTTAGACTTCTATGCATGAACTATACCATCAAAATGTAACCCAACAGCTTTGTACTTATTGTGGCTCTTCCATTGTTACTAAAAAAACTTCTTTCAAGTTTGTTGCGCAATTAAGCAGAAGATTTCTAAGAACTGTCTTGTTTAACTGGTTAATATTGTATCCGTCTTACTATGAATGAATTTGTTTTGGAACAGGATTCCTTCTTTTGTTACGGCTGTTCTGCTTGTGTCTGGGCGAAACACGGCTGACACAAATGATGTGTCTTTCTTCTATGGCAAAGCACAGGTAACAAAACAAATGGTTCATTTTCCTGTTTTCTCTCATTCAGTTACAGTGGACATTTACATAAAAGTGTGCATTGTCCATTAGTTAATCTGCACCACAGTTGTCGTCAGCATCAGCATACTCCTGGGGGGAGGCTCGCTTGTGTGTCTCAGTAGAGGAAGCTGGGCCCAAAATAATCAAAACCCAGAGGAAAATTCATCCTGTAATGCTGCAGAGGATCATATGACTGTAGCTGAACCAGAAGTGCAGACTTGTGCTGAGCCAACCTGCACAGCAGGAATAAGAGGTACTTTTTATTGTCGGCATTTAACATGGAATTTTTCATTATTCATTAGTCAGCATTTGTTCCTGTTACTTTCAAAAACAAAAGAGAGATTGTGAAATATTCTCAGCTGATTAAGAGAGTAATCAAAGAATCACATGAGCATAATAGAGATGTTGATTTAATAACTTATAAACAAGGGGCCTGTGACTCACTGTATCCATGCAATGACCTTTTTCCTAAATAACTCAGTTTCATGTGTGTAAAAAGTCTCTGTGGTTACAAAATCATGAAGTGAAACCCCTAAAAAAAATGAACAAAAACTTGTGGGTCATTATCTGGAGGAACACGGCGAGCTGGATCTTGCACAACTTTAGTTTTTTTTTTCTTTTCTTTTTTTCTTTTTAAGAGATGCACAGACATACTTATAAATGCAGGGCGAGATGCATTGTAGTACATAACAAATAAAACAAATAAACCCCTTTTCTCATATTTCATAACCTTTTGGCTTTATTCTCATGTCAGCCAATAAGAAAATACATTAATTCAATTCATAATGTATTTACTGTCTTCACTTTGTGTGATATAGAAGGAAGCATAACTTTCACTGTTTCTTACTTTATCAGAGGGCCTCATATGTGACTGCGCTCCACCCCAGCCCATGCCTGATATGATCATCAGCACTAATATGAACAACACACCAATTACGCTCATGGGTAATGCGTTGATCAGCAATTGACATGCAATTTTTTTTTTTTCCTTCTTCGTTTTTGAGAATTTAAATAGCTTTGAACCCCACAGAATAAACCGCTTACTTTAATCACACAAATACATACTTTACTTTATCATCTTTTATTCTCATGTTTGTGGAATGAGAATTGACATTTAAAGCATTAAACTGCATGCTCTGGGGTAGTTTGTACAATTCCTTATGTTTGGTTTCTGTTCTGCTGCCCCCTTCAGGTCAGTGTGAGAATGGATGCCAGTCAACAGACTGCCTCCTCATTCACATGGAGGAGCTCCAACAGGTTGCAGATAGACAAGTAGTCCGTCATGTGCTCATGTGTCTGCTCCTGACTGTCTGCCTGCTGGCTGTGAGTAAACCACTACCTTTCAGTTCTGCAGTGACAGCAAGTCCGCCTTCATCTGCCAGCATTGTTATATTTAGTGCATCATCAACCACTTTAGATACAAATGGCCGGACGGGGTTATTTCCAGCTCCTGTCAGGGGAAAACTTCAAGAAAACCTGTTCAGAAATCCCATTAAAAAATTCTCACACATGAATTATTACTTGTATAATTGAATGGGGTTACATGTACATAAATATGATGACATTTTAGCGTATATAACATTTTTATTATGAATCAAAATTAGTATTTTATGGCAGCACATTTAGTTCAACTCAAGTTCATTGACAACATTTCAAACATAAAGTCTCTCTTAAATTCTAAAATAACAGAACTTATCCAGCTGCTTCTGGTTGCTCTATAACCACGATTCTGGGAGGCTCTACTTGGAGCTGCAGTTCTTTTGTGCTGTAGCCAACTTTGGACAGGTTAGTGTAACAAATATTTTGGGTTTAAATCATATTTATTCTCACATAGCGCCAGTCACAACAGTTGTCTTTTCTGTTCACAGGGACTTATTTCCTTTGCACTTTTTGGGCTGGACAAGCATTTGATTTTATTGCCGTTTAAGAGGTAAAACACATTTATGTTATTAAAATACCATAATTTTAAAGTATGCTCAAATGTTTTCAAATACTCAGGTCCACTGTGTGTAATATTATAATGTGTCCAGTAATGTGTCTGTGTGGCTTTTAGGTTGTTTAGTTGGTGCTTTAGAAAGAAACAAGAAGAGCAGCTGGTGTCGGATTTACCCGATGACATCAGGATGACTTGCACCCAGTTCAACAAGTACCACAAGCAGCAGTGTTTTCATGACATTGTTAAAAAGAGAAGGTGAGAGCACACAACCTGACTTTGGTCTGAGGTTGATGAGAAAATATCTTGAGTAAACATGCTTCCTGGTCGTGAGCAGGACGCATCCACAACCCACAAATTCCTTTTAAATATATATTATACTATATATAACACTGATTCCTGCTTATTCCTTGTGGTGTGTTTAGGGTCTGTTGTTTTTTCTGCTTCTCTTCAAAGCAGCTGAACCCTTTGTTGACTTTCAGGTGTGGAAAAGAGACTGTGGTGGACTGTTTTCTTGGCTGTGAACTTGTGGAGTGGCTTCATCAGGTGGGCTTGGCACAGGACCGTAGTGAGGCAGTACTTTATGGGGCACGGCTACTGCAGGGAGGTGTTCTCCAGCACATCAAGCACGAATACAGCTTTGAAGACAGTCAGCTTTATTACTACTTCATTAAATAAAATAGAATAGTTAAAGGTGAAATTTCTTGCAGTATAAATGTACAGTGCGTTTCATTTCAAATAGAAAATTCTGCTCTGTGAACTCTGTACAGTGCAGCTCTAGACAAAGCATGCCATGTGACCTCACCCTTATGTGTTGGCAAATAACAGCAGACCAAGTTATGCAAGTTCATGCTTCTCATGAACTAGTTCAAATTCATGAAGTTTTAAATTAATAGTTCATGTTTATAGTTCACCACTTCAGTTTTGAACTAGTTCAAAGTTCAGTTGTTTTAAGTTTGAACTGATAATGAAAGATTGAAACGTAACTTGCAACTAACCAACTAACTTCTTGCTGGGAAATCACACTCTTGAAGGCTGCAGGCAGTGCGAGCTGGGTGGTTCGGAGCTGTTGGCATGGGGTCTTGCGCTTGATGAGGATTTGCAGATGTCCTCTCAAACTGGAGAGATGCTTCAACTCCACATGTCTCTCTTTAAATCAGTCAAAGAGGCTGATGTTCTAAACTTGTTTTGTAAGTGCAGGCAAACATAACTTGCATAGAAACGTTAGACTTTTACTGTGGGAAACACGTAAAAGTTATCATAAACACGCAAAGCATATGATGCGCACTCTGTCTGCAGCTTCTCTCCTTTCACCTTCACTTGCCCTTTCAGAGCAGGACTGCATCTACCATGCCAAGTGTCTGGGCTTCAGTGTGCAATGCATGGTGGGTAACGTAGTCTGAAATGGGTTTAGTGCTGGAAAATGTAGGCAGAGGCTGTTGCGGGACCTCACATAACCTGATCGAATTCATGTTAACGTTCTTCATTCACAAATATGTTGCATTCAGTTCAGCGTTCACAGAAAAATGAACGTATTCAATGAACGTGTTCATTTGAACTCGTTCGCACACAACTCTGCAGCGGACTGTGAAATTAAGTGTGACACTGTACATTGTGTGGAGCTGGTCTTAAAGTGAATTAATTAATTATGTTTTGGGTTGTTTTTTTAAACCATCTCAGGCTTTAAAGGAACCCAGACTAATAAGAGGCACAAACCTTCATTACGTTCTACTATTTAAAAACAATGTTAAAAATACAGGAAATATTTTTCAAATCTCCAAAAATCTTTTAAGTTTATCTCAGTTTCAACTGTGAAGCCCACTAATATTTTACTTGTGCAATAGATTCTGAGTTATGTGTCATCTGGCAACGCTCTGCAGGTTTCAGTAACATTACAACTTTTACTGGCCAGCTGTAAAAATATCAAATTTACATCACATGGTGCTGCTTTTGGCTGTGGTCTCTTGTCAAATGGCAACAAGGAAAGTAAAACAAGTTTCCCAAATTTCCTAGAGCAAATACAGTTTCTTAAGACTTGCATCTGTGGTCTCACCACATCTTCCCTGTTCCTGCACTTGCTCCTGTCAATAGAGCCACAGGTAAGGAACTTATGGGTGTTGCTTACTGTAACAGTAGTTACAACAAAATGTGCTCATTAAATGTCCTTTTCCATTTTGAAATGCAACTAATTGACAAGTGAGATATGCTTTCACATGAGTGAAATAAAAAATGCTGGTCTTGGCAATTTAATGCAACCATAACATTATGATTGTGGTCTTTAAGGTGTGTAGTACATACAAGAGCTACCAAAGTATTCTATCCCTGTTGGCAGTACCCTCATCCACAAAGACCAACTGATTCCCACAGAAATTGCGTCATTAATAACTTTATGCTTTTGTCAGCCATTTAAAGTTTAAAAACCATAACAAAGTTCAAACACAACAAAACTAAACCACAGTTGTGTCACAAGTGGTTCAGGTTCATACTGATGCCAAACTGAAGTCGTATTTATCTCCCTGTAGAGCCCAGGGACCAGACATGTTCCGGCCAGTTGACATCGTTAATAATGCATTGTAGCATAAACAATAGTGGACTATGGGTTGAAGCTTTTTCTCTAATATTACAAAAACAGTTTAATTTCTTTAAATGTCACATTTATTTTGCAGAGGTCAGTGTTGCCCTCAAGGTCATGGCAGTGGTATTAGTCTGGGTTCCTTTTGATATTTAACATTTCTGAAATGTGAATTTGCAGCTGTCTTGTTTTACCTGTTACAACATGCCAATAACCTATGACCATGCATGTAAAGAAAGTCTCTGTTAAACCATATTTCTTTTATAAAAAAAAAAACACGTATTTACAGGTGAAACTGGAAGTAAGCAGTTATCTCTTATTGATTGCAAGAAACTGAATTTAGAACTACTCACTGGTACAGTGGATAAAAAAGGATTAAACTAGGAATTTAAAGGGAATGACTTTAAATTAAGATTTTTTGCTATATTTTAATTAAGTAAACATATGTGCATTAGTACTGGTATACAGTTTTATGCTGATTTTATGAGTGATAGAAGCACAGAAAGGTGTTCTCACTGGTCATTTTCTGCTGAATGTTTTATTGCCTATACTGAGACACCTCTGCACACATAATCACTCTTCTTAGTTACAAAGACTAAAAGAAATATGGCATTAGATTTTATTTTGTCTTAGTATTTATGTTTGTTACCAATTGGCTTATTGCTAATGTAGCATGAGGGAAAGGTATTGTTGCTTAACTAACTTGCAGTTTTAAATGACTATGGCATCATTAAAGAAAGGGATTCTGATTATTCATCAGGATTATGTAGCACACAAACAAACAAACTGGGCAATTTTTTAAACAGCTCTTTTAATGATCACAAAAGCAAACTGTCATTTAATAAATTAAAAACAACTCATCATTATTTCATAATATGGTCATGCAATACCGTACAGGGGGCCTGTACTAAGAAGCAGGGTTTGCACCTTAACAAGATGATTTTAGGTTTACCTAAGGGTTTTCAGAGTGGTAATCCACCAAAAACCAAACCTGCAGAATGTTTGTTCATAAAAAATAAACAGGGAAAATAAGCATAAGTCTTGAATCACTGGAATATTTATTTTGGTTTTGTTAATGTTTTTTCTGCATCTTATTACCTGGACATTACGTAAACTGAACCTGAACATGAAGTAGTAGTACTATGCTGTGCTTTACACAGCAACCATGTTGTCTTCAGCCTGTCTTATATGACTAAGTTTTATATATTTTTTGTTTATAATTTGTTAATTACTACTATACATTTGTGCTGCATAAAACAAACACAAAGCTCTAGATCAGTGTTTATAATGTTCCAAACTGCTACCAACATCAGACCTGCTAACCACACTCCTGTCAGTCCATATAACCAAAAGCTAATGCTGCAACTGTGACGTGTTTTTGCTGTTTTTTTCCCTTTTTGGAAAAGATTATATTGAAAATTGAGATTAATTCATTTTTGTTGTTCTTTTAAAACCAAAAGTTTAATTTTTGGTAAGTGAGATTGTTGAAAGTCTTTGGTTTTGTAATGGAATTATTGTAATGCAGTGTGTGTCACACTGTCAAAACCTGCATGTTATGTAACATTCATGTTTGAAAATAAAATTGCTTCTCAACCTTTAAATCACATTTCATGATTAATTTGTTCTTAAAACATTTCTGGTCAACAGTAAATGAAAAGATTTAAACATGAAATAATATGAAAGTGGGATCCGGGGACCGTTATGCTGGACTGCTGTATTTTGTAAATCAGTTATCTTCAGCTTTGCTCACATTTACTTGTTTATCATACAAGAATGTTTATGCTGTACCTAGTAAAAGATTAGCTGTAACGAAAGCCTGCTGCTGACGCACTGCAGGTATGTAGTGTGCTTCCATGAAGTCACAGGCCTCAGCTTTTGTTGTATGTGGACATCTCCTTCTGGACAGAGCTTGAAAACAGGTTCACCAAATCATCGGGCTCCTCGATGCCTTGCGTAAGAATCTTTTCCATCTCATGTATCAACTCCCTCTCTAGCTGCCTCATCATTTCTGTGATCTTCTGTCCCTTGTCCTACGAAGAAAAGAAAAGTTACACCTGAGTTTTGAATACACACTTAGCAGACATTACGAAGCTAAGTGGCTAGCTGAGGTAAACAGCAGGCCTGGAATATGTGTTTAAACCTTGTAGGATTCGATGATGGCAGCTGCCAGCTCATGTTTCACAAACAACTGATGTTTGCGGTCAGGTTTGCTCTGGAAGCGAGGTTTAGTTTTTACTGGATCATCTGGACCAAAACTGGGGGAAGTCGTCTCCTTTAGCAGGTGAGCGTTTTTCACAAAGACGAATGGTTTGAAAACTGACCTGTTAAATGAAAAGAGAGGCTCAGTAAATCATCTGTTTTTATTGTCCAATTCATTTAAAAAAATTTTTATGTGCTGAAGGGTAACACCTTTCAGGGTCTGGAGTCGCTGTGAAATAGTGAACCCCTGGCAGAGCAGGGTCTGTGGGTATCACAGACACCATACTTCCTGTTGTCATGAACATGCCCTCCATGTTGATGCCACTTTCTTTATCCCTCAGGATATCCATCATTGCCTCAGCAGTCATGCAACCTTCACAAAACAAGACAAATACACTGTAGAAGAAGAAACTTTTTTCCTGCTGCTCCATTTTTCTATAGTAGCATGTGAGTTAACTAACCGCCGCTCTTCTCCAACAACTTCTTCCCCTCACAGTATCGGCTCCCAGCAGACTCTATTCTGGCTGTAGTCAAAAAGGAGTAGACTGTAGCAAAGTTGAACTCCGTGTTAACGTCCCACCAGCCCTTGCTTTGTGCATATTCCCTCATTTCTGGGTGTTCCTTGTCTATCTTGGTTGTTATGCCATACTGGTTTGAGATGTTGCGAAATCCCCCTAAAAAGAGAGCATAAAATTACATCATTAGAAAGCAGGCCAAACAGTTTAACAATGTTTTGTTAGAAAATTAAATGAAAACCCAGTGCCTGTGTGATCCAATTATTATTTTACTACCACTAAAGATTATTGACGCTGTTGCTGATTGCAGCACAAAAAATAAAAGAAATCAAAAAAGGTTGTGTAAGTATACCACAGCATGAGAGAAACAGTATTTTGGAGAATAGTAACAATATTAGCATTTATTGATTTATTTATTTGGCTTTTGTGTAGCTGTGTAAGGCTTTTTAAGCCTTTTGTGCCTTTAAATTTTCTAAATCTAACTGCTGGTAAACCTTTAAGTAAATATTTAAAAAGTTTACACCACCTATATATTTTTTTTTTCTTTTTCTTTTGTTGGCTGTCTTTTTAACTCATTAACTTTGTTAGAAATCTGTTATTCTCCTCTGATTACCTTCCACTCTCTCTGCTGCCCAGTACTTTCCTGATGTTTCCAGCAACCATGCCTCTTTCCTGTCTGAGATGAGGAAGCTGTTGTGGTAGGTGAAACCACAATCATCTTCCATACATGATCCTCCCTGACCATATTTCTCCAACAACTCAGTGATAACATCCACAGCTTTCTCAGCCGTATCAGCTCTCTCAAGTCCAAGCCTGAAAAATTGCAGGATGACAGATTTATGTTTTGTCTATTTGCCTAAGAAACTGAAATCTAAGTTTCTGATCCAATTTCATTTCCTTTATAGTCTAGGATATGCATGGTTAACCACCTAACAAGACCTTTGGATGACATTTTATTTTATAGGGCTTACCTGACAAGATCCATGCCAAGCAGAGCCTCTTCAGAGTTAGCGTTCTCTCTGCCCCACACTGCTTCATTTCCAATACACACTTGATGCTCATTTGCACCCATCTCAGCTCCCCACATCCAGGCTGGTTTGCTCAGCACAACTGCATATGTGTGGGCAACCTGTTCAATCTCTACGTATGTGCACTTTCCATAAAAAATGACAGGACACAGGCAAAAATCTGTCAATAGTTATTAACTGGGATCAGCAAAGATGGCGAATAGGGACAAGCTGTGTCACCTACCTCAACCTTCTCATCGGGATCACAATCTTTTGCAGGGAAAAACACAACCTCTTGGACTTCATCACAGGGTCTGTCAGAGTTTTTCCCAAAGATGACGCGTTGTCCCTGAGTGGAAGGAGGCAGGGCCACGAAAGTATCACAGGAAGAAGGGTGCATTTCAATCACGGGCTCTCTGGGTGACGAAATCGTATATTGGCAAATTAAGTCAGTGCTTAGATGTAAAGAACACATTTTCCTTAACGAAACAAGACACAAACATCTCTATTTTCTTACAGCAAAGGTTACATGTGTGCTGTATACCTGAAGGTCGTGTGTTCTTGTACTTCACACTACTTTAGCAGTCGTGTCAGTATTTCTGCTTGGCTCCACAAAATTTCGTCGGTTCCAGTCACGTCACTGAAACGGAAACCGCACAGTCACGTGACTAAAACGAAGTCAGTTTTACATTCGTAGGATAAACATTTACCCAACATTGTGGAGACATTAGAAATTATATATTTTCCCCCAAAAAATAACCTAACACAATTTACATTTTTTTCGGAATTGCTTAAATATACTAATAAAATTGATAAAATATGGTCTCAATAATCCGAAAACTTGATATTTTAGGATTGATTGTTCAAAATCCCAAACTCCAATTCACAGGTGTTTCTCTTTTGCTTGTCTGCACCAGAAGCTAACTTTTATTCTCATCCACTCACACGAACAAGCAAAACTATATTATGACGTGTCAGGCAGGGAGGCGGACGCAGGCTGAGTATCACCAATGTAAAGCCATCTTCACTGGACGGTTTTGTTTACATGCGATGAAAGCTAAGCTGTTAGCTTGAACTAACATTGTACCACTGAATAATATTGATCGTCAACCATGGGGAAGTCGTTTGCTAACTTTATGTGTAAGAAGGATTTTCATCCTGCTTCGAAGTCAAATATTAAAAAGGTAAGTGCTAGTTTACAGTAAACGTTATTATTTTGTTAGGCTAGAGGCCGTCTGTTTAGCCTGCTAGCTTATTAGCTAAATAGCTATCTATGCAATGGCGTCTTCTGGCTTTCTACCAAGTGTTCACATAATAAACGCTAACATTTCATTTGTATTAGACAGAATAAATGTTAGTGGTGCGATGTATCACTGTCTTTATTAATCCAACGTTTACGAAAAAAAAAAAAAAAACTAGGCTTGTTGTGTGTGGATGCGATGGAAGTTTAATTTTGATAAAGTTCGCGTTGCTGTGATGGTCAGGCCTAAAATTCGGCACCAGGAACAGCTGACTAAACCTTCCCCTCACACGTCTGAGTTAAGCAAACGTTGATGAGCCATGCCTGTAGTTTAACTGCATTGTAACTGTACGCTTTACACGAAAACATAAAAAAATGAGTAAAATTGCCGTGTTGTATCGTTAAGTACAAATGCATTGGTTTGCTTTTATTTTTAGCTGTAATCTTATTTAAAGCGACAGTTGTTTTTAGATATTGTGATGCTGTATCGAGTCAAGACTATATGATGATGTGATTTTATGTACATTCTCCTATAACTTATAAACTAACTAACCAACCTTTAATGAGGGGAATAAAGTTGTTCTGACATAAAGTTTTAAGGGTATGCATTCATTTATATTGGCATATAGGGCTGCAAAGGAGTTGGAATCATAACTTCCATGTAATCCTTATTTTGGTCTCTCAGACCCAATGAAGAATATGTGTGCTCTAACTATCTCTGTCCCTCTATGTTTTAGGTATGGATAGCCGAACAGAAACTAACTTTCGAGAAGAAGAAGCAAGAAGATCTTATGCAGGCATATCTAAAAGAGCAGGATACTTACAACAACAGGTCAGATAAAAATTATAATTGGTCTTAAAGTGCCATAAAATAATTTAGTAAGATTTTTTATTTTAACTTAATATGTTTTTGTTTTAACATATGTAATATTTTGTAATTTTTTAATTGGTAAAAAGTCCAGATGACATTTTTCCTATATCACATGTACTAAATCAGCATAAAGTATTCAGTGTGTTATCTCATCTTTAGGGTTTTGATGGGAGATGACCGTGTTAAAAATGGCCTCAATTTCATGTATGAGGCTCCACCTGGAGCATCCAAAGGTAAATTACCTCTGACACAAAGCAACTGTTACTGGCACTAAATAATATTTACTTGAATGTTTCTTAAGAAAACTATTTTTAACGTTTCTTCTTTTTTTTCCCACCCTTCCTATAACTTCCTTCTGAATTGAAGAGGAGAAGAAAGAGGTAGAGAAAATTAAATTATACTACTTAAATTAAAAATCAAATTAAGTAGTCAGATTCCCAGTGTGGTTGATGAGCTTTCACAGAGCCCTGAATCTTAAGTTTGGGTTGGGGTTAGTTTGTTGTGAGCTCTTGATACAGACATGACAGTGTAATTAAATAGTAAAAGCAGAGCCCCTGCATTTGAACACAAGGTTTTCATTCTGTTCTGCCAAGATTCTCATTAATTTAGAACATAAAAGTTAAACATTAAGATTATGGTACTATTATTTATAATGAAAATGTTTCTGCTACGTAGGAGGGAGAAGAAGATTACAAATTTGAGTGGCAGAAGGGAGCTCCTCGAGAGAAGTAAGTGGTGGATTCTAACATTTTATTTTCAGACTATTAATACATTAATTTGTCCATGCGTTTATTCATTTACTGTCTGTATCCTGTAGGTATGCAAAGGATGATATGAATATTAGAGATCAACCATTTGGAATCCAGGTATGTTTTGATTCATATTTATTTTAAGCAGATACACTACTCAAGGTATTCCCAACCTGTGGCCCAATACATAAAACTGGATTTAATAGAGCTGTGTGTTTGTACCTGTCATGACTCAGTCATTATTATTTTGTGCTCTTGCCTAATTTTCAGTTCCATCTTCAGTGAGAGAAGACACTCCCTTTGCTAAAATTAGACATGTAATATTACCTAAAAGAAGAAGAGATAATCGTAGAAGAGACGCAAAGGAAGTGTTTGCTGGTTTCTGTCCGGAAAGTATAAATTTAAGAAAAAACTGTAGTGGATGCTGACAATTTTGTAAATCAGTTTTACAGGGATTTGATGATTTTAATGCTTTATGGTAGATTACAGATGTGGCACTGTAGCAACCATTACTTACGAGATTGGACATGCAATCAGGCAGGTAATTTTATTGACTGGCGCCAGCGTTCTGCTTGAAGAGTTGAACATTTTTCAACTCTTCACTGCAGGCTATGCTATCAAAACATAGTCTGAAATGCATATGAGGTAATCCCGCCAACGTTTTGACGAAAGGACAGATCATCCATCTATCCATTACCCATCCCTCCATTGTCTATACACGCTTCATCCAGTTTAGGGTTTTGGGTGAGCTGGATAGTTCGTCAGTCCATCACAGGGCCAACACAGAAAACTCACAGTGTAAAGAAATGTTAATGCTGTAAAATGACAATAGAAGGGAATAATTTAAAGAATAAAACTTTAGATGTATGAATATCTACAAAATTTCACATTTATGTAAGTGTACATTAAACGCACCGTATGCACAGCTCCCACATTAACAGAAAGGATTCACAAGAGGGCCAAAAGTAAACAATCAGTTATACTCTGTGCAGTTTGAAAAGTTTCCACAACACCGTGTCAGGCTTGGCCTTCTCCAAGTAACGACGACTGCTTCACATGTGTGAATGATGTATGAGATACGCATATCCTTTCTTTATAAATACTCATTTGTGTGTTGGGTAAAAGGTGTATTTGTGATTTTTGGATAATGATTTGTTTTTAAGGGTCACAAGCCAAAAGTGTGTTAAACACTGTACTAACAAATATTTTTTATAAGTAGTTATCCAAATAGGCACATATACAAATCCGCTTAAGTTTTTTTAAACAGCTAAAGGAGTTAATATATTGTGTGTGTGTGTGTGTGTGTGTGTGTGTGTGTGTGTGTGTGTGTGTGTGTGTGTGTGTGTGTGTGTGTGTGTGTGTTAGATTCTAATGCTTGTTTTTCTGCTATTTAGAAAAGTCTAATTTTTATCATTATTGACTTCTGAAGGTGCGCAACGTGAGATGCATCAAATGTCACAAATGGGGCCATGTGAATACAGATAGAGAGTGTCCCCTATATGGACTGTCTGGTATCAACGCCAGCTCTGTCGCCACCGAGGAAGCAGCAGGTAGAACTAACATCATCTTAAACACTCACCTGCAGTTTCTTTGCGTTTTTTTTATGAAGCGTTATCTGTGCAACGCAGTGCCACTGCCATCTTTCAAACCCAATATATTATTTATCTGTTGTTACTTAAGCTGAATAAAATGTGGATGTACAAGGTTTTCTATTTGCTGAAATGACTTTCCTGAAGACATGTTTCTGTTAAAGCATCACTAATCTGAAACCAACAGAGAAAATTAGACAAGAGATAAGATGTACGCATAAAAAAAAAACAACTGATCAGATTTTATTGCAAGAGAATTTAGAGAAAAAAAATCAAAACAAAACAGGATGATCAACAGATGCAGGTAGTCTTGTTTTCTTCCTGTCTGGTTGTAATAACTGATTAGCTCTCTTGTTCTATGAAAGCTTCCTTTACTTGTTTCTGTCATTAAAGCTGCTGATGTACTTGAAAATCATGAGATCATGATTATTTCTCCCTCTGCTTTATTTAAGCTGTAAATCAAGAGACTGAACACAAAACATTTATTTTTGTGTTGTGCATCACAGCTAACAGTATATAACACAACATGATAGCAGCAGTGTGTTCATCACTATTAAGTTATTTTTCAGGGATTGAAGCACAAGATATAACATTGTTCTCATCCCTGTCTCACAAATGAAGCATTAGTTAGTGGCCTCAATCCCATGTCAACAAATTCATAGCCATCCATGCAAAGGGGACGACTGTGATCCAATTTTATGAAAGTGGTGGTACAACCCACGGCTGTATGGGGAGCCAAAGAGAAAAATATATTTTGAAAAATAAAAAAATATATACTGTGCTTTTAAAGGTGGTTAAAATATGTTGGTGCCAGTGGGTTCACATACTACATTGTCCCTCTGAGGCTTCAGCTACAGCTCCCAGCCCTGTGCTGATTCTGGCTTCTGCAATCAACGAGTTGAGTAGAAAAGTAATAATGTTTACCCTGGGAGAGTCCAGTCAGTGGGGTTGATGGTGGAGTGCTGTAATGGTTCCCCTCCTGTGTCGGGAGAAAAAATATAATTATTGTGTATTCTGATTCCCCTAACTGCTGCTTTGGCAGAGAATGATATTGTATGATTTGCTCAGCCGGAAGTGGAGTGAGTTGATTTGATGTCCCATTCTGTTAACAAAGCCGCCTCTGAAATTCCCACTGCGGAGATAGTGGATGGTATGGGCTCGACATCAATGGGAGTCTGAGGCTGTGATTTGTGTCAACAGGTCCGTCGATGCACCCCTCTGAGTTAATGGCGGAGATGCGAAACAGTGGGTTTGCCCTGAAAAAATGTGTCCTTGATAGGAATTCTACTGTTTGTGATCCATCACAGGTAATTGTCTGAAACACACTGCCATCTTTTTACACATAGGTCAGTATACAAAAACATACAAACGGTAGTGCACCCTTGAGAGAAATGGAATAATAAAATATAACTGTGGCCTTTAGACAACATGAAGAACATTTTTCCATAAAGTAGGTGATTATTTGCAGAACTTGAGTCAAGTGAAAGATCTGATTAAAAATATTTTTTCTTTTTTTTAAAGTTGATGTAATCTCCGCAGAGTCGTGTTTTAGTGCTCATTGTTGTTCTGATTGCAGAGCAAAGCTCAATGTTGTTTATATTTTTACAGGATTTTGTTGCCAGTGATGAGGAGGATGATCCTGAGGTGGAATTTCTGAAGTCATTAACAACCAAACAAAAACAGAAGCTCCTCAGGTAAAACAAATCTGACAGATGTTAATGTGTAACAGCTACAACCAAAACCCCTGTAATGGAGCGAACATTATATTCATTTTATCTTGATTAAAATAAGCCATACTCTATTATTTATAAATGCCAAGTTTACTCTAACTTATTTACTAAGAAGATGGTTCTCCAATAATCATGTTGGATTCTTATTAATCCGATTTTAGGTTTTCTCACAATTTTCATTTTCAAGACTTGATGGAAACTTATCTATAATTCATCTAAATTTATCCTGCTAGTTTTTAATCTGCTGTCTTGTCACATAATGTGGGTTTAATACTTATTATCCTTGTTTACAGAAAACTTGATCGGCTGGAAAAGCAGAAGGCCAAGAAAAAGAAGAGCAAAAAACAGAAGAAGAAAAGCAAAAGAAAGCACAAGAAAAAGCACGAGAGCAGCGACAGCTCCAGCGACTCCTCCAATAGCGGGAGTGATAGTGACTCAGATTCAGACAGTCGTAGCAAGTCTAAGAGCACGAGAAACAAGAAAGAAGAGTCCTGTCGGGATAACAGCTCTGAGAGCAAGAGACGAGTCAAGAGTCAAAGAAAGGCCCCCTCTCACAGGAACAGGTCACCGAGTCCTCGCGACGGACAGAAGTGGCCTAAAGAGGAGACTGGAGATTACACACAAAGAAGGACAGAGAGGGGAAGGACCAGGAGTCCACGTCGCAGCCCGGAGAACAAGATCAAGCTGGAGGAAGGTCGAGAGAGAAAGAGGCACAACAGCAGGGACAGGCAGAGGCCTTGCAGCTCGTACACTGGCCTGGACAGAAGTAGGAGCCGTGAGAGAGGCAGGGAGGACCGAGGTAAAGTCAGGCGTCACAGTGGAGACGAGGAGAGGAACAGAAGAAGCTCAGAAGGAAGGAAAGAAAAAACAGCTGATGGGAGGAGCAGAAGCAGAGAGAGGAGAGAAGAAAGGGAGAGAAGGAGAAGAAGCAGGAGCAAGAGTAGGGAGAAGAAAGAGAAGCAGCGACAGAATTAAATAAGACAAATTCTTTTCATGTTATTTCCCCTCATAATGGAAGAAGTAAAAATGATGTGCATGTTTTTATTCCTTTGAAATATTGTGGGATTAAATGTAAAGAAAAATGTGTGTTGTTCTCTTTTTCCTCCAGTAGAGGGAAGCAGTGGACAGAAAATATCTAGCTGAGCTCCGTTCTTCCTGATGTTTTGTTTTATATGAAAGGCCCCAAATTAATTACCATTGGAAGCAATTTGCTGCTGAACCGCTGATGGGAAAATGTTGGACTCATTTTCATTCACTTGCTTGCAAGAAAGAAAATTTCTGTTGATACAGTTTTTACCTTCTGTTGGGATTTTTCCCCCTTTTTTGCTTTTTAAAATAGTCACTGTAAAATGTTCTTGGCTGTTGATTCCTGAAAAACAAGAATTTTTATTTTATCATTAAAATTGTAATCATATATTTAATGTCTTGTTTCTTTGGAATATACCCCCCCCCCCCCCCCCCAAAAAAAAACAAACAAATGGACTTAATAGACCGATGAGCTCTCATTTATAGACCTGAAAACAGCTAAATGTCCTTGTGCACAATATATATTATTATTATTATTATCATTATTATATTTATTTTTAAAAAAGCTGTTTGTTTCAGAAGTGAAGCGATGTATACGCTCTGGAATACGCTGCACTATGTTTGTACACAAAATGAAATATTGACCGGAAGTTAGCATTTTGGGCTACATAATATCAACACTTTAAAAAAAAACTATTGTCAAAATAACTGCTTCTAAAACCAAATAATAATCTGACGTATAAAAATTACGCTGTTAATTTTTTTTTCTGTAATGTGTGACTAAAAAAACGTTTTGGGACACTAATACTTTTTTTGTATCTATTTATTTTTAATTAATATTTTTCATTTTTTATTGAAGCGTCTCCAAAATGTAGGCTTAACAAAAACTATTTTATTTTCAACACACTAGCAATAATAGTAAATTCTCAGCAGCTGGATTTTTGTATTTGGATTTAGGGTCAACTAAATTATTCAACAGAATTATTTTTGTTTAAGGTTTGCTTTAGTTTTTTCTCTATATTTTCATCCAATTCAAATTGAAAGCCTAATGTCATAGTTTTACTATTTGGCCGTTTCCGTGAAGCCGCTGTTGCACAAAAGGAAATGAAAATAATTTCCCTCTATTACCTTCTGGTCAATTTAACAGCCTCCTCAAAAAAAGAGGCTGTCTGGATGAGATGCTTTTCCATGACGTATTCCCAGTCGTGGATTCAAGCTGTAATTATTCCCCGGCTTTTTCTTTGGGAGTCGGACGCTGCACTGGGTAAGCACAAAGAAGTCAGAGAGCATCCTTGAACCCTTTCAATACGGGGCCACTGATATTCAAATAACACGCAGGCACCATTTGACTGCGCCGTGCAAAGAGCATTTAAAATTCTGCATTTGCATGTGACTCTTTGCCCCTTCTTTTTTTCTAAAGTAAGAAAAAAAACCTGTTCCCGCAACATCTATGTGCTTTCTGGAAAAAGAGAAGGAAACCGTATCCTTATTCTCGGTCTATCGATTGGTATGCAAATGAAAAGCAGTTAATTTGGACAATTAGAATAAATATTCGGGGACCTTTGTCAGGGAACCCCCCGTGGAAAACCCGCGATAAAGTGAAGCTGAACAAAAGATGTCGCGGAGATTAATTAGATATTTGATAAGACACGAATCCCTAATCGCAAATACAAGACACATGGGGCTGCGATGTGCTCCAAGTCATAATTAATACCATTTAACAAGATTTTCATTCTGGCATGAAATGTCTTTTCCGGGGCATTAAACATTGATTTATTCCATAGGGGAAAACAGTGAAAGTCAAGGTATTGCAGATAATTTTAAGGGACGAAAAAAGAAAAAGAAAAATTTCAGAGCAGGTCAAATGAAATATCTTAAAGATTTAAACCTAAAAAAAAATAAAAATAAAATAAAATCTACATCACACATGAGCAGCCTTTGTTTTGTTTTAAGATGTTTTAATTACGATAAAATGAAAGTCTTATACGTGTGACTTTATACAGGTAAACATTTATATATAGATTTTTAAGCAAATGAATAAAATGATTAACCAAAGTTTAAAAAGCCGTATACATACATATCCACAAAGTGCGTCCAAAGTAAACTCCCTGATTTCCAGGATACCAACACGAATAAAAACAATCATAGCCTAACATTTACATGAAAAATAACACGTAGTTTAGTCATCAATATACAAGATGTAGCTCACATTGTCCAACCAAAGTTCAACAGGTTTCGCACCTTCAGCAAACGTCCATTTCATTTCAAGTTGTAGCTAAAATCTTCCAAAAGTCTACAGTAAATCAATCTGAGTTTTTGTTGTTTTTTATTTTATTTTATTTTTTTTATTTATCCTTCTTTTTTTAAGGATGAATTTACGAATGAAACACTCGTTACGCCAGTGGAGAATATATTTTTCTTTCAGTTTTCTTGCAATTGTTTCTGGAAAAAAATCTCTCCTTAATTGTTTATCAAATATAGGACCCGTTTCCATTACTGTGAAGTTTTATCTCCTTTTTTTTTTTTTTTTTTTTTTTTAGATGAAGCCTTTAGGGCTCGTCATGAGGAGACGGATCCTTGACAGTGATTCTGGGGTTTACCCCCTCTAAAATCAGTTCTGGGGATTCGGACCTCGGGGTCTCAAGGTTACTGGTGTCGGTGTCACTGTCGCTTCCCTTCTTGCCTCCTCCGCCTGCTGTGTGTGTTTTGATGTGCTTGCTCAAATGGTCACTCCGCATAAAACGCTTGTTGCACACCGGGCACGCAAACCTTTTCTCACCGGTGTGGGTGCGAAGATGTCTTTGGAGCTCATCAGACCGAGTGAACCTTTTGCCGCAGAAAAGCCAGTTGCAGACAAAAGGCCGCTCGCCGGTGTGCCATCTCAAGTGCGCTTTGAGATGAGATGTCTTTCCGTACACTTTACCGCAGCCTGGAATGTGACAGCTGTGGAGTCCCTTTCTCCTCAGACTGGCCCCGGCGGGTCCAAGCCGCTCAGCCTCCTGGCAGTTCGGACAGTCACATGTTGCTCTGCCGGAGTACCGCCTGGACGACCTCGAGGAGCTACTTATTCCTGAGCTGCCCCCTGAAATCATGGCATTGGCAGCAGAAGCGTCTGTGTAAGTAGGGATGACTGTTTTGAAACCGTCCTGCGTTAACAGGTGCTGACTGGTGGACAGTAGATGAGACGCAGACGGGCTGATTCCAGTGGAGCTAAACGCCGAATGGGTCAGTGAGGAGAAGTCCGGATTGTAGCCGCTCAGTTGGGAGTGAATTGCCTGGGGGGTGCCGGAGTGCAGTGAGGTCTGGAGGGTGCTCGCGGGATTCTGGACATCTAACCACGACCCCGGGTTAGTGTGGACATCCCACCACGAGGATGCCCCATTGGCAACATCACCAGAGATGGTGGAGTGGAACCCGGACTTGTACCACGACTCATACGGGTGCGCCATCCCAACCCGTGGGTACAGAGTCTCTGCTGATGTGTGGACTTTGGAGATGAAAGCAGACTGGCCAGACTCCTGTGTTGTGACGCTCGCAGTGTTGGAAAAAAGACCGCTGTACTCGGTGGAAAACGCGGACGAGGTCGGTGAGGTGGAGGCTAAGCAAAAGGCGCTGTTGCCTGTGCCACTGGTGGGTGTTAGTCCTGTCGAAGCGCGGCTCGTTGCTACCGTGAAACCGGGCAGACTGGATCCTAAGTTGCAGCTGGACGAGGATCTTTTCCACGGGTGAAATCCACCTTTGGAGAAAGCGCTGGAGTCAGGTAAAGTTGTGAGAGGACTGGTGTTGCCGATTTTGTTGCAAGTTGCAGCCAGCATAGCTAGGGGTGTAGTTCCAAACCGTGGTTCTTCCTGTGAAAACACAGAAAAGGTTTAAGTTAAAATTAGGCGAAGCTAAATGGGGTGAGATTTTACTTCAACCCGAGACAACTGAAGCTCAAAACATGTCAACAAACGTACAAAACAATTTTATTTGGTGTTAACTTTGCGCAAACATTTGTGGAGAGGGAACACTATATTTTTGTTTGTTTTTTATAATTAAATGGATGAGCAGCGTGCAAGAAAACATGCTTAAACAAAAGATAAAAATTCAAATATATTTACATTAACTCCGTGGAGCAGAATCTTTCAAAGCCACCACAAAGTTTGAACAGTTTGTTTGACAAACCGAGATGTTTGGCCGCTTTAATAGTTAATATCTAAAATAAATATCTGCCGTACTAACTTAAATAGAAAAATCCTCATAATGTTGTAATACTTGTTCATCAAAGGCGAAAACATGCATGTTACCAAAAGCAGCAGATATATGTCCTTGTGCAAGAAAGAAGGAAATCAAAAACTTTACGCACAACTTTTTTTTTTTTTTTTTTTTTTGCGCGTAAATCCAAACTTACCCCAAGTATAGACGTAGCCATATCCAGGGTATGTGCCGTGATGAGAGTGTTGGCGATATCAACGCTGTAAGGCTCCAAATTGACTCAGATTCACCGTGTTGACTCGGGTCACACGGTTTCTCTCCTTGGCTCGCCGCTCCCAACACTACCTAGTTGTAGCGAGCGTGTTCTTTGAAGTACAGCTGGAAAGGACGCGCAGCCAATCTAATAGCTGCATTCATGGCCGGGGTTTGAAGGCAGCCAATGAGAGACACGACCGCAGACAGAAACACCAAAAACCCCGCCGTCAATCATGTGTTGTGCAGCCTCCGCTCAGACTGTCACACAAGACAAGATTTGTTTTTTTTTTTAAATGCAGTTATTTTTATGTATTCTCACAGGAAGGCGCAATGTCTCTTTTCGTTGCAGATTTGAGTTGACACGGCAAATCTCCACGAGGTAAGCTTTTTTTTCTTCTTCTTATTATTTTAGTTTTTTGCTGATTGTAGCGGCTTTGCATTAGATCTGCGGTTTCCATTCTCTTTTTTGATATTCAGATCATGAGCACCACGTCATCGAGAAATTGTTGACTTAAGCACAGGTTGTTATGATGAGAGGCAACTTGGAAATGACTTTATATCCATACATGTTTGCTAGCGGGTGCTGGTTATGATCTGACAGGGCACGAAACACAGTGTCTTATATTTTAAAGTCAAAGGATTTGAATTGGAAAACTAATTGATGGTCGAAGTTTAGCGACGAAGTCACGAATCAGGCCTGATGCCATAAAATTCACCTGTCAAATCGCACTTTTAAGTTACTTGAGGGAAAGCACCTGTACGAAAAACAGGTTGTAAGTCCCAAATTGATTAATTAGCCTAACTTATTTTAAATGAACTTTTATCTGACATCCAAGCATGAAATTGTTTGAATTATGTTTGCCGCGCGCCTCAAACACATCACCCCCGCTTACTTGTTGGGAGAGAGTGGAGGTGAGGGGTTCATTAAAAATGACAGCTCGCCTTATCAGTACTTGTGGTGGATCTTCGTTTAAAGACAAGAATTTTGTTAGTGGAAAAAGTTTCAGCATCCAGCAAGTGATTCCTGCTGCAAGGGCCGCCAGTCGCCCCCATTAAAGCATTTAACTGGAGGCGCGATGCCGGTTTTGTAGCTGAGAAATAAAATTTAACGCCAACCTTAATCACACATTCAATTAAACAGCGGACAATGAAGAAGATGCATTGTTCACTAATTCTCCTAAACTCGAGATTCTCACATTTTCACCCCCGTCTTTGAATAGCCACCACAATTCAATAAGCCTGCATATTACACCGCTTGTTAAAACGCTCAGAGTTAATGGCATAATGTAAAATTAACCTGCTCTGATATGATTCTTCATCCCTTTAAAACATTAAGTAATTTTCCGAAGAAAGGCTTGACCGAAAGACGAGCATTATCGTATTAAAAAAAGGTGCAAATAATGCTGTATTATAGCATATGAATGCTGCCAGTAAACACAGACGCAATACTTTTTTTTAAGCCCCACCTTTGGAAAAGGGTGAATAAAAATCCGTCTCATCAACAACTGAAAGCTGCCATGAAAATTGAATCATTTCTGCAATCATGACAAATTGGCAGATTGCCGTTAACAGTATTAACTGGCTTCCCCCCCCCCCCCCCATAATGTTGATTGTTGCTAAAGAAGTTGAATTAATCCGAGCGTTGCATCTGTTCAATATAATTTCTTTATAACAAATAATAAAACTGCTTCGCCATTCAGTTAATTTCACATATTTATTTAAATTATAATGGAGACAATTAATAACAACATGATGGTCATCATTTTGTGGTATTTATTTTAGAGAAATATTGCATCAATGCAACTCTGTGTTCAGGCGTTTATATTCCTGTGAACACAACCATTTTATCTTAAATCTCAATAATATGTGCAAATTTACATCCTAACATGCATGTGTGCAATCATTGGATTTTTGTTCACTGACATTTATTTAGCTTAAAATTATTTGTAAAGAAATGCATTTATTAGTAGAATAATAGAATATCAGTGGGTTTTTTCCAAAGGATGATTTTTTTGTAAGACAAGAAGGGAGAACATGATCTTTCCTTGTCATTCAAGTGAACATTCAGCATTGAATCTGTAATTCTGAACTCCATTCGTGAGCACTTCTCTGTGGCAATTAGGAGCCTATTACAAGCCATTAGATTGATCAATGTACCTTAAACAATGGGAATGATTTATTTGGTCGAACAAAACGCTCTGCATCTATTGTGATGAGTCTAAGTGGGGGTGCATCCATCAACAAAAGATAAATGATTAATTCAGACCTATTCATTTAGATTTTTTTCTGCAAAGCCACCCTCACTTGCTTTAAATCTAGATTATTAGAGCCTCATTTTCTGCATGTTAAACCAGACAGGCTGGTAGATTGGACAGTGGTTTCTGTGCCCCTGTGTGTTTTAATTTGCAGGTCTGCAGAGAGAAGTTTATTTGAGGATGTTTAACTAATTGTTGTAATTTTATGTGCTCATGTGGCTACACCTGTTCCTCTCAAAGGGGGCTGGAGCAAACTACATGTGAGAGGATGTTGTGGATTATTTATGTGGTGCTGAAGCTGCAAACTCACATCTGATGGCTCCACTTGAGAAGATACAGTTAAACATAAAAGGTATGTAGACTGTCAAGAAACACCTCCATAATGTATTGTTTTTATAACAAATATCTCAAGCTTCTAAAATGAGTTCTATTCCATATATATATATATATGTGTGTGTGTGTGTGTGTGTGTGTGTGTGTGTGTGTGTGTGTGTATGTATGTATATATATATAGAGAGAGAGAGCAAGGCTACAGCAAAAACTAATAAAAAGAAATAATTCAAATTAAACTCAATATACATTAAATTGCATAAACATATTAAAAAAACTTTGCTTGGACATGTTGGCGCTGACATCTTTCTAAAATCTTAAGTGAGATGTCATTTATTGGCAAATAAATGTAATATAAAGCTACAGAACAAGTCAAGTTGTTGATAAGGATGCACATTTATACAGCAGGACTGCATGAGGCTGATGTTATGACCACTCATCAAATTGCATCTATACTATCGGCAGCTAAATTTAGAGGTGCAGGTCAGCTTGCCAGCTCACAGTGTCAGCTTACATTTCCAGAGGCTGTGTGCTCTATTTTGAGCGCATGCAGAGAGCCTGCTAACTGAAGTGCAGTTGGCTGGTTACATTTGAGGACTTAGTCCATTTTCTGCAAATGAGTGTGCTTGTCAGAGTTTGTAATCTGCTCTAGAAGTCAATTCAAAGAGTAAGACATGGCTCCAAAAAAGGTGTGTTCTGCTCAGGGAAAGGTCTGCTCAACAGTAGGCATGAAGTGAAGTGAAGATTATGTAATGACAAATGTTGCTTCTGACAACAGAAATCTCCACATTGTCTTCATTAGGCCAAGGGAGATGACATACCAAAACCACCACCACTGATTGGAAGGTTTGGCACCTCACTGAAAATAGGAATTGTCGGGCTGCCCAATGTTGGGTAAGTATTTTGTTTATAAAGAATTTATGGCCTTCTCACCACATTAACCAGCATGGGCTTTCTTTTCAACTATCGTTAGCCTCATAGCATTGTTGCCTAAGTCATATTGTAATGTTTATAGGCAATGATGCACAGTCAATCATCAATATTAGGAGGGTACAGTTAGACAGATGTCACAATTTAGCCTAAATTTGACTCAATTATGCTATGAGGCTAATGATATATCTGCCCTCTTTGATACCTAAAGCAGGACAGAAATCCTTTACAATGCACTTCATAGCTAAAAATGTTCAGTTTTTGGTACAGACAATTCCTGAACTTATTTAAATTTCTAGAAGGCATTGTAAAGGTTCTGGGAACCTTTCTTTACTTGTACATGCTACACTGCAAACCAAAACCTAGAGAAATGTAATCCATATTAATTTGAATGTACCTGTCAGCAAGACAAAAAAAAAAAAAAAAAAAAAAAATAATAATAATCCTTCATGTGATTTTTTTGTGGAAAATATGTCTTTGTTCCTGAAGAACCTCCTGAAGAGCCTCAGTGACATCATGTGTCCCCTCGCTGTGTGTTTGCATTGCCTACACAGCTTTTTTAGTAAAACAAGGCAAATTTATTTGTAACGACAAGGTGATTCAAAGTGTTTGACAGAGACATTGAAATGTCAGAAAATAAGAGTCATAATTTAAAATTATAAACAAAAGAGAAAGGAAAAAGAAAGGACATTAGATAAAAAACAGTATTAAAAACATCATCAAGTTTCAAAATCAAGCTTAAAAGAAACAGAGCAGATTTGGACTAATAAATGAATAATTTAAAAAACATTGTTTTAACTCAAACTAGCTGTATTCCCTTTAATTCATATTTACACGATTATTACACTATTTTCCTACTTTCTCGTAACTTACAAAAAAGACAATGAAAATGAAAAATGAACCGCTCCTCTCTGTGCTGTTGTTATTGCAGACAGTTGAGCTGAATCAATGACAAACATCAACAAAGTCTCTTGTCCATTTTTTAAATACACAGTTATCGGTCACCATGGTACTCACTGGTCACAGTTTTGTAGATGAGTCACTGAGCAGACAAACATGCACTTCTATAACATCAGTATCTCAGGCCTTTAGAGAATTCACAGGCCGGCGTGCTGTTTGCAGGTCAGGCCTGGTCAGAAAAGTTCTTTCTGTCAGCATCTAGGCTATACGGACTATCTCTGATATAAAGCCATCACAGGGCAGATCCAACATGGTCTCATGGTAGCCTCATTTGAGTTACAGATGTGACTGCAGGTCATCTTCAGATCAGCTGACAGATTCTGTAAAACATTTAGAAGAAAAGCTTAAAGGACATAAAGGCCCATGATGATGACGTATTTTCCAGTTCCTGTATTGAAATTTGCACAGATTAAGGCTCCACTACTGTTTTAGTTAAACAACTGACAAATTCAAGGTGTTTTTTTCAGCAATGATTTTTCATATATTCAGGTAGTCCTCGGTAGAATAGGAAAGTTTTCATACAGCTCCATTTTCCTACAGACATTTGTTCTTATTATTAGCTGTTTTGCCAGATTTTGATGACTATTGCGCAAAGATCTCACTCTCTAGAGTTCAGTGTTTTCATTTCTTACTGCAGCGAAACCACCATTTCTTCCTGATGTAAGAAGTAGAACCCACTGAGGTTGTGGCCTGCCACAGCACATTTGTGTCAAAGTAGAACTCGTCAGCTCTCCTACGGTTTCTTTATGAATGAACTGTTCAAATGCCAGCCAGCTGCTTTTTGAGTGTAAATGAACATGCCTCCCATTTATGAAATTGGCTGTCATTCTCATGTCCAGGAAAATGTTTATTTGTGTGTATTTAACCCCTTGTAGAAACAAGGTCTAAGGCCAAACTGCAAATCCCCCTACTTCTTACAGAATGTTCTCTGTGCCAGAGCCAGATGGAAATGTGAAACTTTACATAATAACTTTTGTGTAAATTGGCCACACTCCATCATAAAACATCTAACGTGAAAATTTGATTGGTTTGTCCTTTACACATGAAGTTTTCCCCTGACAAAAGCATTGTAGGATTTAAATAGAAAAATGATGGCATTGTTGAAAAGTCTTTGCCATGGGTGGGGTTTAATAGTGCATTGTTCATAATTCATAGATTTTTGTTCCAATCATAATAAAGCTTCATTGATATCCCTGTATATGTCTGAAAAGAGGGTCCACAAAAACGTCTTAAACACAGCCCTTAGGGAGTGTCTCTCGCAGACTAAAAGGAGGAGATTCACATAATTTTGTAAAACATTATCTTGGTATAGGCACTGAGTAAATTCACTGTCACGAATGTGGGCATGAACTACGTTTTATGATTTAGCTTTTCATGATGGGATGAAATACAGATTAATGATAAAGTTTTGAGCTGTAGTTCATATAGAGTACTTTTTTTTTTTTACTTGAATCCCATTTAGTTTTCTGATTTGATGAAGGCAGTGTAGTTTTGTGACTACCATCAATTTTGCCCTTTTGGATTAACAAACTTCATTTGCTTATGACCAAATAAAACAGTTTCTTTGTTCTTTTTCAATCAGCCATTTCTGACTTGACTTCCTTTCTGTGAAAAAAAATAAATCTACATTTGCATGAGGATTTAATACATGAACTTTGGAAGTCTGAAGCAGCTTTACGCCTATGGGACTTACATAAAGCAAACAATCATTTCAATTTGAACTAGTTAAAGGATGAAGATGAAAAGTCCTGGATTATAGTTAACTGCCATGCCATTACTGCTCGCTATTGTCTGTAGCTTTTGAGTACACTTGAGCAGCTTGTGCCATAAAAAATAAGTCTCTGTGATCACAACATGAGGCGGCATCTTGTTGATCTTCCTCAACAGCTGCGATCGGAAATTTAAATTGCCTCCTGAATTCTACAATTGATCTATTTTGGGATTATCCAAACTTGACATTGGCATGGTATTTTTGACACTAGCACTTAAATATTTGTTCCATTATAATCCTTTTGCACTTTCTTTTTTTTTGTCCTTTTCTTCTTTTTTTTTTTTTTTTCCTTAAAAATGTACATTTGGCATAATTTACTGAAGTGTTTCATGCTCTCTCTATGGAAGCATCCGGTTCTACACACCAGCTCTTTCAGATGTTTTGACCTAACTGCTGTTTTTATTTTCAGGAAGTCAACCTTTTTCAACGTGCTGACAAAGAGTCAGGCTGCAGCTGAAAATTTCCCCTTCTGCACCATTGACCCAAATGAAAGCAGAGTGCCCATTCCAGATGAACGCTATGATTTTCTCTGCCAATTCCACAAACCTGCCAGGTATGGGGTCTCATCGTTCACACATTATGCACCCCTCACATCTGCAGTCTCTGATGGCCCTTTTGCTATAGGTATGAGAAATCATGTAACAATGTTTCTGAAAAATAGCTGTACGATGTGCTCTGTATGATGTTAGATTGCTGCTCTACTCTCCTTTCAAAGATAAAAAAACAGGCTTTTCATTCATGTTTAAAGAGGCTGTTTAAGCAGATTGAATTTAAGTGTGTTGTGCTACATCATACATGATCTATAATATAATTCAACACATGTAAAATAGGTTTCATATCGGGCAGTAAGCAAACAAATAAATTTGTGGAATAAAATGCTATGCAATCTTTCACGTATTTAGCTCCTGTACAGCTTGTCTACCCTGCATATAACCTGCAAAAACCAAGATAAACAACAGTATGACATTTAACACAGTGTCATTAGTTATTAAGCAAAAGCTAAACCAAAAATAATGAAGAAATGTATGAAAAATTCAGTGCATCATTAGTAAATTTATATATTTATACACACGTTCAATCTGACTCAGGGCTGCAGTGGTCTGAAACCGATCCCAGCTCCTATCCGATGGGGAGTGAGGTACACCCTGAAAGAGTTGCCAGTCCATCACAGGGCCAACACACAAATGAAAAAAAGTCCACTTGTGCTAACGCCTACTCCTCGGGTGAATTTAGAATCACCAGTTAACCTAAAATACATACTTTTAGATTGTGGGAGAAATCCCGAGTGGGAGAAAAAGCCCAAACATGTGTGAGGAGAACATGCTTCACACAGAAAGACTATGAACCTTCTTGGTGAATGTTGACAGTGCAGCTAGTTTTTCATGATTCATTTAAAGATTGTTGAACTGAACTGTGGTTCATCATGTTTGCAGGTTCTAAACTAGTCTCTAAACAAAAAACAGAGGAAAACTCCCACATCTGACTTGCTGATCTTTCATATCATCTCATCACTCAGTCACCAACATATACAGTACACTTATAGTGCAGGCCCCTCAAATCTAACTAAATAAACTATGTTTGTATTTACATTTCATAAGGGCAGAAGACAATGAGGAAAACACAACCTATAGTCTTACCCTCTAAAGGTGTTTCTCGGCCCAGGCCTTTAGGACCCACTGCTCTATATGTTTTAGAGGTTGCCCTACATTTACATACCTGAATTAAAAAATGGCTCATTAACAGTCTTGCAAAGAACTTGATGAGGAAGTTCATTAATCTGAATCAGCTGTGTTGGAGCCAGAACTCTAAGACATGCGGGGCAGTGGGTCCTGAGGACCTGGATTGCTCTAAAATTTCAGATATGTCTTGGGATTGTGCTATATTTTCTGCTACAATTGATTTATTTTCATTCATAAACTTTCAGTTTAAACTTTTAGTCAGATATTTTGTCCCTTACATACTAATGTAGATGTAATATATATAACTCTTAATCTTGTGATACAGTTCAAAACAACATTTAAATCTACAGAATCACTCTTGAATTGAATTATCACCATTTAAAAATCAGTTAATTTAAAATTAGCACTGGAATTAAGCACAAAAAGGAAAGAGAATCATCTTAATTATCTGCTTTTACAGCAAAATCCCAGCATTCCTTAATGTTGTTGACATTGCTGGCCTGGTGAAAGGAGCTCATGCTGGCCAAGGCCTGGGAAATGCCTTCTTGTCCCACATCGGAGCTTGCGATGGCATCTTCCACATGACACGTAAGTTATAGTTTGCCTCAATACAAAGAATATTATATCATTAACAGATTACCTGAAATGTGTGATTGAACCAAGTCTGTCACTAAAGTTTATATTTACAACTTTTGGTCCTGCTGAGACTCCAGCACCAGATCTTTAAAAGCAGAGGTAGTTTTACTAAGCTGTGCTAGCAGGGCATCTTGTGTGGTAGGTGCCAAGATCAACATACAGTAAACGGACCAAACCTCACATTCCTATGGGGAGGATCCCTGCATGAGAATCCCAGGAATGGCTTTAGAGTCCACACAATCACTGGCACATTCTGAGGGTTGGAAACATTAATGTTGAGAAGGAGCACCACATATTATTGTTAAATAAGTCCTAACACGACTTCTGCTTTATTACAAAGGAGCACAAAGGAGGTAAGTGACATATTAAGAAATGTGTAAATTTTCCTCTCCTCCCCTTTTTGCTCTTTTACACTTTGGTGTGATCTTTATTTCCATCTCACATTTCTAATAATGTTCTTTTGATTTGATTGGAAATACTGTCTGTTTCTACTTTACTATCCCTCAGTTTGACTGTCTCATCACTTTCTCTGGCTCAGCTTTACTGTGTGTGACATGGTCCTTGTCTTAATGTTTCCTACTAGAATAATTCAAATTACAGCAAGTCAAATGAATGCAGAGGCCAATTTAAAAATCGCTGAATTTGTTTGCTGATTGTAGGCTGTTATTGACTTTTCCACTATGTGAAAAGAGCTCTGATTAGAGTCTATAGTTACAGGCATAGAAGAGACAGACAGCAAGGGTTAAGACTGAGACCATTTCTTTATATTGTTCCCCATCCTGTCTTTATGCATCAAAAACATCTTGCATCTGTTGCAGTGAAGCTCTAAAGTAGTTTCTTCAAATGTATTTTTAGTGGTGGCCCCTACTGTGAGAGCTAGTGAAAATTTAAAGCACTGAGTTTACAAAGTTTACTGCTAACTATATAATGAATTTTGCTGAATTTTGCATAACTTTGTATCTTTTAATAAATGAGGTATTTAAAAATTCAACCACTGCACATTTATCATTAACAGCTAAAGAGAACCTCTGAGGATTGATCCACTTTTAGGATCCAGGCAGCCTCCGTACTGGGTTCATTTTTCAGTCCCGGTGTTTCCTCACATTTTAATTAACAGCAGCTCAATTTACAATTTACTTTTCTGTCCCAGACAATAGTTCCTGTGATGTTTAGGTGCATCTGCACATACACAGGTACGTGGTCATGTCAGCTTGCCAGCTTGTTTGCTTGAAGAGTTCGTGCAAACTTTTAATCTAAAATTCTTTACCATTTAAAATACCTAACAGTATGATCAATGTTAAAAAAGATGTACAGTATGACAACATCATTAATTTCATAAATCAACCTGTTTAAAAGACTGTCCTGTATTTTACTCTCAAAGGGCACAGAAAGTGACTGGGATCACCAGAGCATCCTAACTAGACTTCAGATCTCAGAAATCCACTGAATACCCCAATCAGAACTAAAAGAAGCCGGTGGAACTGATGCTCTGGTGTGAAGCGCAGTGTGGTGTGCAGGAAGAGTGTAGCAGGAAGTGCAAAATGAGAAAAACGACAAATGTGACAGATTTAGGAGGCAGAAACAGGAACAAGTAAAATTCAAACTCTCAAATGAAACTGAATAGTACAAAGACAACCTGGAAAATGACGAGAGAATCCTACTTACAGTATACACAGGAAGTGATGACTAACTGGAGACAGGTGTGCAGTGGGTCAGCTAATTCAAGACAGATGAGGAGCAAAATAAACAGGATACACGATTAATTGAAATGTACAAGGGCAAAAACTAAACAGGAAGTTTGTGTAAAGCTAGCTACAGTCTAGACCAACTAGGTATTACAAATAGAATAAAGACCAAATTTAATTGTAAAACCGTGACAAAAGGAGCTTTCCATACATTTCACTCTCTGATGCTTTGCAACAAAATGTTGATCATGGCTGCCTCACATACCAATATGACCAGACAGCAGGATGAATGGCAATAAGTTTTAAAGAGTGTGTTTGGTTTAGGTCCTTACGTAACGGTCATGATACCACTGCTGTGTTTTATTTCTACTGTGATCTCAAAATTAACCAAATGTTAACTTCCTCAATTGTTGCCATATTTATTGTTTTGTTCACACAACAAATTAAGCAGCTCTTTCAAATCTGAGTTCTCTGATGTGCCGCCTTGTTAAATCCTTCATTATCAAGTGTAGTACACAAGCAAGTATGTAAACAGTTACCAGTTGGTTGCTTACGCAAAAGCAAGGTTAAAGAGCAATTATGTTCTCAGCTAGAATTAAAGTCATGGTTAGTTCCTGGAATTCAACTGAAAGTTATGGTTTAAGGTGCAAACCTTTACATTTCCTCTCACAAGCTGTAGGATTTTTAATACATCTGTGTACAGCAGACACAGACATCGTGTAGTCTGACCTGTGCCCAGTTGAAGAGCCAACTGTAGATGGGCTGACCCATTTCTGTCTTGTGGAATTGAATATGATAGTTAGCAGATTATTTGGATAGCACTGGAGAAACCACAAAGGAAAATTTAGCTTTGGCAACACAGAAAATCCTCAAACATATGAGTTAGCTTCAGATTTGCTTTGGAATCTGATTATGATAAAAAATACTATTAGCTTTAATATTTAAAACCCACAATCAGTTCTTGTTATTTACGTTCAGGAGTATTTTATTATTTGTTTTTCTTTCTTTTTGGGGGATTTTAATGTACATCCTGTGATGTAAATCAGTTTTACAAGAGTTATTTTTTTTATGGTAGTATAGGGTAGTATTTTTATGTACCCCTTTTTATACAGAACATGGTTAAAGAATATTTATATTGAGCCAAATGTCTATACCAGATCATCACCCAAAACCATTTTTTTTCAGCTCACTCAAAGAAGACATACATTCCCAACAATCAGAAATAGAAATTGAAAGCTTCTTCTATGTGTCTGTGCAACTGTCTGCGCTGGCATGCCATTGTTTCCAGTCCTGTCAAGTCTTTAGAAACAATGCGGTTTGTTTCACAAGTTAAGCATTCAACATTGCTGCTTTTGTTTGGTAATTATATATATCTAAGCAGAGTGCAATGCTAAAGCCACTGCTTTTATATAGCTTGATTATACGCTTGTGGGGATAACACTATTTTGTGTCTTGAGTGGTATGTTTTTTGTCTGGGAGAACATAGAAGAGTTTGTATACTATTGTTTTCTTAACAACTTGGTGTTGTTGTGTGACTGTTGGCATAAAGTGAACACTCAAGCAATTTACTTCAACCTGATAAAGTCCTAAAGTCTTGCTAAATGTATATAGATCATTAAGTTTCTGTTGGTCCTGTCAGGAATTATTTCATTGTCTCCTTTTCAATGTTGGGTTATAACTACTACCTTTTCTGTGGAGTAGCTACTTAAGCAAACATCTGCTCGGCACATTACATTATTATAAACAGATGATTCTGTTTCCCTTTAATAATATTTAAATGCACAGCGATAAAAGCTGATTTTCCAGAGTGTGTGTATTTTTCCCATCTTATAACAAAATGGTTTTCAGGTGAAATATTCTCACTGCAGCTGCAGTGACTGGAAAGCTGTTGGAGCGTTTACTGTCTGAGACAAGACACAGACATGTTCTACTTCATCTACTCTTCTGTTTCCCACTAGCAACTCTGCCAGCTCACCTGGCCTTATTCCCAGATGTTTGGTTGCAGCAATTAGATGTTTGAATGCTCACGCAGTACCCCCCCATCACTGCTGGAAGCCTCTAGTTCACAGCTTATGAAAACTTATTTACAGCTACATGACACACACCAAGAATCTGCTTTAAGATACCATGATCTAGCATAGGAGGGACTTTGTGGTTGTGGGAGGGCAAGTTGAAAGTAGTTGTTGTTTTTGGAACAAATTTTATGCCTACTGTGATACACATACAGTCAGCACCTAAATTTCTAGTGAAGGTGAGACTTTTCCTTCTTTCTCTTCTATTGTTTGAAGGTGCAGATTAACCTTTTAGTGAAATAAAGTTAATTGGTTTAATGAAATCTTAGCAATATTCATGTTAATAATCAAAGCACATCCTCATTTACTTCGAAGGTTTTATTTCTACATATCAGATCACATTTTACATATTTATATATGACATAATGAAAAACAACAACTAATCTCCTGGTACCTTCCTGGCTCTTAAAATGAGCTAAATACAACCTCAGGTGAACAACACATGATGTATTACACTGTGTCATTATGACTTGAGGAAAACTAAACCTGAAAGCACTGTGTTTAAAATTAAGTATGCTCCATGATTTAGTAGCTTGTAAATGTAGCTAGTAGCTTAGTAGCTACAATAAACTGTAAGAAGCAAGCAGTTCTATGATATTAGTGTTGCGGTTCAGTCACTAGATCCTCCCGAGCAATAGACAACACATATTCACAATGAAAAAATTTAGCTTTATTTACAAAGGAAAATAACTTTCCCACTCCAAAAAATAAAGAAAAGAAAAACATAAATCCTGTACTGATTGGTCCACCTGTAAACAACGGCTCCAGACTCCCAATTTAAGAAGGGCTTCAGTGACTCAGCCCCGCCTGGTCTTGTCCTGCAGTCACAAGGGAAATCCCGGCGTGAGGTCCAACTCTGCAGGGGATTCCCCGCAACCCGAGGTGTTAAACTTCTCCAAGTAATCCACCATAACGTCGGGGTTTACATCGGCTTCCACCCAATGTTCAATATTCAGATTCTGCCCACTGTCACTGAAGCATAGGAAAATAATCATGGATCTCCTACGTTGACCCTCATCCTCCCTGACACATCCCCCGTGGATTCCAAGCGGACTGCCGAGGCTAGGCAAGCATACGTTCCTTCAGAATATACTTTTCGCACGTTGGATTACTCCTTCTGGAACCAGCTGCCACCACGCCATCACCAAACTCCTTCCTGTCTGGAAACCTCCCAGCTCAGTCCACTGCCCTGTTGATCCCCCGCAGACTGCTTAAGTAGGACTTATCCAATGCCATACCTCGTGATTCGTTAATTGGATGTCCCAATCGTCGGATTGCCCACGCCTGGCTGTCACTAACCAGCGATTTGAGTCCAATCCCACTGGAAACTATAACTACCTATAACTACCCCTTTACCAGGTACCATCACCCCCCTAATCTCAAAGTCCAGAATGGCATAGCCAACGTACGGCAGATTCAGCCCACTGGCAGCTCTCAAAGAGAGCCAAGGAATTGCTGCAGCCCCATGGACCTGGTTTTGCCCCACATTGTGCTGAAACAGGGACTGACTAAATAAAGTTAACTGAGAACCCGTGTCCATAACACAAGGAATGGCCTTACCTTGAACTTTTACTTCTACCTCTGGACACTGGCCAATCCATGTTGGCTTAAGAGAAGTCCCCCCCGAGGTCTCTTCCTCGGCCACTTGCCTCGCAGTGGTTGAGGCAGTTAAAAATCCTGAGGTGGAGCTTGGCCTAGGGGGCAATCTCTCCGCAGGTGCCCAGGACGGCCACACTGCAAATTAATAGGCCTCCCCGGGTCATCCCACCGCAATACCCTGTCCCCCCGCCGTGCTGTTGACTCTGGAGCCCACCTAGACCTGCTGGTTGCAGTACAAGACCGTGGGTGCTGGGGAGGGGGATTCCTGTAAAACTGCCCACGCATTTCACTGATAATATCCTCCTTTAGGGTATATAACTGATGTCTTACCTCTGTAAGCACCTCTGATTTCAGGGTCTCCCGCCACTCATCTGCCGGCTAAGTTGGCATGGGAGTAGGAATGATAGGTGAAGTTTGGGCAGGAGCATAGAGCCTTCGCACACCTACTTCTTCAGCAGCATGCTGTGCTCCCGCTCTACCATCTTTACTTCCTTACTCAGGTCTGCAAACTTAAGGGAGGGATTATGCCTTACCAGTTTCTGGAGCTTAATCCAGACAGGCCCAGGGGACAGACCAGCCACCAGCTGAGACTGCAGCATCTCATCATCAGCCTCAGCAGTTCCGAGCTCCCTTGCCCACCACATGGCAAGACACTCACTTAAATGCAAGATAAAAGCCCCCACCTTTTCCCCAGGTAGCTGCTTGCAGGTTAAGAACTGTGCTCGCAGCTGGACCTCCGTTGTTTGGTCCCCATAAAGACTTTCTAAGGCATCAAAGATCTTATCAAGGGTGTCATGATCTGCAGCTGGAAGTAGGAATTATGTTGCAGTGCAGATCCTCCCAAGCAATATACAACACCTTTAAAGCTTTATTTACAAAGTAAAGAACAGTTACTTCCCCACTCCAAAAAATACAGAAAAGAAAAACACAAATCCTGTACTGATTGGTCCACCTGTAAACGACGGCTCCAGACTCCCAGTTTACAAAGGGCTTCAGTGACTCAGCCTCGCCTCCATCTCATCCTGCATCCACAAGGGAAATCCGGTGACATCCAACTCTGCAGGGGATTTCCCACAACCCCCGGTGCTGAACTTCCCCAAGCAATCCACTGTAACTTCGGGGTTTACATTGGCTTCCACCTGATGTTCAGTACCCAGTACCCCAATCCTACTGGAACCGCCAGTTTCCAGGTCAAAACCCCGCACAGGAATTAAAAATAAAACCAAACCAAAAGAAAAGAAATCCTACATGACATTAGAAGTCATTCTCATCATTGTGGAAGAATTTTGATCCCCTTGTCCTAATAGTGTTGCTTTATTTTAACCAAAGTTTTCCTTCACTTTCTTTTTCTGGTCAGTTGTAGATTTAAAGGCAATAGCTACAACTTTAACTCCTCCCCACCAGTAGGTGTCACACTCACACTCGCTCGCTCTCACTCCAACCTTAGATTCTACTAGTTGCCAGGTATGTCAAAAATCTGTATGGATGAGCTAAAGCTAACCATATGTACTAAGTAGCAGCTTGAAATGAAAACAACAGCAAGGAGAAAAAACTCACCACGAACAAACATGGACAAACCCACTGCAACACGCCTGTGCCAGTTTACAGTACCAGCTGACAGTTAATGAGCATTAAAAATGTTACAGTAAGGCTGACCATTAATTAGCATTAGCATTAGCAAAACATATTACTTACATGTCGAGAAGGAAAGTAGCAACTGCCACGTGACTTTTAAGCTGCTTTTCTTCCTTTAGTCGGCACCAACGCTCAAATGCTTGACCGATGTTCACCCTCGTCCTGCTTTATTTTTGGTCCGCTTCATTTGAGAAATGTAATGAGTTGATGCTATTTCTAGACAGTGCTATCAATCTGGCAACTCTGGAGCTCCACCTCACCTGACATCAACCTACTAATGCTATTGGCTTAGAATCCTTTAGTGTAGACGTTGGCATTGCAACCGAATGTAAATGTTTATATATTTTGGACCCGTCAAAATAGATAAAACAACTATTTATATACTATAATATATTTTTTCATTTAAATGAATGCGTTTATTCTGCAACCCTCTAGACGTTCTTTTTTTTATGAAAAAGTTGTAGCTATCACCTTTAAAACTGTGGTTGGGATAATTAACCTATTGTATGATTTATGTGTTTGTGCTGATATAATGTGTTTGGTTTTCAACCAAACGAGGGGCTGGTCATTATGGCCAAAAACATCCTAACTTTGCTCTCCTTTGTCCAAAGGACATTGTGACAAAAGTCCTGTAGTTTGTTCAGATGCAACTTTGCATAATCAATATTTTTCAGCAGCAACTATTGCTTCTCTAGATCACTGCTGTATTTCCTTTTAAGTATTGTGTCAAGACACACTTGAATACTTCAGACCAACAAACTGCCCAAACATTTGCTTTTATAGAGGTGATGATGAAAATTCTTAGTTAATAAAGTGCATTTGATTGGCAATACCAACTATTTATCCTTGTAATTCCAAAGGAAAGGGTATTTAGTTTTTCACACACCATTTCTGCATTCTTGCTCAATTTTTGCTAAATATGTCATGTGTTAGTGTTTATATAAAGTTACACTTACTTAAGCTAAAGACTTGACAAGGACCATATGAGCTGATATTAAGTAAAACCATAGAACTGAAATAAGATTAAATTTCTCTTTCAGATCGCCATACTTTCCATAACAAACAAACAAAAATGTCCTTTATCGAAAAAATAGTCTTTTGACTTTTTGGGGCTTCTTCAGCAGCCATGTTTACATGCACAGTTTCTTGCAGGTTACAATTCTGATCAGACATGAACGGTCCGTATCTGAAAAAGTTTTCCGATTGTGATGTGTGTTAACATGCATCATGTTTGAAAAGAATAAATCATTTTGACATGCAAAGAATTGTCCGACTTTCTGGAAACAACTGAAGAAGAAACTTCAGATGTAAACAAACATCATTGCATGTGCGTATTCATTACCATTTTACTGATTTCAATTTCTCTTCCTTTTCTTTAAAAAAAATCTTAAGAAATGCATTTGCATCATATACAGATATACAGATCTTCTTTGATCCCACCATGTCTTCAACTTGACAAAACTTTTTTTCCTCTTTTTCCTCTCTTGTTTTTTAAGTGCCTTATTGAGGAAAACAAATTCAACCAAAGTCCAAAACATTAGGTGTGGGATTACTTTACATTGACGTAAAACATATGCGCAAAAAGGATAGTTTCTACCTGAATTTCACAATATATGTTTTCATGCACGTCATTCAGAACAAGAATTGACATAACCCACCTCTCTTAATCTGAATGAAATTTTGATCTGATGGAGTGTGATCGGGTCAGACAATTAATATGTTTATATGAAGCATTTTTTATTACAATCAGGCTTTTAATCTAAGTACTTGTGTCCATAAACATGACTAGTGTTGACCTTGATTTAGATGTGAAGCTATAAATAGAACAGGGTACTACTTTTGAAAACGCAACTGATTTCATTTTTGTGGTTATTTGCCATCACACACAATGTGTCTGTTGGCTTTGACCAGCATCAGCATTTGTTGGGACCTGTTGGCCCAAACAACCATGATTTATAAAATTTTATTTCTCAGCCTTTTCAAATACCAAATTGATTGTTGTCCACATGTTCTGTGGTGTCTGGGAAAATCTAATCATTATATTAAGATTACACTTTTACCAATGTAACTTACAAGTCAGGAACACATCGAAGCTAAACTTTTTGCAGATTTTTGCATTGGAGTATGTATGTATGTAAGTATGGTTAATTCGGCTTCCGTCTTACATCCCCTCTCTTCTCTGAGCTCTCTTCAGCCAATAAAAGTCAGTCCAGTGTTCACTCTTGCTTTATGTCTTGCTCTGTCATTTTCTCTCTTTCTTTTCTTTGCTGCTTCCTCTTAGGTTTCTTTGTTGAATTATGATGCGTATCTAAAACACCAAGTGTTGATATCCAGATAGCTGGCATATGTTACGGTGCTGTGAAGGAAAAGGTAGCTGTCACATGATGCTTTAGGCTGGAAACAAAAGTTGTGAAAGAAAGCTTTTCAGCCTCAGGACATGGCAGGAATGGCTCCAGGAATGTTAATAATAACTGTCCTTGTGCCATTAAAACAAGTCGAAAGCACAGAGTTTTGAGTTCAGAAACTTACGTAGTATTGCTTTAAGCAGCTTGAGGTTCAGTATCTTGACGAAGGACTTTTTGACTTAAGAACTGAGGAAATTGGTGATTGAACCAATAACTTTCAATTTCTTCTTCTATACTCTAATTTAACTGTGAATGTTGCCTAATGTGTGATGCTTTACTAATCAATATGCATTGCATGACAAATCTTTTAACACATAACCCCTTAAAAATATTTTTTTCAAATAAAGAAACATATAATTTCTGTAATAACTTTACTGTATATTTACAATGAAGTAGATGTTGTATTACAGGACAATCAATCCTCTTATCCACTGGTCAGCATTAAAACAAATGTGTAAATTGTGGCAAAACCCCAGAAATCAATGACTACTGAGCTAAAACTTTAATTCCGTGAATGATGCTTGTATTTTAGAAAAACGGAACCGTTCTGCATAACAATTACATTATCACGTACAGCAGATTTTACAGCATGTCTTTTCAGCTGACTGTAATTTAAGATAAAATACACTAAAAGTAATTGAAACAAACATTGTTAACCTGTTATTGGGCAAATGACCATATTTATACATTATAATGGGCATACAAAATGCCTCTGCATGTTAGTCCATGAAATCTAGAAGTACACTGAGTTCTCCACACCGATCATCAAAGATCAGGTTACATCCCTGCTGCTTCATTGTGATCAGTCTTCAGTATAAAAATGAGAAAAAACTGACCACTTTCTGCTGTATTTTTTTGTGTTTTTTTTTATTAAAAAAAAAAGTGTCCAAATTTTAAAATCTTTTAATATCCTCCAATATTATAAAAACACTCTTCTATGGTTGCAATGAAAAATTTCCAAGTATTTTGATTAGTGCCTAATAAAAATTTAGTTATTTAACTCCTTTTTAGGGATTTCTTAAAAACATTGGTTCAGTTTGGTGGTGAAACATGGCTTCAACAAATGAAAATGCCTTTCAGTAATACAGAAGACTTAATATTTTTCTGGAAAATAGTTCTCATTTAATGAATCGCCATCAAGAGTGAGTGCTCATATTTTATTTAGTTTTAGTTTGTTACATTATTCAGACATCATGCCACATATTAAATATTTATTGGGGGAAAAAATCAGACTGATTGTTTTAAAAACAGGTTCAGACAGAAGTAATTTATGACTCACTGACGCCAGTAACGCTGCTCCCTGTGCATTCTGCCTTATCACTCACCAACTCGCAAATTCTCAAACTTGATAAACATCCAAGCACTTCACTCAGCCCAATGTGCTCAGCAAGGAGCAAATATGTCAACTGTTGGTTTATTGTTTAAACAGTCAATATTGGCTATAAAAGATAGAACACATCACATTAACATAGTGATGTAGAACTGGTTCAGAAATAAGAAAAACATGCATCAATACTGTTACTTTAAAGCTCACACATAAAGTGAATTTTGTGTTTTCATTAAGTTTGTTTAGTAATTATAATTTAAAATGTATTAACATATTTTGCAAAACTATCCTGATAGTGCAGTTTATAGCAAGGATGTTGCGATCAGCCAACCACAGACTAACCTAAATAATGTGATGTCATCAAAAAGACTTAACAGGAGAGCTGATCAGAAGTTTTAAAAGAAGAAATTTGCACCATCTTTTTGATTTCTCCTAACCTGGTCAGTTCACACATGTCAGTAAATAATTTATAAAGTATAAATAAACTTTATCCTCATCTCATAATATCAGTGCAACAAGCAGTGCTAAGATTTCAGCTTAAGAAAAATCACCTTAAGGCTTTTTGTGATAGAAATCTGTAAGTCTGATGTCAAGTTAATGTGCGTGTTAGATATTGCAGGAAGTAAACACAAAAAGGAGTAGATTGGTGTTGATTAAAACAAACAGCTACACAATGTTGATTAGCTGCATAGATACTGAAACAATTTTACATTTACCTTCCACATTTAACACGGACACCAAATACCTCCCTTGCTATTGATCTGTGATGCCAAAGGGTCTTGACAAAATGTAGTATGTGATAAGTCAGAGTGAGAAAACTCATTATGCTGTGTTTAATGAACATCAGACTAGGAAAGGCAGAACGTTAAAATACACCATTCTGCCTCCAGGTTTGCTTTGTTAGTTTGCTGGCATCAATAACTCCTCATGCACAGGTCGGTGCTACACTGTAGAAACTAATTAGGCAAAAGCCACCAAAGGTTCTTTGTTTCATCATATCAAGAATAACACACACACACACACACACACACACACACACACACACACACACACACACACACACACACACACACACACACACACAAAAAAAAAAAAAGATTTTTGAGTTCCTGCATGAACTTGCTTTTGTAATAAGTTTAACAGGAAGCTGAATTGACCTAAAATGTCTAATTTTAGGTCAGTAATTTTATTTGGGCTGCATGGTGGTGTGGTGGTTAGCACCACAGCCTCACCTTAAGAAGGTTGCTGGTTCGAGCCTCGGTTTAGGGAAGGTTTGAACCTGGGGGGGGCGATGGCCTCTCTGTGTTTGCATGTTCCCCTTATGTATGTGTGGGTTCTCTCCTGGTTCTCCAGCTTCCTCCCATCGTCCAAAGACATGCATGTTAGGTTAATTGGTCACTCTAAATTCTCCCTAGGAGTGTCTGTGTGTGTGAATGGTTATTTGTCCATAACTGGGTTGGCCCTGTGATGGACTAGTGAACCGTCCACGGTGTACCCTGCCTCTCACCCGTTAAAATGCTGGGATAGGTTCCCCGCAACCCATAATGGACTAAGCAGTACAGAGAATGAAAAATAAATTACAATTTTTTTCCCATATTCACATAATCCAAATAAAAAAAAACATCTGAATAATATAAATTAAATAGCACTTACATTGTCTGAATAGGAAACAGCAGGCTTCTCCTCCTACACTTAGTCACAAATACACGGTTTGCTGATTCATATTTAATACTGCATCACAAATGGGTTAAAAAAAATCTGCCTAGTGCTATATGCGGCTCTTTGCTTGTGTTGGGTGTGTTTTAACCAATACTCCAACTGTAAAGTCTCAATCATTTAGCTGTGGTGGGATCGTTCTTTTGTGTGCCTTCAGACTGAGCTGAGGTGCTGTCACAGCATTTAAATGAGCGTTTTGCTTCAGGGAGAATGAAGAGTTTTTGTCAGCCTCCACTCATCGTGGATGATTAGAGAAAAATGTCTACCCATCTTGACTGGAGATCACCACAGCTCTAGATAACATGCTCTGTGATTGAAGGTCGCAATATTTTGAATTCTAATGGGCCTGCAAGATGAATTGCCTGAAATAGACTGTAGAATCTTCCTGCTTCCTCCTCATGCCCCCCTTGCCTGTCCACTGTGAAAAGAACCACTGGGAATGGCAAGGCCCGATGATCATAGAATTATTGGATGGTGATTCTACACCCTTCAAAAGGGAGTTGCTATGGAGATCTCGTTCCAAACTGTGAAATGATTCACCTTTGAAAGGCTGGAGGGCCTGAAAGCTGAACACATCATTGTTCAGGTGGCGGTTGGTTAGGAAATTGCTGGTGTCGGTGCAATCAGCAGCACTATAGTAGTTAAGGATCTGAAAAGGTTTGTTCTCTGAATGATGTGGGACAACAGTGGTCTGCATATGACAGTTCCTTTCAATCAAGGCACTCTCATGCTCAGTGCTTTAACAAAATGAATGGATTGACAGATGTTAAGCTAATGATAAGGGAATTAATACTGTTGTTTTCTCTGCTGTCAGTTCAGGAAAACCTCAAAATTTCCAATGACTTTCAGCTGTCAGCTGCACACAGGTCATGCTTTTATTTGAACACCTTACATTTACATATAGTTATATTTTTGTCTCATTTTCTGTGAGACAGAAAGATGCACCCTTAAAGCTCAGTTTGGGATGAGACATAGCTGTCAGTAGATTACCCGTGAATTGGTGACACCTTGTGAAGTACTTATATTCAAACTATCGAGCACTGTGATTTTACAGTGATCTATTTTGAAAGATAGGATCATGTAGAAAACATGAAGCGCTTCAACCTCCCATTTTCTGGTGTCAAACTGCTTTTTAGCAGCCAATGTATTTGCCATAATTGACACACACAGAAAAACAAGGCTGAATATTCCACAAACTCTGTTACAGAAACAGTGTAGTACAAATTGCTACCAATTTCATGTCTCCTAAAAATGAATGTCAAAAAGATAAATCCTGAATGAACATAAATACCTTTATGTGTATTGCCAGTGTTTTTATGCTGGGAAGACATACATAATGTGCTTTTCCTGACAGACTCATAAAATAGCTTTTACTGCTCTGAATACCAGGAGAATTGCGGCACTGAGTTTGCATGAACATTTTAAAAGCAGCGTAAGGAATGCAAGTTCTTTAGATGTGCTCTTACCCATCTTGCATGTGAAAACATGCACAGGAAGTAAGAAGTCAATGAATACTGTAATTTGACTGAATTATGTTGACCACATATCCTCCCAGGTAGCAACTTCAGAGGAGGCAGCTCAATCAGTATTGATCTAGTCTCGACTCAGATAACTGCCTTGTCTGTCTGACAGAAAAGTGATAATATTAGCTAACCAATCTTGCTTTATGTTTGTAGGTGTTAAACTTGGGCAAACTGAGAAGAGAAAGCATAAAAATGGGTACATTTTTAAAGCAGAAGTTATTATATAAATACTTACTTCCTTTTAAATTTTCTTCCATTAATCAATTTAATTTGTAAATGTCAGTTTCCTTTACTCCTTCTTGGGCTACACCTGCCTTCAGTGCTGCTGTAATTGTGCCTTATATTAGCCTTATCCCGAATCAGGCCATTGAACGTCACTCTCCAGAGACAAATCCTAATGTTCAATGTCCTAAGAGGAGTACCTGTTAATAGTGTTTTCATACATGTCTATGTGTAACGTTTAAATTTAAACAGTAAAAATTGAATTATGAGATAAACTTGACTCGTGAAAGTTGCCCTTTTCAACCTCTTCCCTGTTTTTTGTGTGTTTTTATTGTCTTACATGTGGCTTTGTGTGGTGCAGCAGTTTCTAAGGACCGTCTTCACCGTGCCTTACCCCAACCCAGCTGTTAAAGGAGTAATTGTAAAAAAATTGCTCCATCAGATTTCTCTCCCCTCTTTCTCTTTATGCATTTGTTGTCCAGTTCTAAGCCTCGAATAGGAAGGTGGTAAGAAAGATGTGAATGTTAAATTAGGCGAAATGAATTGAAGCAAATTACTTTGGAATGAGAGGACTAAATAGTGAGTGATCAGCTGCACTTGCTGTTTGAAAGCCCATTTAAATTCTGACTTATCTGGGTGTCTTTTTTTTCTACTTATTTTTATTTTTGGCTGCTTTTTATTGTGGTGGTGGTCGTATGGATTTCCTCTTTGAGTTTCAACCTTTCAAACAAACAAGCTGGGCTGACTTTTAAACAGTCTTTTAAAAATGTTTTCAATAATTAAGAACAACCATAAGTGGTTCATTTACCATGTATTTAATATCTACTAAATTAATATCTACTAAATTTAACAACAGACTCATGCATTTTCTGTTTCCAACAGTATATCAAAACTGTGCATCATAATTGTCTGTAATGTATGTATATTCCTGCAGCTAACAAAATGATTACTTTGCATTATATTTTCTGGGTTCATGCAGACACAATAGCACATTTTTATTCCAATCAGTGCTGAACAGGGAGCTGCTAAATTGGAGCAGCAAAACAATAATTCCACTGATTAGCCCCTTTCTGTGTGGCGTAAGTGAACTGTTTATACTGTGGAGTACCTCTGGAAGAGGAGAGGAACCAAAACAGCCTGATTAGGCAAAGAGTAATTGAATAAGTTCATTTCACCATGAGGACAACGCACAGGATGACAGCTTGCACAAAAGTCTACAGCTTCTGTTGACTTGCATGAGTAATAAGGTGCAGGATGGTGTAGTGGATTTTTATTTAGCCATTTAGCTAGATTCTAAAAGCCACGTAAAGCACTTTTATGATAAATCAGGTGAATCTCTCCTTAACCCTGATCTGTAATTTTCTGCACGTGAAACATTGTTACAAGGTTTGTATTAAGTCGGTTTAGAATTAGCATTGCATGAAGATTGAATACATTCGGCATTGGTACTTTAAATACAGCCACACAACTAATCAAGTGATAGACACTCAATCGCTTCCAAAAACATGAGTGTTAGCAAATACCACCTGCATGAGCTTTCATAAATATAACCCTATTTCCAAAGAAAACGGGACAAAATGCAGTTAACTGTAACCTTTGATTTAACTGACAATAATTCAGATAACATCGAAATTTTCAAAATGACACTAGCAAAAATTAAACTGGCAAGTCTGAATATTGCTAATATGTGCTCATTTTTAATTCATTAACAGCAGTAAACATAAAATAAAACTGGTATGAGGACTTGTTTACCACCATGTTATATGACATATCCTTTAACAAAACACTGTAGATCTTTTGGGATCTAAGGAGGAAAACTGCTGTTCTTTTGAGAGAAAAATGTGACAGCAAAAGTATGTCCTTCTCAAGTATCGCGTATGTATACTTTTTATTTTATAGCACAAAAACATATTTTAATGGCTGCCATGTATGAATACAGGGCAGTTTAACCCTCACACTATTTTACAAGCCTATGATATAACACGTACAGAATATTGACTGACAGTGTTTTGTTGAAAAAAGTAAAACCTTTGCTGAAAAGATATCATCTGAAAAGCAACAAATGTATCTGCTATAACTACCTTTGCCCTAATACATTAGCGATAGTCCAGTCAGTATAATTTCTCAGTTTCAAGAAATTTCTATTATCTGCAACCAAAACAAGCCTGTAGCTACATTTTTGATTATCAGTGAAAATTTCATTATATATGTTCATTATATAGTTTGTGAGCATGCTAGTTGCATGCAAGTGTCTACATTTGGGAGATATTTTAACGCAGTTTAATGGTAATGCTGGGTGAGACTTTTTTAAATCAGGAACCTAAAACCTTTAATAGTTTGTTTCAGAAGATCAACAATGTCATAAAGACTATGAATTTCTGTAAAGTTACATCACTTGTTGAGATATTTTGTGCTTAATCAAAGCGTTATATACTGACATCCCTTGAACCATAGCACTGGCCTTACTAACCTGTAGCATGAACTTTTATAAGATAATCAGGACATTGGTCTGGTTAATGAAGTGGCTTGGGATCATTTCACTGCTAAGACTCAGCAAACTTCAACTAAGCTTTCTTTTGAGTGATCTAATGCAGTTCGTTTAGGAAAGAGTTCCCTGAATCTCAGGTATGCAACATGACAACAACATCAATCATCAATATTTTCTGCATGTGTCACTGCTGCAACTTGCTGAGATGTTATCTATCAACTGTTCTTTACACATTCAGGTGTGAACACATTATTATGAATGTTTTTTAAACTTCTCTCTGCACATTCCAAACATTGCGTCCCTCAACACTGCACCAGTGGAAGGCAATTCATCATTCACCTGACACTCACTTTCTTGTTTAATGAGTTGGCCTAAGAGAAAGATGGCAGATCATTGTTGTTGGCTGATGTAAATCAATGGATATTGTCCAAATACAGCTACATTAAACAAACTTTGTAAAAACCTGGCATGATGCACTCTGAAATGTTGATGTATTATCTTGCATTATGTCACTGCATTTACACAAATCTTTCTAAAATTGTCCATTCATCTCCTTTTTTTTGCCAACAATAAAGTACTACTTGCAACAATGACAGTCTAATAATTATACAATAGGGTACAAATGCTACAATTTACAAAAAAATACAATTTCTTTCTTCAGAATCCTTCTTTTTCTATCTCCAAGAGTTAAGAAAAATTGCCTTATCAAACAATTAATGTTAAAGGGCATCACCCTTGCGTGACAGATGTGCACACATGAGTGCGTCACCCCCCCCCCCCCCCCCCCCCCCCTCCCCCCCCAAATCTCCCTCCTCTCCCCCTTTCACCCATGCTGGAAGGCAAAAGGAGTCCTGAGAGCTGCTGCTGGCTAAATGTTCTGCTTCAGAGCCTCATTACCTAATCACCAGCACAGCCACAGTTAAGATGTGAATGATTTCATTTATACATAATGACATCTTTTCTTAAGTAATGTAAAGTTTTACATCATGTTTTTAACTGAGTACAAAGAGGTAGAACATGGCTACATGCTTTGCATGTCAGTCACGCTGTCTGACAAGCCTGTTATGTTGCACTTACAGCCAGCTTAAAGTGCAACAAACTTTTACATTTCAAGCTGTTTTTTCCACACTTCTGACACTTGCACACTAAAAAAGAAGCATTAGATATATTTCTAAAGACATGATGATATTTGTTTCTTGTGACTCCCACTGTGCTTTTTTTTGTGTGGATGCTTATTTTCACCACATTCACAGCAAAAACTAATGATTTTTCTCAGCTGCATCTTATCATTCTTTTAAAAGTCAATGTCATTGATTCTGTTACTCTGATTCTGTGTTTTCTATTATATGGATTCACATAAAACAGCAGCATTGCTGTTGCTGAAAAAGAAATAATTCTAAGCTGTTGCCCTATCCTGTATTTGTGTCCTGTCACTGCAGGTGTTTTTGAGGATGAGGATATCATCCATGTTGAGGGTACAGTGGACCCAGTGAGAGATATGGAGATCATCCACGAAGAGCTGAGGCTGAAGGATGAGGAGATGATTGGCCCCATTATTGACAAGCTGGAGAAGACGGCCATTAGAGGCGGTGACAAGAAACTCAAACCAGAATATGTGAGTCAATGTCCCAGCAGGCCCTTTGCTCCCCCTCACAGCAAGGCACAAATAATAACCCTCCCACACACATGGCCAAGGAAAAAGAAGTATGTTTTTTTTTAATCTCCCTCCAATAGGTCTCACCCCTCCCCCTGGCCTATTTTTTCCCTCTCTGAGATTGAAAGTGATCAGAGGTCAGGGGTTTTCTGCTGTAGAAATCATTAATAGAGAGTTACTTATTCAGCTGCTGAACCTGGGTCACAGCACTGGGCTAATGAAAGTGTTTTCTCACAGCTCTTTTCATCTAAAGTAATACTCAAATCATGGCACAGCTCTTGCTCATGCTTATACTCCTACAGCAGCTTGGGAAATTGTTTAAGGCCATACAGTAGGTGACACGTATGCCTATACCTTGCTATGAATACCGTAAATGTTTAGAATATTAATTGACAGTATATTATTTCTTGCTTCTCTGAGGTGTGAGGTGAAATGTAGGGTAAGCGAAGGAATAAAGTGACAAACTGGATGGCAGATCAAAATGTATGTCCATTCACACACATTAAGATATTTATATCTTTACAATAATGAGGGAAAGAGGCCAACTTTAGAAATGATTTGGTTGCAAATGTCACATGATCTCCTTCCATCATTGAAGCAGGATGGGATGGGTCAGAACACAAGGAGGATTTGGCCTTTAACTTGGAGCGGTGTGCCCAATTTCTGGCACCAACACAGGCGACACACCAAGGCTCTGACCACTCATTAAACTAACGAGAGGGGCTATTTCACCTGCTGCAGACGCCCCCATGACTGGTTGGTTCCCTTCAGACACCCCCCCCAACCCACCCAAACACACACACACACACACACACACACACACACACACACACACTCCACCCCTCCTTAGAGCCAGCAGCACTTCCCAACACCCCTGTAGCCCCACAGACAGGAGCCATTCAGACTAAGCAGGTGGCCGCTTACACCAATAATTGCTAACAATTTTAGGCAATGAATAAAAATAATCTACATTACTTGTCAAAGGTTGCGCACGCGTAAGCAACTGAGAATCTATAGAAGACCTCTTTAGATAGCAAAGAATGGTGGTTATCAAAGGGTGCACTTAGCTTTTAGATGGGAGGGATTGTGTGATTGTCTCACAAGCTGAGGCTTGCGCTTGACGTGCTCGGTGCCTAGACTCACATACACGTTTATGTTAGCGTCTACATGCACAACATCAAGACTATGTCTGACAATGTTCACTTTAAACCAAACAATAATGTTTTGTTGCCAGGACCTGAGAATGCTGCACAATATTAAAAAGAAAATTAAGTTAATTATTTGAATTATCTTATTTGAAAGTTTATAAACCAGAAGATTTCAAGATTTAAGGTGAGACACAACAGGCAAAAGCTCAGTTTTTTTCATCACCTTGATCATTTTGAGAGCTTTTTTTTTTATTTTGTTTTTTTTTTTCCTTCTTCCTTAAAGATGCACTGCTTAACCTTTGCCATTTTCTCAGTGCCACACCCCTATTGACGACTAATTCAGCATCCATCCTACCTGTACTGTGAGTTCTCTCCAGACAGTAAAAAACAGTCTTATGTTGACTCTTGTCTTATCTCTGGCTCACTTTTGTTTCCTTTCTTCCTCCAATAATGTCTTCTAACGTTTCTTTGCTGAATCAGCCACAGTGTGCATTCAAAATGGCCAGTTTGTTTACATCTTGTTGCTAACGTGTAACACATACACAAAGCCAAACTCAGCTGCAACATCAAGCAGCGTCCCAAGTGAAAAAGTTGCTTAGTGCAGTTTCTCAGCTGCAGGATGCTGTGCAGCAACAGCTTCAGAAATGCACATAATAGATGTCACTGTGCCTTCAAATGAGTCCGAAATGCTGAGTTTTAAGACCGAAAAGTTCCGGAGTTGGTCTTAAACATGTTTTCTTTTAGACTAGTGTAATATATATATATATATTTATAGAAAAACAACATTTTAGGTGTTTATTTTATTACATTTTGTCTACATGTGCACCAAATCTATTCAAAATTAACCTAAAGTTTGCTTTTTATACAAAGCTCAACACCAAGGTGGTTGACTGTGTGGCGACACATGTTCTGGCTCATCTAAATGTTGTGACAATGCCACCTTGGGAATTTCAGCCAGGGAATTATTTGATAAACAACTGATTAACTGAGGGTAATCAGATTCATTAACTAAATATAGGAGACATGTTCCATTAAAGGAAATTTTTGTTTTATACCAAACGGATCAACGTGTGATTTGTCAGGAGAATGGCACTAATTGCTTACACCAGGAGAGGGCCTGTCTCGAAACAATCAACCCCTACTTTTTGCATCCTTGGCCCAATGATGACCCAATCAACTGGAAAACCGAACCATTACCAGGGCCTAAAGAAATTAGTGTCTGAGTCAGACATGGGATGAGAGGAAGCAGTAACCCACTGTGCCACCCTCTCCACAAGCCTTGGAAGATGATGGACATTTGAATGCTGGTCGGCAGTGGGCTGTGTAGTTCTGTGCACTGCCTTGCTAGGTGTACCCAAGCCACCTGCCAAAGAAACTCCCAAGAAATCGGAATAGCTAGCAGATGGGAGAGTTGGGCCGATTTGGCACAGTGGGGATGGAGTCACAAGTCGTCCTCACAGGATAACTCAGATTGTGAATATGAATCACTACTTAGGGGCTTTCAGACACCAAACCGCGGGCATAATAATAAACATGCCCAGCTTTTACTGGATCAGCTATAGGTGCAACAGTATACACCACACCAGCTTGTTGTGGGGCTTTGAGGACTTAATGCACTTGAGGGTTTCCTAGTATCTTGCACCTTACGACACCCCCTGGCACTAAAGTCACAAATAAGCACCAACTGTCTCTCAGCCAGTGGTGCATCTCTGACTTATTGACCATGATTTTGCTTCCTGCGGTCAGCAGCCATCTGTAGCTGCTCCCTGTCCCCTTCAAATGCCAACTGCAGACAAGCTTGATGCTTGTGAATCCAATTATGAACACTCCCCTCAACAGGACTTTGCATTCTGCCCAGGAGAAAGTCAGCTGCCAGTCTTGGCTACTGACCAAACAGGAGAAGGAAAGGTGACTCACAGGTTGACCGATGGGGAGTGGTGTTATAACAGTACAATACCTGAAGCAAACAGGAATTCCAGTCTCGCTTTCGAGTGACAGCCAGAGTGTGCAGCAAATTGTGCAGCGTCCTATTAAAGTGCTCACACTGACCATTGCCAGCTGGGTGGTATTGAGACTATTCTATCCCATACAAACTGCAAAGTTGCTGGATCAGAGAGCTTTTAAAATTTCAGCCCTGGTCTGAGTGTATGCAAGGAGTGACACCAAATTTGTAAAACCACCCCATTACCAAGACCTGGGCTACTGTGGAGGCATGCTGGTCACAAGTGGGGACAACCAAGGTATACTTGCTGAAAGCATCAGTCATTAGCAGTACATTCTCCAACCCATTATGGGTGGGTTCCAAAACTGTAAAATCAATGGCTAAAATCTCATTTGGCTGTGAAGCCAACAGGTGACCCATAAAACTATGGGTGGCCATCCAAGTGCCCTTGGCAAACTGACACAGCTCACAAGCCTGGCACCACTCTGTCACATTTAAAGACATACTTAGCCAATAACACCTTGACCACAAGAGTGCCAGCGTTCTCTCAGCACCCTGATGACCATGCTCTTCATGCACTTCATCAGTGCCCCTTTGACCAAAGCAGCAGGGTAGCAACAACCGCAACCCTGGTTCGGCACCATCTGAATGAAAGACCTGGCTGTAAAGCACCCCATTTTTCTCAACCAGATGATCCCATTGGTGAAGGAGCACCAATGCTGACTGGGAGAGCCGTTTCCGCTGCTCATAACTGGGGCGTTGTTTTCCTTCTGAATAACAGGATCAGCCTGCTGAAGAGCAGAGGTATTGGTCAAGGTATGCTGAGGCAACGCAGTGAAAGCAGCTTGAGTTGCATTAGAATGTTCTATATGCAGAAATTGCTGGAGTGGTTTAGGCAGAGGGGTACCACGAACCACAGCTTCCAAAACCTGCTTGTCAGGTAAATGCTGAAGATAAAGCATCAGTATTTCTATTGCTGCGCACTTAAAAGAAAAACGCAATTAATTTACCAATACAATAAATAATAATAATAATAACAATAATAATAATAATAATAATAATAATAATAATAATAATAATAATGATAATAATATGGAACAAGTCTCCATTGCCAGAATGTAGCAACACAGAGGTTCTGGCTTGTCTTGGTGACAGCGCCGCCCTGGGAATTTCACCCAGGGAACGATTTGAGAAATATCTGATTAACTGAAGGTACTCAGATCTATTAACTAAATACGGGGGACATGTTCCACTTAAAGAAATGTTTATTTTTACATATTGAAAAATACCATTCAACAAAATGGCAAAAATGAAGCAGGAAGGAAGGAAGTTAAAAACTGCTAATAGAGGCTATACAGTAGGGAGGACAGGTTTTTGGCTTTTTTACAGGACTTATAAAGACAAAATGCCAAAAGAAACGTGTTTTCAGAGACAATGATGGTAATGTTCATCTGTAAGAGACAACAGGATGACACAAACACTAAGATCAGCTGGTGATATATCACGAGTTCAACAACAGGAAGCTGTCAATCAAAACAGACTGATCAGTGCGCAGGGCAGCAGTGTTTCACTGTATCACACTGCGTATTTGAATAAACTGATCAGCAAATTAAGTTGCCCAAGTTGAAAAGTCATGCAGTTTGTTTCTGAAGTGTATCTGTAAACAAGATCACTGCAGAATACCCGTCCGTCCTCCACTGCCCTTCTTAGGATGCAACAAGGCATGATGCTGCCTTTGACACCATTATGTAAATTCTTTTGTCCATAAATTAAGAATATGGTATGCTGCCCTCAAAAAATGGGAAAATGTTGGGTATCCCTGTACCAAACCTACCAAAAACACAACAGAGCTGTATGAGGAAATAAATTTCTCCATTTTGGCTGCTTCGATGTTTTATATATGTTTTGTATAGATGTTTCTACAAATCTGTTGATGTGTTGAATTTTGCAATCCAAATGTCAAATGTCAAAAGGTAATTTTATCAGTGGGACTGCCAATAGTGGATGTATAAACATCCAACATGTTCTCATTACCTATTCATAGCAAATCCTGTGAAAAGTTAGGCACAACTATTGGTAGCAGTTGTTGCAAATTTCCAACAACACAAGAGATCAGTGCACCTCCACCACCTGTGCATTCGTTCATCCTGTCTATTTAGTCAGAAAAATTACGGCTGAGGCCGCAGATTTTTACCTTTTCCCAGGGACATTTCTCCCAGTTCGCCAAAGGGGATCTCAAAGCACTCTCATTCTGGTCGAGAATCTCCCCTGGACCCTCAGTTAGACGTCCTCCGAAGAGGGAGATGTCCAGGAGGAATCCTAACCAGATTTCACCCCGCCCCACTCCAGTAACATACATTACTTAAGCTTTAGAGTCATAATCAGTGAGACGTATGATGCCACATTGCATTTTACGTGGACATCTCCCTGCTTTGGGCTCTTCTTGGAGTTTTTTTTTTTTTTTTAACTTTCTCCTCCTCCTATTGGCTTTTCCTGGTGTCAGTTGTAGATGTCATGCGAAAGCTGTAATTTACATTACATTTGGTTTTAATATGTTAGTTAAACCCACATATTAACTTTTTCTCAGTACAGGGCATTTAGATACTGAATATTACCAGTTCAGCTATATATATTTGAAATATGAAAGAAGCATATGATTTTACAACCCTTATATGCAAAACTGGAAGATGTACCAGGCTACACTAAAAGGTTATTTATCTCAAATAAACCATCATACTATTTACCTTTTATCAACATATATCATCTAGCGCAGGGGTGGCCAACGTCGGTCCTCGAGAGTCACAATCCTGCAGGTTTTACATGCATCCCTGCACCGACACACCTGACTTAAACTAATGAGTCATTGTGCAGATCTTTATAGGCTGTTGGAGCCATTTAATTTGAGTCAGGTGTGTTGGTGCAGGGATACATGGAAAACATGCAGGATTGTGGCTCTTGAGGACCGACATTGGCCACCCCTGATCTAGAGGTATTGCAACAGCTAGTTCAGCTTTATTAGGTATTTGATTCATGAAACAAATAAATTTTTTCATAACTCAGTCTCAAGATGTGTTCTGGAAACCAGAAAAACTACAATCATGGCGCGGATTTGTTTTCAGCTGCATAATGCTGCTAGAGGGAGTTGTAGTTCTTACATAATGGAAGCATTTTGCATCAAATTTAAAGTTGTAAATATTGAATTGACAACATATCGGGTGTGAAAAGGACGGTGAAGGCAACTGTGGATTCAGACCTTAATAATCTAATTGTTAAATGAGTGTAAACATATTTTATCCACGTATGACAGCACCCCCAGTAGGAATTATTATTACAAGACAGCTCAGGTCAAGAGCTCTCCATAACAGTTGGTCTCATGTCTTTAGACCCTTTTGCTGTTAAATTATGATCCTACGAAATAGACAAAGAGTGTTCATACTAACATGTTATTCTCCAGAGAAAGACCTTTCCAATCATGTATTTGTTTTAGTGAAAGCCAAAATTTTAATCTTTCTCATTTTAATTAAGACCTTCAAAGCCTAATTTTCATTTTCATGTGTAAGATCTATACAAAATTAAGCTCTTTTTTTTTCAATTTTTAGGGAAGTATATTTCAAACAGAATAATCTTTAGCATTATAATATTCATAGTCATTCATAAAGAGGACCTAAAATCCTGGATTTAGGGCCAGCACACAGCCCATGGGCCAGAGTCAGGGTTACATCACATGTCATCATATACTGTATGTAACAACCTTTTAACAACATTTTCAGTATTTGCTTGTGCGTAAGTAATTATATAATGCAACTCTAGGATTTTAATGCAATGCACTAAGTCCAGTTTGAATAAATAAATTAAAGTAAAGCAGAATTTGATGAGGGATGTGGTCTATAAAGATATGTATATTTTGATCATAATTTTACAGTAATATAGAAATTCTTGTAAAAAAAAAAAAAACAAATAAACATACATACATACATGAAAAAAGAATAAGCCTATAAACTCCTAAAACTGCTACCCGACAGTCATTTACAATGGAACAAAGCCCATTGTCAGCAGGGCAAAAACAGAAATGGAACGCGCCATGCACGTACCCATAGCAACCACGGTAGCAAAAAATAAAACACTGGTTAGCTTTTCTGTTTAATAATCTAAAATGTATAAAGTCCATTGGGAATGAGAAACAGCCTTTTCATTGTTTTGATTATAGTCAGTTTAAATTTATGTAGTTTTTTTCAGAAAATGGGACATAATGCTGAGGATTTGAAGTCTGCCAGTGGACTGGATTCCAGTCGGATGGGATCGGGAATCTTCCTCTATCAGTGCTACTGGTCCAGTGTCCCATATGAATGGGCTGACAACCACTGATAATGCAGATTCGGTCGAGTGAGAAGGTCTGAATCAGGATTCCATTCAATGCGAGCGCATCATTGGTTGTTCAGTGTCCGTTACTTCTTGATATTACCAATATTAACGATAAATTTGATAATACGAGTATAAAATGATCTTTTCAATCATGTAAATGAAACCATCCAAGAGTCAGTGGGTTTCATTAAAAATGATCTGATGACGTAAAAACACACACACACAGAAATACACAAAAATAACTTTAATCAAAGTTATATTAATATTTATTTATTTATGTATGTATTTATTTATTTATTCTTTCATTCATTCATTCATTCAAATCATGTGCTGGCATGACTTAAATAAATTAGTGTTAAAAGAAATTACGTTGTGATTGAGTTTGTATTATATTTCATACAACACTGTAATTAAGTAGTAAAGATGTTAATGGGAGCATTTTAGGAATGTTCTTTTAAAAAAGTAACTAAAAGTTACTTGTAAGAGTAGTGCATTATTTACTGGCAGAAGTAACTATTAATTGTAACTAATTACTTTTTTCAGTAACTAGCACAACATTGTTTCCAGTTATGCTCCTGTCTTAAAGTTTTTACTGAAAGATTTTTGGATATTTTATTTACAGCCTGATTTAATAGACTTTTTCATCCCAAAGACATGGCAAAAATTAAGGTATTTCTGGTCACTGAGAGTATTTTCTACATTGTGAAGTAATAAATAGAGAAATCCAAATAGCTTTGTAAGAACTTTTGACTCTCATATGTGGACATATTTAATATAACAAATTTAAAGGGAACTTTTAACCTGACTTAATCCAGTGTTCACATTTTTCCCTAGCAATTTATACAGATTAGTGCATTTTTGTCAATAAATACCACCTAATTTGCATATTTAAACATAAAATTTAAGGAAACTTGGAATGCAAAAGTTAATAGTGTTGGCGTGAGGAATAAACCAGGACAGTTTTATGGTGATAACAGCTCATTATAAAGTTTGCCCCATTCACCTGTAGTGTCTCACCTTAATGAAACAGAATGTAAATTAGAAGGCAACTTATCTGTTTATTACATTTATAAATCTGATGTTTTTAGGCTGATTTACAGTTCATACTTCACACTATAATATATGTATCTTATTTTCTCTTTTAAGAAGATTTAGACATTTTTGAACAACACACAAATGTTAAAAAAACAAACTACTCTGCTCTCAGATTGTGCTCAGTTACTTTTTGCTTCTGTTTGCTCTCATGAAGTCCTGCAATAAAAGGGCAAATTGATAGTTTGCAGAGAAATTGAGACAGTGAGGGAAATTCCCTGTACTTTGTTAATACTATTTAATATATAACTACTATGTAAAGTGGTATATCATTATGCAGTGCACCTTGCTGAGACCCTAAAAGATTAAAGTTTAATATTAGTGTTTGTGACCTAATTGAGAGCATTTTGTCTTTTTATTGTACTTCCTGCAGAAAGCAGGATGTTGAGGCGAAACCAAATGCCAAAGGGCAGAACAGACATTGTAAAATTAATAAATAATAGAGATAGAGGAATGCAGTCTTATGTGATAGGTAGGGAGGCACAATTAGAAGCTGGTGGTTGGAGCAGTCATACTACTGGTCCATGAACTCACATCTAAAGATAATGTCATTTCAGAAAAGAATAAATTTGGAAATCATTGTATGTTCAGAATTTTCTGTAAAGATGAAAAATAGTTTGGCATTTTATTGTCAGTTTAAATTAAACCTTTGTGAATGCAGCTTTGCAGAGCTCATATGTATACACTGTTGTAAATCCATTTTGCAGGCAATTATGTTTACAGGAACAATGTTTCATTGCTTTTGTCTATACGAATCCTCAAAATCCCTATCCTTACAAAACAATAATAAGAAACCGGCCCACCAGCGGCGCTTCATGGTGGCAAGCGTATGTGTTTGACCCCTGTGGGACCTATATGCCTTTTATTAACACCTGCCTGTTAGAGGAGCGCTGCACGGTGGCTGCGAGCTGATGAGGGAAACCTGGAGCGGGTTCAGCCTGTGTCACCGGCCGTTTGCTGTTTCCATTTCACAGATGATTAATCTCTCTGTGAAGACTTGGGCCGGCGCGGGCGGAGTGTATGCAGCTCTTCCTGCGCTCTCTCCCGCTGGCTGCACTCTGGCTGCCTGACTAAAAGGCCTTTAGAATTCCTGCGGAGAGAGATGTGCAGAGAGTGAATGCAGCTGGCTGGGGGTCAGTGTGTGGAGCTTTTTCTGCCATTGTGTAATTGAGGCTCTGGCAGGATTTTTTCCTCAGTTCTTTCAAAAGAGAGTATGATTGTGAAGTGCTGCAAGGGTTTGGGGAGGGAAAAGGAGGTAGGGGGAGTGTTGCAGGGGGTGGGGGAGTTTTTATATGAAGGGGGAGGTCAAGTTGACAGGAACAAAAAGAATGTGTTCCGCTAATTTCTGTGGGGCTGGATCAACAATAATAGGCTCAATTTCTTTATTACAAATTTTATAACTACCTCCCTCCCATTTCCCACCCATTTCCGCTTCCAGATCCTGTCAAGACCCAGTCTTGCCCGTGGTCTCAACCCACAAGTACGTCAGTAATGAATGTGGCATACATTGCTGGAAATGCTCAATATTTTCAGAAACAGGGAATAATTAGCTCTGTACCTCACGAGTGCTTATTCACTATGACTGCACTCTGCAAAGTCCCTAAGGAAGGACCAATAATTTACACCTTACTAACCAACTTCCCCGTATTTCCCTGCTTTTTCCAATTTTGCCATCTCTCTTAATCCTTTTCATTAGAATGAATATTGATGTATAAAGCTAAGACTCAGAGAGACACCCCAGAAGGCATTTTGTCAGAATTTAAAGACAGGAAGGGGGTCTTGCTCATGCCATCCCCGTCAAAGGCAGGCCACTCCTGCCTGAATGCGAGCAAAAGCCATTGTTCATTTTGGCATCAGGATGCCATGCATTTAGGAAATAATTACCCCATACCCTGCTGGGTTTATTCTTTTTCATCTCCTTTAATGGGTTCTTGTTCATTCTATTTTAACTCCAAACAGGACGTTATGTGCAAAATAAAGAGCTGGGTAGTGGATGAAAAGAAGCATGTTCGCTACTATCATGAATGGAACGACAAGGAGGTAAGACTTTAGTGTTGCTATCAGATTCATTAAAATGATTTATCTTCTAATCTTTTCATGTGACCTAAGGTACTGCTGTTTCTTCTTCTTTTGAGCAGAATAAATCACATGTAAATATTATGCTACCCCCCCCCAACTGCTGCTATTGGGGGGGGTGGGGGGGGCTATATTTTGACAGTACTTCCATGCGAGCTGATGACATCTGGCCGTGCTGATCTTCATTTAAAAGGCTTCATAGTTGCTCCCCACTGTGCTTATAATTTTATTTGGCTTCATTTGTCCAGATACCACTTTAGAAAGTTGTGGATTCTCAGAACTTGCCTGTCCTTTTCACAGATTGAAGTGTTGAACAAATACCTGTTTCTGACGTCCAAACCAATGATCTACCTTGTTAATCTCTCTGAGAAAGACTATATAAGGAGGAAGAACAAATGGTAAGTGCTTAAAGGAAGGGTGGGGGCAGATTTACTGCACTAACTAATCATCACCAAAAACCTTCTACTTAAGTAAGAAATTACATTAATTCTAACTAACTTTGACTAAATCTGCTGTTAACTGTAAAGCCCATACAACCCTGCTCCTGTTTATTTACGTGCTGGCATGTGAAGCTGACTGTGGTCTCCTGCTGGCAGGAATGGTTATATCTTTGTGAAAGGATCTGCCTGGAGGTGGCACCAAGCAAACTCTAACACAACATTCAGCTCTGCAAACCCCAACTAGCCCCCAGACTGCACTTCATTAGGCACACACTAGCATATGGTCTTCATTTCCCATCAAAATTTCTCATTTCCACAAGATATCAAAGAGAAAAAGGGCTTTCAATGACAACAAAACAAGCAGATGTGTATTTGAAGCCAAACAAGTGATTAATATTGTTTGGAATAAATCAGTGAATCATAATGACAAAAATTATCTGAAGTTTTTTTTTTTTCTCTAGATATTTGGTTTTGTCTTGATGTTGCTGCTCTTGCTTTACAAGCATCCCTTTACAGCCATGAAACTTCTGCATCCAGCATGACTAACACTGTCAATATGAAAAGATGCATGCATTTTTTTCTTTATACAGCAAACAGGAAGATATTTGTATAACTTTCTTTTGCAGGCTTCTGTGCATAATATGCAAAAAACGACTGTAATTGAAACTTATTTAACTTATACTCAACTTATACTCATTGTTTCCAGCATCCCTGCCACAAACACATTTTTGTATCTTATGAGACGGCTGTTAGACATCCTTTAAATCTTTTCCACACTACAGCTGTTTTGTCAATAACACCAACATGTGGATTCTTATCACACTTTTCCAACTGGCCTCAAGGCTTGTGGTGTCAGGTTATTTTATTTATTTTTTCCTACAAAATGAGTATTTAGTGCTGTACTTGGGAGTGTTGTATTACAAGAGAAGTTGTTTACCTATGACTGTTAAAATGTTTCTGTCAAAAAAGTATGATTGCCAGACGGAGGGAGGAGGAAGCGCTCATAAATCAAATGATTCATGGCGAGGAGAACATCCGTCATCATAGGAAAAGAGTTTTGTCTTTTTTTCTTTCCGTGCTGTGTGTGTGAGTGTGTGTGTGTGTTTTAACAATGTGAAACGCAATAAATCTTAGAGCATCTTAAACAGGCAAACAGTAGTGCACAGGTGTCCCCAGGGCTTGGCGATGAACAATGTCGACATCAAAGTGTTGATGTTTGACAAGTGATGAGTCACTTCCCTTGTCCAGAGAGAAGCTCACACCTGTATGGAGATGATTACAGGTAGATCTAGCTGGCCCTAATTGTACAATAAATGCTGCTCTCAGCCCTAATGGCAGCTAGTCTGCTGCAGAGACGCCAGACTGCCATTTGGCTGTCGCCATGCTCCTCTGTTTTTCCACCAGCACAGTTGAGATGATGATATGGTTAAGGACTATTCAAAGCAAACAGCAAGACAAATTGCAATCTCAGCTTTAATGTGTCGAGCAAAAGACGGTGAATCGTAGAATTAGGTAAATAAGCCAATTTTATCTGTGTCTGAGAGGACCCCCTTTCAGGCCATTTCACAGGTTCACATACATTTTCAAGTGCTGCTTTATATTTGAGTTGGTTGGTTAATGTTTTGAATTTGAGCAACATGCAAACATAGTTTTATTACCATGTGCACTCAAGAACAGGTTAAAGAAATAGTTAAGACGACACCATTAAATGCTGGGCATCTTTTTAAAAGCATGGATGATTGCATCCTTATCAAAAATTGTGGGCCTCCAAAACCAACTAAGATCATCCTGTTTGGAGTATGGGAACCACATACTAAGCTGCCCTTGTTTAGACAAGAATACACAGCATTAGCTTTACCAAGCCATCATTAATGGAGGGATCAGACGAGGAGCAAGGCCTCCTTTCATCTTCAGGTTCTCTGCTGGAGACAGAACATCATTTACTGTTGAGAGGAGCACATGGCTCCAATCCTATACAGTGCATGTGTATGAGAATGCGTACATGTGCATGTTTGAAGTCTGTTTCAGAGGCGACTCCATGCTCATTTGGATGCTGTTGTAATTGCGGTGTGGAGATCAAAGGCGCACTGGCCGAGTGATGTTCCAGAGGAGACTTTACCACAAAACCCTCTCCTCTGTGCAGAGGGGGCCGCCTGCTGCTCACCGCTCCCCTCTCCCCTCTAGCCATGAACTGCCCCCTGCACATCCCCGCTCGTAAAAAATGATTAAGGCCGCATTTGTCATGTGTTTATGACTGAGAGGCATTGCGTGATAGGGAATGGCATCTACAAGAGTCTATCAAGAGGTATTCTCCTCTTTCCCCGGCATCAGGGAGCTGCCTGGATGACTGTTTCTCTGCGCCACATACTGTAGTTTGTGTGGTAAAGAAGGTCATTATAGCACTGTTCATGATGTGGTGGTTGCAGTCTGGCCAGGGTTGTTGGCATCTTTATCTTGTCATCTAAGTTATTGTTCACTTTACAAGCATGTCACCTTTTCATTTTTATAAAGGTTTATTTCTTCTAATAGGTTTAATATCAGATATTTATTTAGTCTTCGTTCGAGAACAAAGAGCATCCATATTCAATAATGGCAAAAGACACAACTGAGAATTATTCCAGCTATATGCTGTGATGTTTTTCTTCCTTGTCATTTCCCTTTCAGCTTTTTTTCTCCTTTTGGACAATGTGCATTAAAGTAAATTGGTGCCTCTTAAGTAGATGAGTTGACCTTTAAGGAAACCAGCAAGCGTGACCTGTCTGTGAGTGCCTCTGCCGAGTGGGTTCTCCTGGTGAGTGTAAGAACTGCAGGGTACCTTTGCTTAGAGCTTTTATTAACTCTGTTGGTCTCAGTCTGTTTGTCTATCTGCTTGTATACAAGTGTGTATGTTGTGGGTACAAGCATGTGTGGTTTTCTCTTTAGTTTTTCTGTTTCAAACTTATTTTGTACTTTATTTCTTTGAACTTTATTTGCCTCCTGGTCTGTGTAACAGGTAGTTTCATTCTTAATTCTTTATGCCAGGAAGCAATAATACTACAGCTGGTCGTCCAGTCAACCTTTCTTTAATCAAGCGCACATTTTATTTTACTGTTTTTTTTATGTATTATCCATGGCATAGATAAAAAAAAATAAAAAAAAATTAAGTAAAATCCCATCTTTAAATTCTCATCAGTCATCTCACCCAACTGTGCTGCTAAAAAGACTTTAGGCATGTGCTGCACATTAGTACTTGGAGGAAATTTTTTGTTTAGTTTAATTAGTTTGATCTCACCGAAGGGCTTATAAAGAACCTCTCCTACAGTTACTCATTATATAAATTAAACGATAAGGCTGAAATATTTTTCCTTCTTGTCAACAATTCTGCGAAAATGAACAACAGCAACACATCAGTGTTACTTATTGCTGTCACTGCAGAGGAGCAATTAAAAACACCAGTGACCACAGTGTTGCATTATTTCTGTATAATAAACATAAATATGGCAGTTTATTTCACAACAGCCCTGTAGATGCAATCTTGCAGCAATTAATGCATAGAAAACCAAATCCAATTGATTTATCACATGAAAATAATCCCCCCAAAAAGTCATTAATATTTATTTAAGAAAATTTGATAGAAACAGCCTTTTTTTATTTATAGGTTATAAGGAGGTAACATATTCATTTTATGTTGTACAGGAATAAATTGCTTTGGAACAGGAGGCAGGAGGAATAGAGAAAAAGAAAAACTGGTTAATTCACTGGGCAAATTATTTCATTGGATATGTACGCAGTGGTTTAAAAGAAAGTAGATTAACCCTAATAGCCGGCACATATCCAGTTACTGCTGAAATATGAGGAGCAAGAAATTGTTTGTTTCTACATCTGATTCTCGAGTCTGCCTGTAGGAGGAGCTTTCACAGTTGAAAGTAAAGGAAATGCTAAGAGGACTTGCAGCAAGCTGGCTCTGTCACTCTGTCTCAAGTCAGAGCAGATCATTTACTGCAAACATTACAATTACTAACAAACTTTGTGTCCCACAATTTTTATAAAAAAAAAAAATTTGGTAAAACAAACAAAAACAAATTAAGCAAAGTACACATTTTTTTCCTCTAATAATTTAGTTTATGAGAAGATTTAATAGACTCAAGAAAAACTGAGAATGGGGGGACTGCTGTGAGTCAATGTCAGTCCATAAAGATGGCCACCACAACCCACATCAGCAACTCCAAACCATATTACCCATAACCTTTAATGAAACTTTATTGAGTTTAAAACCACTGGCTCCATCCAGGTTTTTAGCAATCATTATCTAAGGAGTTGAACCATCTGTCAGATATATGATCACATGCTTCCTATATATTTATTTTATGCCCAGTTGTCCTCTTTCAACTCTCCTTGTGCTGTGTGGGATCCTGACAAACACTTTCTCATAGTAAGATGTATCTTACTGCCCATATTCAGTCATAATGGATGCTTTTAGTCAACTTTCAATGATTGAAAACAACAGGAGAGGCTGGATAGTAAAACAGAAACAGATGTAAAGTCCTGTAAGCTCAGTTAACCTGGTTGTTGACTGTCCCCTGTTCAGGTAATGAGAGGACACTGTTGACATGTACCAAGTGACCCGATTGTCTTTGATCTGTAGTTTGTAGTTTAGACACTGTTAGTTAACTAATGACACAGAGCCTGGACTTGAGGCTGAGACTTTTCTTATTTGTTCTTTTGTTATTCTGTCAGAAATCAGTTTGCTCTTCAAACTCCAACAGAAACAGTGATTCCCTTTTTATCTGACCCAACCCTGATAAAGGCTGAGTGAGTCCCCTACAGTTCATAATGCATTTAGACACCTTTGCAGCACGACAACATGCTTACTTTCTTTCCAAGGCATGCTGGGAATTGTTCACCTGTAAAGCCTGTAGTTTGGCATTTTGCAGACATAAAAGAAACGTCTGTGGGAATCGAGTCTATCTAATGATAGATTGTTATCATTTTGTCTCTGTTGAGCTGTGTTTTTTTTCTAATTGTCTTTCTGGTAAGGTTAAAACCGAACAGGCCTGCTGCAGTGAATAGCCAGCAGCCTTGCTTGCCTTAATGAGACAAATAAATGAATTTAGTGTTGCCACATACGGCTCCTGAAAGCTTATTATCAGGATTATTGTTGAACAGTTATGAATGGGGAAGAAAGATTAAAAAAAAAAAAAGAAAGAAAAAGATGTCGGGCTGGAAGGGGGCATGATTGGCTGATGTTACATATGTCCTTGATTACCTTCCTTCTGCTTTTATTCTAATAAGTGGCATTCTTTGTACTCCCTGGAACAGCTCGACAGTCTGACACACGATGAGAATAAATATTGCATGTGGTAGACATTAAGCTGTCATCCTGGAGAAAAAGAAGAGATGGAGAAATCCGTGTGGTGTTCTTCGGCGCTACACTTTGCCTGCTCTTGTCACAATTGTCACATCTTGATGACTCCCCCCTCTCTACCCCAGCCCCCTTATTTTCTCTCGCCCAGTCAACTGCCATGAATGACAGCATAGATACCCCATATAGAGAATTATTTAGAGTGATGCAGTATGTACTCCTTTAGTTTGAATTTCTGATGTTTGTCTTTTTTTTTTTAACCCCATCCCCAGATAAATAGCCTTAAATGAGGTTGTAGCTTTGATAATGTTGTCTCAATGATTATTTTAAAGCCAAAATCGGGCTGGTGGTTTAAGGTTTCATCTATCACATGTAGACATTTAAAGTCACAACATTTAATGGGCGCAGTTATCAAAGAAAGGAAAGTTGTTTTAAAAAGCTTGTTACCAGCACACCCTCAAGGTTTGTTTGAGATACGATGTTAGATGATGCTCTTAATTAAAGCTGCTCCCATTGTGCGTGCACCGTGTTCTGTTTCCTCCAGCTTATAAGTGCTTTGAAGATTGAAAGAAGTTGATAATATTGGTGATAATGTGTGTGTGTGTGTCAGATCCTTTTTCCTCCCTTCTCAGAGACTGATGTGTAATGCCTTTCTATGCAGCTATGGCCACAGGGAGCGGTGAGCGTCTGCACTCTTGTCGCTCAGGAGCTCACCACTGGGAGGATGAAAAGCATCCCACAGAGCCTCCGACTTCCCAGCCTCAAAAGCCACCATGAGCTTATACCTCTCATTTCTGTCTCCCTTCACTGAGGAGGAAGGGGGGGATAGTTTATGCTGTGCACCGCAGCATCCTAACACCCTAACTTGCTCATCCCTGTAACTTGGTTTTCATCAAAACAGAAAAGACTCTGGGTTCATGATTTTAGTGGCTGGAGCAGCCAAAATATGCAAAATGGCTCAGGTTCAGTGATTGGGCCCTCCACCTGTGGGTGTGTCAGTGATCAGACTGTGGAGGATGTGGGTAGTGGATTACTCCTTAGGTTTGTCAGTATTCAATTGCATCTGAAAGAAGCGCTCAGGCTGGAGGTGATGGCCCACCTTTTACAGGCTTATCTGGCTCAGCCCTCATTAACGAAGCCAGACTGTATGAGTGCATGTCAGACACAGACCCAGGTCATCGTCTTAGGTAGCAGTCCCTGTACTTTAGAAATTCCTATTGTTTTCCCCTCCTGAGCCGTTTAAGCAGATCAAAGCTCTGACAAAGCCAAGAGAAGCCCCCAGGCATGTAGAAACAGAAGAATTTTTGCCCCCTCAGGATTCCCACACAAAAAGACAAATAAGCTCCAGAGGGTGGCCCCCTGTGGGACATCATCATTCAGAGTCAGGCTGTTGTAGAAGGTCCAATTGTTTGTTTGTTTTGTGTGTGTGTTTATTTTGTTTTTACTTTTTCTTTTCTTTTCTTTTTTTTCCGTGTCATTTTGCAATATACATATTTACATATATATACATACATATATATATATTTAAATTAGATGCATCTAAACTGAAATGCATCAGATCTAAAGTTAGAAAAAATGAAAGCTGTTTGTCTAAATGTCAGATCGATGTGGTGCTGCAAGAGATTGCTTTAATACAGACTTATTTTATGGCAGTATGACAGGATAGTGGCATAAAAAACAAAAAATCTGTATGTATTTTAAATTAGTACAAGTATACAATATTTCTTTTTATTTTCATTGTTTTTGTGTAAAACATGCAGAAAACTAAATATTATGTTACTGAGTATTAAGTACTTAGGCCTTTCTGATCCTGTAAAACATTATGAAAAAAGAAAAGGTTAAATACACAGTTAAAATTAAAATTGACTAAATATATAAACAAATTAACAGAGCAGTGGCACATCAAATCAGATATTACAGCATTCCTTTAAAAATGAGAAGTTTGATGAAAGTGTTTGTAAGAAAACTATTTTCTCTATTTAAAATGAGAAAGAGGAAGAGCATAAACACAGCTTGTGCGTTAGCCTTGTTGGAGCCTTCATGCTGGTGAATGATTAGCAGAAATAATGTCCCTGTCACCCTTAATCACATTAAAACGTGGTTAACATTTAATTTTTCCCACTTGATATGCAAAAATTTCCACTTGATTTGCAGCCAAGGCCATTGGAATTCCATTATAAAAAGAATAAAAATTTCAGGCATCATTTGTTCAGAGAGGGATATCAAGACCAGAAAGTGCTGAATCTTTCTATTAACAGAGCAGTGAGAGATGGCACTCAATGCTGGGACATAATGGGAGACTGACAAGACACATACACTCAGACACACTCCTTCTTTCTGATTTTAGTTCACACTTGTAAAAGCATTTTAGGACAGGCCTAAATTGAAGGGATATTTTATTTCAGTTTGTACCTTATAATTGCATTTCACAAATCCAAATTGATATGTTTTGTGGTGATAAAGAAGGAAGAAACAAGTCTGTAAATTCAATTTAAGATAGAAGTCAAATCTATTTCCATAAAAAGAGATGACAGAACTAATTATGATCTCGATGCACAAAAAGCATTAGTTTCAAAATGCACATTTACAAATGTAGAATAATTTAAAGACGCACATATGGACAAGAACAAAAAGCGAAAAAAAAAAAAAAAAAAAAACTGAAGCATGTTTTAAATAAATATTTCCCCACACTTACACATCCATATAAATTTCCATGCAAATAATTGGTATAGGCACATAAATACACATAGCAGAGTAGCATCAGGAGGCAGCGGTGAAGCTGACAGAATTAGTTTTGGGAGTCTTGTTGACGGTGCATCAAAGCTCTTAATTGACAGTGCTTTGTTTCTGTAGTTGAGGGAAGGGGGTGTTTCATGTTCCCTGGACAAGGTGTTTGTCTGGTCCTGTGTCACTCAGTGCAAGGACCCAGAGACCCCCGTGCTCATTTGTGGCTCACATTCTCCGTCTCGGCTTCACATTATTAAAATCATCCCTCAGCCTTCTACCAATAGCCTCTTTGTTACTTGGCTGGCTTGGCTCAGCTCTGTCAAGTCTTCACCAATTACAGTCTCAGGTACAATGGTCTATTCAAAGGATCACAGCCCTTGACTGGTGTGAGAGAGTGATTTGCGAATCATTATTCATTCGCCTGTAGAGAAAGCAATACCTGAGGAATGCAAATAACGTGCCACCAAATAGACAGCTGTGCTGCTAAAAGTGACAAACTACAACTGTTATTATCTCAGACTGGATTTTTTCCACTTCTTGGAGCAACCTCTATCTCCCATGTTTTGAGAATTTTGGCTTCAACGATTTTTCTGTTAGTGGTGAAACTTTGGTTTCCACCTTGTTGTAGTGGCACTAATCCTTACATAATGTGAACAGAAAGGCAAATATTTGGTTATTGCTCTTAGACATGAATCTGAACTGAGAGACAAACTGGCATATGAGTAATTTTCACAGTGTTGTGAAAAACAATCAATCAAAGCATAACTGTGCTCTTCTAATGCTCGTTACCCTGTATATGTTGTATATTGATAGTCATTATGAAGGAGCACTGATCTGCTGCTGCAGATGATAAAGCTGTGATATTGTTATAGGAATAGATGTGGTATTCAGGTGGTTGGGTTCCTCCCAGTCTTTGATTCTTATGGGCTTTAAACAGGAAACTAGGATTACACATAATGACAGGGACCCCTTAGAATCAATCCAGCCTAGGAGCCGCCGTGTGAAAATGGATTTGCGCGATGCTGTTCTTTGCAATCTGTCCAATCCCAGCCTCAGAGCTTGTGGGGCTAATCTCATAATTGCCCTAACCCCCTTGTATTGTTCTGACTGAGAGTTACCATTAAGTGTGAGGATATCTTTGTCCTGCAATGTCAGGTGTCCTGCTGGACAGGAACACAGAAAGAAAGGAAAAAAGAAAAAAGAAGAAGAAGAGGAGAGCTTAAAGAGTGACAAAGACATTTAAAAGTAAAAACATTTAGTGGTTAGTTGTTCTACTCCCTCCTGGCTCTGCTGTAAATGTTTATTTAACACTCAGCAGGTGAATGAAATGCCCTTTATGGTAAAACACTATGCAAAGCACCCAGAATTATGCTTTTTTTATTTGAGGAGTTCAAAGATTTTGAAGTATTTTCAGTTAATTTTCTAAATCTCAGTGAAACATGTCATGTTTTTTTTTATTCTACTACATTTATATGACAATTATGGTTACATATGCTTCTAAACACTAAGAACTGTCTTCTTAATCCCTTAAACTTTATAATATTTTTAACATCTTCAGGTTGAGTCATTAAATGAATCACTGTTTTGTAAGTCCAGATTGGACAATATTTAGTTCTTTGGATCAGAAACAATATTTATTTTTACTCTTATTACCAGGCCAGTACGATTAGAAAAACACCTGAGAAAAATATGTGTTCACTCTAAATCTGAACTAGAAACTGGAGAATAATTTAAAGCCCTGAAAAGGTGAACCAGTGATGGTGGATATGGTTGAATTTGTTTTTAAACTACTTTAAATTTGTGTTAACAGCTCGTTTACATTGCATTTAGCCAGTACAAGAGGCTCCAGCAACAAGCTCATCAACAACATAATTTCCTACATAATTTTTTTTTTTTTTTTTCAAGCTTTCAATAAACAAACACAAACTCTACAAAACGGGTGCAGAAACTTTGATTCTGACTTATCAAATCCATTTTAACAATACTTTTAAATGCAGTATTAATGATTTTCCTCTACTGTATCTGCATTCCTCATGTCAGATCAGTTTTTAAAACTTTCTGCAAAATGTAGAATTTTGCATGCGCTGCCCTGATGAATCTTCACCTGCACCTTCAACCTTACAACAAATACCTTCATGTTAAACAAGTGATCTAACAAGCTTTGTGGCTGCTGTTTTTTTCAGGTTGGTGAAAATCAAGGAGTGGGTGGACAGTCACGACCCCGGAGCCACGGTCATCCCCTTCAGCGGTAACTTGGAGAGCCAGCTGCAGGACAGGAGTGAGGAGGAGAGGCAGAAGTACTGCACAGAGCACAAGACGCAGAGGTTAATTAGCATTCTGTCTCCCCACACTTTATTATCAGCTGTGTCCTCCATGCACTCCTTTAATTGCATGTGCTGATAGAATAATAAATGGCAGAGTAATTACCATTATAAAGCAAAGGATCCCTCTTCTTACTGAACAACTCAGTCAAAGGGTTTTCCTCTAAATTAAGTTTTTAACTGTCATCTGTCATCTGTAGGTATAATTATAACTTGGGCATTTTGAGTATATTGTTCTCGTGTGAAAACCTCTATGGAGAGAAAAATTGTGAAAGCAGAGGGTTTTTTTCTCCTCCCAGCACAGAACGAGGCATCGCATTGAATTTTTAAAAATGTTAAATGAGTCTACAAGTGTTCTAATTAATCATAGAAACCATTGGAGGGTTGAATGCCTTATATGAAACGAAGTGACCCATCTTATTCACTTAATGAGTTTATATTGGAATGAATGGTGCTCTGCTACTGAAGTGAACTTTGTCTTGGCATATGTGGCAATAATGAATACTTAAACAGTTCAAACCCTCCAACTCAAGCAGAAATTTCTCTCCATCAGCTCCCTGACTAAGATCATAAAAGCAGGCTACGCAGTCCTGCAGCTGGAGTACTTCTTCACCACTGGACCAGACGAGGTCCGTGCTTGGACCATTCGGGTAAGAGCCAGACGCCTGCTGTGCACAGACATGTAAGTGTGAGGGTGTGTAGATGCACACACACAAACAAATACACACAGTATCCCATGTTCCACCCTGCTGGCACCCTCACTGATATCACACACTTTCAACTTTGTCATGGTTGTGCTTTAGCTAGTCATTACAGACCAAGGATAACTTCAATTACTGGTGAGCTGCTGAACGGTGAAAGTGGGGGCTACATTGATTGAGGAGGGCAACAATTGATTTTGCCCATTACGTCCATGAGAATGTTTCCATCCTGTGCAGATCTGCCTGCCCTCCTCCTGCCGCTGGAGATAAGGAGCCTGTGCATTGTGCCTGCCTAATCTGTGTGACGGAGGTTGTCTGTGCCAAAATTGATGTCGCTTTTCATTCGACTGTTTGTGGGCCTTGCTGGGGGCTCCTCCTCCCTGTGTGTCTCAGTTTACTGAGCCCAGCCTGCCAAGAGCTTTGTGCAATAGGATCACAGGATTTACATCAATACAGATGTTGGCTTTGCATGTTGAAGTGTTGAAGTTTGTTTGTTTTTTTTCTTCTTTTTCTTTGAGCTGATAAAAGTGCTGATATCATAATACCAAGTTACATTTTATATATGCATGTAGGACATGTAGAGTAACTTCTGAATGACTTTTTAAAACGAAGGATTGTGACCTATTGTCACATGCAGTCGTATCCATTCTTTCAAGTAATTTGAAATCAAATTTTCACAATACAAAATGCTTTCAATCCTATAAATGTGACATATCCATTTGAGGATCGAGGCACATTTTCAGAAAGCTTTGCAATTTTCCAAAATGACATTGAATCAAAGAACTTGTCACCAAGCAGATCATTATTATTTTGTTCCCTGAATATGAATCTCCTTACAGTTCACTTTTCATTGTACTCAAAGTAAAATATTCTGATTTAAATTCTCTTTATTTGGGTGCAGAAACAGCATATTTTAAACATTGTCACCTATATGCACACATACCTCGTATTTAGCCCACAAATGACAAAAGGTTGCATTATAAGTATTATAAATGCAATTTAAACTCATTTTGTAACCTATTAAGTACTTATAAGTACTTAAGTACTTAATATTAAGTACAGCTGAAGCAGAGGGACATTATATACTGCCCCCGGCTGCTGTTTTGAGAAAAAATACATGAACAAGCAGTAAAAAAATCCATCCATCCAACCATCCATCTGTCCGTCCCTCCATCCGTCCAGCTTGGTGTTAGTTTTGTGGCAGATTTGTGATGTGATTGGTTATTTAAAGAGCACCTCTCTCAGAAGTAAAGATGTGAATGGGTTCAAGAATTAAAAAAAGAAAAAAGCTGCAGTAAAGGTGATGATTACTACTCCTACAGAAACTAATATCTTTGCTGAATACTGTTATTGATAATTGGGTTATTGATATTGTTATTGTTTGTACTACTATTACTTTACAGCTCTATTATAGCATCATGTGTTGCTTAGAATGGAATGAAGTGGTATTTTATAGACTAAGTACTATTATAATTATAAGTATTATTGCTACTGCATAGCTCCACTATTGTAATTAATTAGTGTAAACATATAAATAAACATAATATTGATAATGTTATCCTTATTATGTTGGCATTACTATTATTATAACCATTATTGTTGTTAGTATTATTATTATTACTTTATAGCTCCACAACAAAAATGCATTCTTAAAGGAGATGTTAATTGTATATACTGAATATTGTTATAATGACTACTGTTCTATTAAAATATTATCTATTGCCTAGTGGTTATTTTCAATAATGAATGTGAATATGGTAAAATAACTAAAGATAGTTGTAATTTATGGTGTGAAATTACATAAGTTTATGCTTCCACTAACTCCTTTTGAACTTTTTAATTTGTTTTTCTTTTTCTTTTTCTTTTACTTCCATTGTTGTGTTTATTTTTTTGTCATCCTGTTAAATAAAATAAAAATGAAAATAAAATTAAAAATAAAATTTTTCAATCAATCAATCAACCATGCAATATAAAGCTATCAACAAATGTATATATCTACATTATGCAGGAAGCTAAACAGATTGATTCAGATTCTTTTGTACTGAATAGAAAATGTTATTATTCTGCTGCACTACATGACTAACAAACCTCAGAGCACAGAAGAACCACCTACACATGACTTACCAAACATTATTACACATTAAAACTAAACATAGATCAAACAAAACCCCTCTGAAAAAGTTTGAAATTAAACTTTGTCGATCATTTTTGCTGTTTCCTGAGACTAGCAGGATAGAAAAGTTGAACTCTGTTTTTGTTTTGTTTTGTTTTTTTAATCTTTTTAAATAAGTATTAGATTGTGGTCTGATGACATCACCAGCGTCAGGCGTGCACTCATCTCATTGTGACTGATGCCCTCGCCCTTTACAGAAAAGTCCCAAAACACTTCAAAGGCATCCTCAAAAACAGGCTTGTCCTCAGCATAAGTGATTACAGGCAGCCTTGATTGTGTGTGAGGGGCATTTAGTCAGGTAAGCATCAGTGAGTAACTATATTAAGCCAATACATCTTGCATTGTAAAAACTACGCTCAGTAATGTCGTGTTCCTAAGTCCTTTAACATGCTTTATTAGGCAGCCTCGAGGTGACCATTATCTATCAGCCTGCTCTGCATAGCTCTTAACTAGGACAATGTGGATCTCTTGTAATTCACCATATGAAAAAAATCCCTCCCTTAATCTATTTTTTCTCCAGATAGACAAACCTTGATGCTGATTAATGGTAGTTAAACTCACAAGTACTCCGTCAATGAGATTGCAAATAGATGGTAATGTATTAGAGTCATTAAATACGCATCATTCTTGTGGCATGAAATATGTTGACCCCAACCTGATTATATACATAATTAAAACTGCTCAACAGCTCCTGAGCACAGAGCTGCAGAGCAGAGAAAGAGCGAGCAGGTCGACAGGCAGGAGTCATAATGATACACAGCAGCCACGTCACTTATTTGGGTCATTTGTCATTTCACTGCAGCATTATTTCAGTGCATATAAATTGCACATTTTATCAGTCAGCAGTTGTGTCACGGAGATTTAGAGACGAAACAAGGTACAAAATGTTCTAATACTATTAAACTGTTGATATGTGCTTTGTAAACTGGTGCTTTAAAAACTTTATTGAATGTTTGTTTTGCAAAATCCCATTTTGAAGATGCTGAAAGTAGATTCACACACTCATAAAATCGCAGCAGTGTGCAGCTACAGTGTAATATTGCCAAGGGTTGGAAATGAATTTGAATTACCAAACTCTAGTGGGTCACAATAGTAAGGCCTGATGCAGTGAGGTCTATACCGCCCTGGCCTCTCATTGCAACACTGGGTCTTCTTGCTGTCATGACCAGAGAGCTGAGCAGCGACCCACAATGAGGCAAGATTGCTTGGACAGAAATCAATACCACCACGGAATGGGAATCAGAAGGCATTGATAGCAGCTCTGGGTCCTTATCGGTGTCCAGGCTGCCCTAGCAAGGCACAGCCGAGTGGAAAGCTATCCAGGAATCAGAACTGAGGCAAGAATACCCCCAACTGAAAAACACCCCCAGAGCGATCACAGTGCTATCATCCCATCTAACACCATGTCGCTCGCATGCTGTAATCCATCTTCACCAAAACAATTCATTTGTCCTCTCTTTTCCTTCCTCATGACAGAAAGGAACTAAGGCTCCACAGGCTGCAGGGAAAATCCACACAGACTTTGAGAAGGGCTTCATTATGGCAGAAGTAATGAAATTCCAGGATTTTAAAGAGGAAGGCAGCGAGAACGCTGTCAAGGTGAGTAGTCAGTGTGCCAGAAGAGATGAGGGGAAGTCTCCTGTGATCAGTAGAGCTGACAGTCACCACACAGCTCCTTCTGAAAACCGCTCTTCACCTTTACTCAGGGGAAGAAATTACTGAACACACTCCAGCACTACTCCTGACAAGACGGCTGATTCTGGCTCTAAACACTGCCATTGTGCTCCAGCTGTGCATATCTTTATCACAATGTGTCTTAACTGGCTGCTGGTAGTTCTTGCTCGTGGCTCAGCACAGTTGCTCAGAGGAAGCAGTTCTTCACCTCTCCAGGCATTTAACAGATCTATAGAGCGCGCTGTTAGCTTAGAGCTCTCTTGCCAAATCCCCAAGCCTCTGCATGCATGTGACAGTGATATAAAGCGGCAAGTTAAATAAAGTGTGAAATTCCTCAAATAAGTACTGCTTCATGGATGGGCAGCACAGAAATATGACTTGTATATCTTACTTTTATGATGGCCAGTGTTTGTTTTGACCTTTTAACTGTGATGTAGGTTGGTCATTTGCATGCTTTTGTCAAATGTAATGATTGATTTCATGCTGAATTTGTGAAGACAATAACTAGGCTCCAACTGCAGCCAGCAGCACTGCAAACGGGCTTTTCTTTTCAGCTGCAAGTTATATTCAGCTTTAATTTAGTTTTTGATCTGGAAGCTGACAGTACAGTTAAAATCAACTATTAAACACTGTAGGGTGCTTCTAGCTTCCCTTTTTTCCTTTTTTATTATAATTAATTTTCCATTAAGAGAAAAATCCTAATTGAATTCTCAGTTAATTAAATGAAAGGAGAAGTGACTAACTTTACTGTGTGTGACCCTTGTGAAAAGCAGCCGTAAGCCATGTTGTTGCAACCTCTCTAGCAGCAGCATCAAGTCCATGTACACACTTATAGGCACAACTAATACAATTACGGTGGCACAAAGGCCCCATGAAGACAGTGGGGAAGGGAAGCACTAAAGAACATTTGAATCTCTTTACATATTCAAGCCCCCCCATAAATATGTGATTTTAATGCAGCAGCAGTGTATTGTCCACACCCTTTATAAGCTGCTAACACAGTGAAATGTGTCCGTCTCTAGGGGGTTTCACCATTGTTATCCGAGGTTGAGATCTGAGTGTCAGGTCTTTACTGCATGCTCTCTTACTAATCCCTTTTTGAGCCTCAGAAGAACATGGAGCATTTCTAACTGTGGCATTAAGGCTTGTGCTATTTAATGCCAGTTGTGGGAATAGGATGCCTGAATAGGGGCAGTGTACGGGGATATCACATTATTAGTAATCATATCTGCTTAAGCCAAGCTTGCTGCTCCAGATGGCTGCTTTCAAGTGCAAATGAACCAGTTAGACGTGTCTGGTTTAATACATACTCAGGAATCACAAATAGCCATTGATTTTTTTTCCTGTCTCCCTCTCCATCCACTGTTTCTGGTGGTATTGAGCGTGGATTAAATGGTCTCCTGAGCCTTAAAAGGGACATTGATTCTTCTAATTAATTGTGCACTGTGCAGAACCAGAATGCATAAACCTGTCTGTATTAGCGCTTCAAGTCAATTATTTTGAGTTTGCCGGGAAGGAGAACAAACACTTACTGTATACAAAAGAAACGTTGGAACTTATTTAGTTTCCTTGAGAAGTTTCATAGTGGTGTAATCAAAGGCTTATTAACATTTTGTGCTCGTGCACATGAAACTGAAATGGGCAGTGGAGAGGATTACTCACTCAGTGGGAATTCAGGCACCCCATGAGCAAAACATGAACACAGCTGTGTGTGTGTGTGTATGTAAGTGTGTGCGCAGACAAACAAGAGTATGCTATTCGCAAGTGCATTAGGTATTGTAGGTGACAAATAGAGTGGATAATACTCCACTTGTATTTTATGTTGTTACTTTCAATAAACAGGCTCTTTTTGGTATTCTGCTTTGTTCATGTATGAATAGCGAAAGTGTGCAAATAATATGTGACCTGTCACTACTCAATATTTTATATTTGAATTTTTTTTTTAATTCAGCTTTTTTTTTTTATCTTACAGGCAGCTGGGAAATACAGACAACAGGGACGTAACTATGTTGTTGAAGATGGAGACATCATCTTTTTCAAATTCAATGCACCAAATGCACCGAAGAAGAAGTGACCCATGAAGAAAAATATGTTTGTTTACACAACCGACTATTTCAATGCCTTTTTGTCATTCTCTTTGTGTGTGTTTGTGTGTGTGTTTATAAGGGGGGCTGACATTGCAATTTCCTAAAATTTTGTTTCCCCATCCTGTAGGATCAAGTCTCATTGCGGGTACCAAAGCACAGGTTCAGTAAACTCTGACAGCTTAGCTATTTAAGATCAGGATCAGCCCCCCACTCCAAATTGTAGCAGCATTTGAAGGAGCATATTACTCTCCAGATACTTCATTAATCTCCATCACGGGTGCCAGCAGTGACACAGCTGACAGTGGGGACAATGCCACCTGCTCCTCTCCCCCTTCTGCAGATAATGCATGTTTTACAGTAGGCCAGATGTCTACACTCAATAAAACATTTGACAAAACCAGTCTGTTTGTGTTTTGGGATGTCTGTATGGAGTGGGAAGCTGCATGGGGATGGTGATAGCGGTCCTGCCGGCCACTGATTAGAGAATTAAAAGACACAGCTGACACTGACTGTAGCATAGAGAGGACAATTATAATTAAATCTGTTAAGTGATGCTGATTTTGGAAGGGCACATGCAGAAATCAGGTGTCTTTGCCAACTGAAGTGGTCACTTTAAATTACTGTTTGTAAAACAATTAAGATAACCTTTTATTTAAAATCTTTATCATAGCTTTAAATATGCTGTCTTTGACAGCCTTACCAGAACTCTCCTACAATACCTAAATTATGAGACGATAGCGCGTCTATATTAACAATTTCTTACTATTTTTCCTGAACAATGTGGGCAAATGCATATTGACTAAATAAACAAGAGAAATATTAATTCCCACTATATTTTCTCCAGAAAGTCTATATTTTGAGATAGTCAGTATAGCATGAAAATAGAAGTTGACATAATCCACAAGTACAACCAGAAAACGATTCTGTCTGAAGTCTGAAGTAGTGTTTTTCTCACCCCTATACTTTGTGCATAAGTGTTTGTGAGGCATTTATGCTGATGGAATTGTGTGGCTGCAGCCGCAGTGCTCCGGAGTAAGATTGTATTCTCGGTGGGAGTCCGAACAAAAAAGCTGTAGATCAGCACTGCTTGGCTGAATATCTTGTAACCATTAAGACTGCAGGGAGAGAGAAAAAATAAAACGACCATTTGATGGGAACAAAAAGATTGAATAAAAATGGTCATTTTACAGAAAGAGTATTGCATATCCAAGCTTTGAATGGGATGTTTTATGGAGGCCGTGCTAACACTACAAAGCATAGTGTTTGTCATGGAAATAAGGTGGATTACAGTCTTTAAGAACTGAGATCTATGGCAAAGTATAGGATGATGTTTATTGTGCTTATTTAGAAACAATGACAGATGACAACATGTGTGTATCAAATAACATTAAGCCTATTTTGCTTTGCGTTAACCACTGATTTAAATCACTCACATTTCATACAGCAGACAAAAGAGGAACAAACATTTACAACTCTCATATGCTGTATATACTTCTAAAACACTCTTCAGCTGACTGATTTTTAAGTGAAACCATACAAATCCTCTAGAGAGCACGATGGGGGCTTGAGACAAAAAGTGTTTTTGCATTCTTCTCGGGGTGGTGGTGGCGTTGGCCAACCTAAACCCCACACAGAAGATTATTTATTTGCTGCAGTTTTGAGGCTCTGGGACTGATGAGTTCTTCCCAGTGGTCTGGGTTGTGGAGAATTTTGTTTTTCATAAAGTGTCCATAAATCTTTCTAGGGCAAGTAATAAAGCTATTTAGAATCAAAACATCATACAAAAAAGTCTCTTGTTCTGTAAGCACAACCTCAACATGCTGTTTCAGGGTTTGATACCAATAATTTTGCTGTCATGGGAAAGGCAAGAATTAGCAAATTATAAGCTAATTTACTGTTTTCTTTGTTCTGAGTGTGTTTCAAATGTATATGTAAATATAACACCATGAAAATGAGTGCAAACAAGTACACATTTGGGTTTTTGCCACCATTATTAGGTGACGTAGGTGGATTGTTAAAGCTTCCCAAAAGGAATTATAAAATGAGCTCAGAAATGTGACAGAATTTCTTTAGAAATTTTCTGTCAGCACCATCAATCAAATGGTGCCACTCTGCCCCAAGGCAAACCACAGCGGCATCAAACCAAAAGGAGCACAGAGTGGAAAACTGGCTTTAAAACACACACCCAACAAAACAGACCACTGCCTGCTGTTGTAAATCACACACTCACCAAAAACCTTTGAAGAATTTATATTAAAAAAAAGAAGAAGAAGAAGAGGACAAAGAATGTATGAATTATAACAAATAAACATGTGGCACTTTTCAGCGCCATAACTATGCACAGGGGATTGTGTTGGGAAATTCAGTGTTTATTACAAACACGCTGTATCATATTATTACAGAGAGGAAATAATCTCTATTTTGGATGACAATAAAAGTGTTACCATGTTGTTATTGTTGCTATTGTGTGATCTCTCTGACATTTGTGTGCTGCAGAATACTGAGCACACTGAGTAAATAAGGAACAGGGATTTGACAAAAATAACAGTTAATGTTTGCATATGAGAGTTTATGCAACAGTTTAATCTCATTGGTGTTGTATGACCATGATACAGCATACTACTCTGATTTATTGTTGTGACTGTCAGTGGGATGACACATTGTCAGTACAATGCTGAGCGAAAAGAATGCAATAAACAGCTGAGAGTGGGCTTAGAAGGGAGTGTTTGATGGAGTTCAGTTTCTCTTTTTTGCTGTCTCTATTGCTACAAAAAGATTTGGAAAATGTACTGTTTACCTAATAAAAATGGCCACTTACTTCAAATCTGCAGACAGAATCTGCACCTGTACATTACAGCCAGTGTCTTATCTAAGCTAATAGACATTTAGAACAAGGCCACAGAAGAGGCAGCTTTCACCATCAAAAGACAGCCCACAAACCTCAAAATTTCATAGCTGTTTAGGCCCACCCTATATATGGTAAATTTTCTGTCATTTATTTCTGAAACAAAATCTCTGAAAAGAGAATTTCCTTTTATGTTTAAATTATGTATATTTAATAAATAACTGTAAAATAAGAAGCTTCAGTGCAACTTTGCACCCTTGCTGTGACTGTATGCAGTCTGTAACTGTTGATTCTCAAGACATCAGACAAAGAAAAGTATGACTGTTTCTGTTTCACATGCTTCTGTGTTGTCTCTAACACGCATTTATTATTCTGTCCACACTTCTTCATGCTGCACCAGTTTCAATTTTCTCTCTCAGGTCCCCATTTACAGTCTCCAGTAGGGTAGTTTCTCTCTGTGGGGTCACTCTCTCTTGGACAGGCCTTCATGAAAACAACTGTCAATATGTTAATATGAAACACTCAGAGCCATTGTGGTCTCAGCCAGTTACATTTCACGTTGTCTGCAACAAGTCACTGAAGATATGTCAACTCCTATAATTCAATGAAAGAAACTTTTAGTCATTACTAATATTTGCTGTTAATTTCTTATCCATGATTGCATGTAGTTTTGTTAATAAATTATAACTTTTCTATCAGCACGATACTAAAAGAGAATATATACATTAAAAGATTCATGCAATGAGTCAAAGACTTTCCTGTTCACGGTTGCGTCTGCCATATTGAAACTCTATAGATGCAGTGAAACTCCCACTGAGTAATTGGTCTGTAGACATCATATTCCTCTCACGAGGGGAACACAAGGTCTGTCAATATATTCTCATTTCCTATGTTTGCAGCTCCAGCTGAAGACAACACACAGATCTGAAGATGAACACAATGGAAGTTACATGCCTGTGTAGACTGCATCCATCAACAAGTTGCATTTGTATTGCTTTTAGGATATTTGACTTTTCCCTTTAACTTGGAGGTCTTGTGGAAATTGTTGGTCCGCTTCCAAGGAGTCCTGGAGTAAGACAGACGCAGCTGCAAGGTTTTTCTAAAGCTGTTTCCATTGGCCTGTGTTTACCTGACACTTGGATTGACAGCAGAGTGATTGGAAATATCCACCATTCACTGCCGTGAGCTCCTGAGTGCACAGAAAGTGCTTTTGTAGTCTGGCTGTAATGGGCCAAGCTTGAATTGAAGGTTGGGAGAAATAGCCTCACTGTGGTCGCGCACTGTGAGGAACTGACACACCACAAATAATACTCAGAAGTGGGGTCCTGATAGCATCACAGCCACAGAGCATGCACAATAGCATTCAGACTCTCATTTCAATGCACTTTCACAATGTTGTAATGTGCACAGTCAGATGGTGGTAAAGAAATCCTGTCGAAGACAAACAGTCCTAACTGTTTTTGTCTGATGATATTAATAACAAAAAATCAGATTTCTTATTTATAAGTGCAAAAATGGCACAATTAGTTTGCAAAAAATATATGCATGGATGCATGTGAGAGCTCCAAATCAGACTTTCTTTTATTGCTTCTTATCTTGCGCACCAGCTGGGTAACAGACAGAACCTGAGTAAACCAAGTATTTCCATCAAATATGTCCTCTACAAGTTACATTAATGTATTCACACAAGTCACCGATTTATCTTTAAAGCAAAGGCACTCCAATGCTTCAGGTAAGTTTATGATTATTAGCATACTAAGATTACTAAAGACTGATTGATGACCACTGTTGATTTTTTCATACAGACACTGTTAAAGCAAATTGCCTTCTTAGGACTGATAAAGCAAAATTTGATAAACTTAATTTTTAAATTTAAGAAAATAGAAAATCCTAGTTTCCATTAAAAACTTAAGTCTTGACTTGATTTTTGTGTTTGTAAAAAGAAGTATTTGGATTTCTGAGTTTTGGTATCAAAAGCAGTTATAGATCAGTAAATTTATTAATCTTTTTGTTTTGTGTCGACACATTTAATTTAATTTAATTTAATTTAATTTAATTTAATTTAATTTAATTTAATTTAATTTAATTTAATTTAATTTAATTTAATTTAATTTGCTAAATGATAAGGTAACCTGCAAAGGGCTATAATCATAGTTTGAAATACAGTAAAATGTTAAACTGGAAGGATTTGTGGTTGGAAAGGTGCAAAATCTAAACGAAGAGAGGAAAAAATAGTCATTTTGTGTGCTATTTGATTTTGTAGTTGGCAGTTACAAGCTAACAAAATGGACTTAGAGCTTCAAATATCTGAGATATTACAGGACCCTCATTTCTATCTGTTCAGTCTTACCAAACAATACTTTGAAAAGTTTTCCAGTGATTTCCCTCGTGGATGAACCGGTAGCTACCTCTATATACACGGCCATGTCTACATAGTGTGTTGTGAAATTTAATCTAACTTCTGTTGGAGATGGAGTTACCAATGTGTGGAATATCATTAACCTAAGCCAAGTGTAAGATGTAGCCTACTTTTCACCATTGCAAGTGTACACATTTATATTTTCTTTACATGACATATAGTAAAATGCCTTAACTCTAACTGTACAATTTTTACTTAACTCATGTTATTAAAGATAATGACATGAGAATCATTGCTTCTCCTCCTCCTTCACTCCTGTACTGAATACCTATTGTTTGTACAGATTATTATGACATATAGTTATGTTTTAAATGAATAAATAAGTTATTCCTAGCAGCCTCAGAAGAAGTAGAACAAGCAACCCAAATATTCAGACATTAGTGCAAGTGCAAGTGCAATGACGCAAGGGCCCCTTCTTGTGTATGACCCTGGATACTGGATTCATGTATCTCATTTAAGTTTCTTTATAATGAAAAAAAAAATCAGAACATTTTTCTTTCTTTCTCTCTTTTTATTTACTTTTTTTTAATTTATTTATTTAGTTAGTTAGATAGTTAGTTATTTAATTAGTTAGTTAGTTAGTTAGTTAGTTAGTTAGTTAGTTAGTTAGTTAGTTAGTTAGTTAGTTAGTTAGTTAGTTAGTTAGTTAGTTAGAGAAAGTTGGCAGGGCACTTGTCGACCAGCTATTAAGATTGACAAGTATGACAAGTGCCAAGCAGCATGTATTTCCATGTAACATGTAATATTTACTTACAAAATCTATCTAACAGTGATCAGAAATAGCAGCTGAGAGAAAATTGTGATTTTAGGTTGCAGCTATTAATCTCAACATCATTAACATTCAATTTGCACCTTTTTGCTAAGTGAAGTCTTGATAAAAGAAAGTGAAAGTTTGCCTTTAATACACATTGGCAACGTGACACATTTGAAATCAACCCTATTAAGAGTAGAATCTGAAGAAGTAATGTCTTCATGAAGCGTATATGGAAAATGAATAGATAGATAATAGATAAAGAAAATAGATTTTATTTTAGGTAATTCAAATAGATACATGATTTGTTATATTTTAACATAACTATTACCTGTTATAAATAAAAGTACCGTGCCCAACTTAAGCTATAAATAGTAACCTTCTCAGTAACAAAGATTAACTGGTAAGAACAATGTAGTTACAATCTTCACTGCCACCTACACTGTAACACTGAACATGAATAGTAAACAGGAAAAGAATACAACAAAAAGTGATTGACGCCTCAGTTGGCAAGTAACATCACAGTAAGAACATAACTAACCAATCCCCTTTACGTAGAACGGAGGGATTTCCTGTTTGTGACGCAGATACTCCCAGTCAACAGTGGAGGCCCCACCCTTGTGTTACCTACCACCCGTCAATCAAAATATAAAAAAATCTGACAGTTATAACCCGTTTCTAGGCGAATACAATCAATTCAATCTACTAATCATGTCCCGTGGCTTGTGACTATTGGGACCCTCCGTTTTAAGACAAGTCACGGTATGACTGGTACGTAACATCTATTATTTTTCACCCACGTAAGCTAACGAGCTATCTCGGGCATCCTCTGGCTAAATTAGCTGGCTAGCAAGTTAGCAGGGATGCTTATTGGCGATAGTGCTAATCATCATCGGCTAAGTTAGCGGTTTAAGCTAACGCTCTGCTTGTTAGCTTAGCCTGCCTGATTAGCTTATTTAAGTCAGATCACCAGTCATCTTCCGTTCAGCAATTTATAACCTCATCGCAGATCCATAGATAATAGTGTTGTTACTGGCGTGATTGTTGTTATTTTGGTTGTTTTATTGGTCGCTAGTTTATATTCGCTTAAGGATACTTCTTTCCTGTGAGTCTCAGATATGTGTAGCTAACATTAGCATCGGCTGTTCTCTGACTTTGCTAACCTTTTGCTTGTTTGTGTTACTTAGCGCCAGAACAGCCACTGAAACCAGATGATATGGCTGGCCTGGACGTGGATGGCAGTCAAAGCAATTTTATGCAGCAGGAGGAAGACAGGGGCAATCAGGTAAGATTTTCGTCCTGGTTCTACAACACAGATTATTTCCCGTTATCTGAATGGTGCCTACTGACGCTCACACATGTCAAAAATTGGAGGGGGGAACGTACCCTTATTTGAACCTCTCAGGCAACACATCCTCTCGGGCTCCTTGAAAACCCCGCCTCCTTTATTAGGATAGAAATGACAACTAAACTCGAACCAGACCATAACATTATTCCGAAGTTATCCTGGGTGCTGCCTGAGGGGCTCAACGCTAAAGGAGAACGTCTTCTTCATAATTTAGCAATGAGTCACTCATTGTGTGGCCCTGACTAATGGCCACCCACTTTCTTTCCTTTAAACTTACTTATTGTGGGTAGGACACTCAGCCATCACCCCTCGACCTGCTAGCCACGACCTGCACTAAAGTTGGGTCACCATCGTCAGAGGTGAACAGAGGTGCTGCCGCTGATGTGGTAAGTCAGCACCTCTGCTACATCTGATAAAAAAATAGCCACTGTATTTTGATATCAAGCTGGAGAAAATACCATTACTATGTCCTTGACAAATTATGTTTACTAAAGCTAAACTAAACAGGCTGAACGCCAGTACAGTTGGGAGTGGATTCAGACATCATATTTTATGTATTGTAGTTTTGTTGCTTCAAATCCTTGATGCACTCTGATTAAATATATCCATCAAAATAGGAACACAAGTACAGTGACATTTTTTTTAACTTTTAATTGTGAGCTTACATAGGTCAAGATTTTTTATGCTTTTAACTGTCTTTCATTTGTGCTTATTTATCATTAGTTGCGGCAATATATGGTTTAGTTGTTAGAAAAAAAGCTTGTGAAATCAGAATTGTTACAAGCTTTAGCAATAAACACCACTCGGCTCTTCTAGTTACAGCAGAGTCCTGTGTCTGCTTCACCTCTACTGGGTAAAGTAAAGGAGTTAAGGGGTGGACGATATCTATGTGTCCCGAGACCTTTTACGTACAATATATAAAATGGCTATATTGCGAACATCGAGTATAGCAGTGTTTTAAGCCATCTACATGGGTTTTTCTTTGTATCACTCTATCTGCTGATCGGAGTGAAGCTCACCGTATGTGGCATGGCTTCTCTCACTCACAGCAGACAGTTCACTCTCCTGCCCATCCAGAAAACTCTCCTGCGCACATGCATGTTGTTTCAGGAGAGACAGGAAAAAGCTTGGAGACATGCAATATGCCGATAGCTAGCTAGCTAGTTTACGAGTGTTAAGAGATAGAAGCTAAATGTGAGACGTCCATTTTTAAGCAGTAATGCGCCTCAGAAACTGACAATGACGAAAAGACTGATTGTTCAGCTGTGCATGTAGTTCTCAGTATACCGGAGCAGGAAAACTCCTCCACTTGCTTCTCCTCCATCTGCTGTTATTATTAGATAAGAGCAGACATTAAAGCAGATATTTCTGTCTGATTTACAGGTGGTTGGTGCGAGAATTTCCAACATTCACTCTCTGCTGGTGGGAGTGTAGCTCAACTGTGTGGCCATGCGGCACGACATGTAGAGACATGACGCAACGTAATTACATGTCAATGTGACAAGATAAATAAGAACAGGATGTATGATTTTTATAGTAAAAGGACAAAATATAAACCTGTGCTAGAGGGAAAGGGAACCTTAGATTACTTCTGTTGTGATCTGGTGTAAAATAGTAATAAGATAATAACTGAATATAAAATATTCCTCCTTTCATCTGTACCTGGATCCTATCCCAGCTCATTTTAACAGATGAGAGGCAGGGTACACCCTGGACAGGTCACCAGTCCGTTGCAGGGCCAACACAGATAGGGACAAACAACCATTCACATACGCACTCCCTCATACATATGCAATTTAGAGTGACCAATTAACCTAACATGCATGTCTTTGGACATGGTAGGAAGCCGGAGAACCCGGAGAGAACCCACGCATACACATGGAGAACATGCAAACTCCACACAGAAAGGTTCGAACCTAAGATTGGACTGGATGTCATCAAAGCCTCAATGTTATTTTTTCTATACTTTCATAAGCGAAGGTTGTTGCGGTTTCACTTTCAATTTATACCAGTTTACTGTTATGTTCAACCTGAGTGTATCATATTATTAAATGTCTCCTCAGTCAAATACAATTAAATCGAAATACTGCTAATTTTGTTATAAAGAAAGATATGACAGGTCCAGGCGTCAAGCCATTGCAAAAAAATAGTTACGTTTATTTATTGCTAATAAACACTTACAGCTGTAGCAGTATTTTTAAGTGGAGTTCAAGTCTTTCTCTGTTCATATCTATTTGATATGTGTGACACAAATTCAGATATGTTTCCCCATTTTCCAAGTCAGTTTAGGCTTTTAGGAATTCTGTCATTCAAAATCTGCTGTGGGTGCAGCACCTCAATGAAGTTCACCTAAAAATGTATACTTGCCTCCAGAAAAGATTAAGAGAAGAATGGAGCAGTAAGGTGAAACGGGTGTTGTTTTGGTCAGTAGAGGTTTTCATGGTATGTCTATGTGCCCCTGATGATGTAGCGCGTTTAAATGGCCTAATGTTTGCATTATCTGTCAGATTAAGATGCAATTTCCAGACTCAGTTAGTTGTTTCCACATAACAATTTTCTACAAAATAATACATCAAGACCAAAGGAAAAGATGTGTGAACACCCACATATTAAAGCTAATAAGACTGCCAGCATATATGTGAAAAAACCTTCAATTTCCCCGTCTTCTGTTGACCAAAGGTCCCATGTGTATACTTTAAACTTGTGCTTAAATGTTTATAATATATTTTTTATTGTCACTCATTTTCTTTCTTAGACATCAGATCCATCTTCGCAACTTACTGAGACTGACAAATGGGAGGTGTTAACACCTACAACAACAGCAAAGGATGAGTCTGGGATAATACAAATCCAAAGTCAAGGAATATTGACATCAAATGGACAGTATGTTCTTCCCCTCCAAAACTTACAGAGTCAGCCAATCTTTGTGACATCGGGAACAGACGACTCCTCTGCCAATTCAGTGCCTAACATTCAGTACCAAGTAATTCCTCAGATTCAGACAGCAGACGGACAGCTGAGCTTCTCCACATCCAGTGTGGATGGGCCAACTCTGAGTCAGGATGCCACAGGGCAGATTCACATCTTACCTGATGGTAGCCAAACTCTCAGTGTGACATCAGCTGCAAGCATCCTTAACAACAACCAGAACCTCATTTCACAGACTGCTAATGTCCAGCAGATTCAAGGGGTTTCTATTGGCAGCTCCACTTTCAATAACCAGGGTCAGGTTGTTACTAATGTGCCTGTGGGCTTGCCTGGGAACATCACCTTTGTTCCTATTAACAGCGTTGACTTGGACTCTCTTGGCCTCTCGGGTGCTCAGACTATAGCAACAGGGGTTACTGCTGATGGCCAGTTGATTATGACTAGTCAGCCTGTTGATGGTTCCGAGAGTCTAGCCAAAACAGATGATCACCTCTCACAGACACTACCAGTAAATGACTCGAATGGAAATACTGAGATATTTGTGCCAACGTCTTCCTCTCAGCTGCATCTTCCAGCAAATGAAGCTGGTCTCCTTTCACATGACACTTCATTATCATCAGTGGCTGCAGAGCAAGCCGACTCGAGTGCCAGTCTCCAACAAGGCTTCATCCAGCAGAATCAGGAGCAGAACGTTCAGGTGTCCCCAGCTCAGCCCATCATTCAGCTTCAGCAGGTGCCTGTTCAGACCACAAATAGTCAGGTGGTTGCAGCAGGGGGACAAAATCTGCAAAACGTGCAACTGATCAACCCAGGAACCTTCATCATCCAAGCTCAGACAGTCACACCATCGGGCCAAATACAATGGCAGACCTTCCAGGTTCAAGGAGTGCAGAACCTTCAGAACCTTCAGCTACCCACCACACCACCCCAGCAGATAACTCTGGCACCAGTCCAGACCTTGTCATTGGGTAGCATCAGTGCAGGGCAGATCCCCAACCTACAGACAGTAACAGTGAACTCAGTGGCCCAACAGGAAGGAGACACAAATACCCTTGCAGGTACAGTAGGTCTTCTTGTTATCAGACAAATAATGTTCTCTCCAACCAATGATATACCCATGTAGTTATTTTGTCTTATTTAACCTCTTTACACGATTGTGTGAATATCTACTACATTGTATTTACATCTCTTTAAATTGCTTGATGGCATAGTTGAGCAATTCTTAGCTAAGCCAGTGTTCAAGTTCTTTTAAAGGCTTTTACAATTAAAATGCTCCTTTTTTTTCAGATGCCATAATTAAGTGCCACTGTTGTTATTTCTTACCCAGAAGTAGTCCAAGTAGTTTTTCTAAAATGTCTGTCTTGAGTGATTTACTTTAGCTTGGTATAATGTACTTAAGATCTGCATTTACAACAGTTGTGCAAAATCACTGACAGTCCACAGTAACATTTAGAGCTACATGGTCATGGCTCCTGCTGGTATATGGTATCATTTTCACAGAAGCCATGCTAGAAAGGCACTAAAAAGGCTCAGGAACACCCTAGAGACTCTCTGAGGGTTATGTGGTCTAAAGAGCCCCCCGTAGGACAGCATAGCATCTCATATTTATTTATTTATTTTATTTTATTTGTTTTGGTTTTGGTTTTTCTTGTTGTAGTGGCTCTGCAGATTTGGATGCCTAAGTGATGAAAAAGCCAGCTGGCAAATAATACAGAAACCAATATAAAACAAATTCCTCTGTCTCGTATTGGCTCAGTTAAGTCTGGGCTCCTTTGTCAGTTTTATTTAAATTTTGTACTTGATTAAAAACTAATGTTTTTATAGAGGCAACACTTGCCATGGTGGAGGATTCTGGTGCTGCATTTATGTGTTTAATTTGATCACCATGTATTTAGATTATCTGGGCAATTAAGATTCAGAGTTTATACATAACTGTTCACATTAATAACATGTTAACAATTATAAGGTCATCATTGATAAATTTTATTTCAGTCAAGTATAATTACTTTTTACTACACTTCATATGGATTTAAACATGAAAACTGAAATTTGCTGCCATACGGTCACTCACATGCATTGGGCTTTGTTGCTGTTACGTAGTTGTTGCCAGAGCTTGTGTTGATAAAGTCATATAAACATTTCAGATATTCAGATCAAGGAAGAGCCAGACTCTGGAGAGTGGCTAAACACAGATTCTACCCTGAACACAAGTGATCTGTCCCACCTCCATGGAAGGCTGGTGGATGATGAGGATCAGCTAGGCCAGGAGGGCAAGAGGCTGCGCAGAGTGGCATGCACATGTCCTAACTGCAAAGAGTCTGGTGGGAGGTCTGTAAGCCTAGCTGGTGATTTTACTCCTTCTTAGATCTGAACAACATACCAGGACTTTTAAATACCTTATGTCTGTGCCTGTATTTCACAGAGGCTCCAGCATGGGAAAGAAGAAACAGCACATCTGCCACATCGTGGGCTGTGGGAAAGTGTACGGAAAGACATCGCACCTGCGAGCGCACCTGCGCTGGCATTCAGGGGAGCGACCTTTTGTCTGCAGCTGGATGTTCTGTGGGAAGAGGTTCACACGCAGTGATGAGCTCCAGAGGCACAGGAGAACACACACAGGTGCCCCTCTTTTTTTGCTTTCTCTGTGTTTGCACATCAAGAAAACATCCATGAAATCAGTAAAATGTGTTAATTTGAGCCCTGAAAAGTCATGTTGGAAATTACAGCATTCATTCCCCTCTGGACTAGCATGTTAAATTTCATATCGCGATTGGGAAATCATTGTGAGGACATCCAAATTTTATAGACTTTGTAGTCATTTTAAGGATGTGACTCATGCTTGAAGAGTTTGCTCAGCAGTGTTTTTTTACAACACATTATACAAAAATATGACTAAAGAAGTGAGCTGTGCTTTACAAGAGGGAAATTTTTGTCTTTATTCTGTAATTCTTCACTCTGCTGATCAAATGCATTGATTATTTGATCATAAGCAAGTGTGAGCACTTCTGTAAAAGAAAGAGTTTTTGTTTCTTGGTCATTCAAGTGTGTGTTAACACAGTGCCAAAGAGGAAAGACAATCAGCAGTGAGCTCAAAGAAGCAGTGCTACCCATAAACGTTGGAAAGGCTTTTTGACCATTTCAAAACTATTTAGAGTCATTTTACACAAAGAAAAAAATATTCACATTTGGGAAACATTCAAGCAGTTTCCAACCTTCCCAGGACCATAGCTCCCAGTAAATTTTAACCAAGATCAGACTCAAAGAAATAAAAAATAAAAAAAAAAAAAAAACACAAGCGCTACATGTCAGACTCCAGTTAGGCCCCAGTTAGCAAGTTAAATGCTAAACTTCATGACAGTACAATTAGAAAAGACTGAACAAGTATGGGTTGCTTGGAGGAGTTGCCAGGAGAAAACTTCTTTTCTCTAGCACCGCAACATGACTAAGGTTTGCAATACTGCATTTGAACAAACCACAAGACTGCTGGAACAATGTTCTTTTGACAGACAAGATCGAAGTGGAGGAGTCTGGCCATAACCTGCAGCATCCACACCCCTTCTGGTGTAAACCAAACTCTGTGTCAGCACAAACACCTCATAGCAGCTGTAAAAAAAAAAGAGGGGCGTTGATTTGGGCTTGTTGTGAAGCTGCAGGATCTGGGCGCTTTGTATTAAGCTCCTCCTTTTACTAAAATATTCTAGAGTCAAATATGAGACGGATAAAGCTTGGGTGAATCAGGTCATACAACAGGACAATGTGCAGCAGCAAATCTACATGAAACACAAGAAGGAAAGAATCCGTCAAGCACAGACCTCAACCTCACTAAGATGCTGTGGGAGGGCCTTGAAAGAGCATTTCATATATTGAGCAGGAATAGGCCACAACATAAGAAAGACTGATAATGTAATACTGAAAATGATAACTTAAGTAAAGTTATTACTCCAAATGGTGATTCTACAAGCTACTAAATCATGGAACTTTTCAGACACTGCTTCTGCATTTTGGCTTAGTTTTAATTTAATGAGTAATGACAGAGCAATGTCTCATGTGGTGTCGTTCTTTGAGGTTTTATTTACCTTATGTTAAGACCTGCTAAGGACCAGGTGACTTGTCAATATGCCTTTAATGCAAAAACTTAGACTCAGAAGGGAGTCTACTTTCTTTTTAATGACTAAATGTATCCGAACAACATAATGATATACAATATGTGATGACACTTAATGGACAGACCTTTGAAAGGGATAAAGCTATGTTGTTTTACCCCACCATGCCATCAGCAGATGGAGGCCTCTGACAGGATTGGTTATGGTAGCTTTTCATTACCCTGTCAGCTGCACTGTTGCCATTCACAGTATATTTAATCTTTCTAGGCATTCAGTTGATGATAATTGATATCAGTTGTTTAGTCTCAATTTGTCAGTTTAGTCAGTGGCAGACTGGCTTTAAACACTTACTTCAGATTAGTATTGATCCAAGCTTATACAGCATTCAGTAATAGTGCTTTATAAAACTTAAGGCTCAAGAATATACTTATCTGTAACAGTTGTTTATTTATCTTAAATGTAGTTTGTCTGCTAATCCTTCAAATGTAGCTTTTCAGGAAATTTTTATAAACTTTATTTTATGTCTTCAAATATATTCAATATCAAACTCTATCGAACTATTATTTTCTCTCTGGCAGGAGAGAAGAAGTTTGTCTGCCCAGAATGTTCCAAGCGCTTCATGCGGAGCGACCACCTGGCGAAGCACATTAAAACCCATCAGAACAAAAAAGGCGTGAACTCTGGCAGCGCCGTGGTGGCCTCAATGGAATCCACAGGTTCCTCCGACAGCATCATCGCCACGGCAGGCGGGACCACCCTCATCCTCACCAACATCCAGCAGGGTTCTAACAACGCCCAGGACATCCTGGCCAACGCAGAGATCCCTCTCCAGCTCGTTACCACGGTAGCGGCTAGTGAAGTCATGGAGTAATGTGCTCTCCATTTATGAACTTCTACAGCATCTCTTATACTGTATACTCCTACCTGCTTTTTTATTCAAGTTTTGAAGGACTGTCATATATATATATATATATATATATATATATATATATATATATATATATATATATATATATAAACACAGACATCCATGCTCAGTTTTCACTGAGGAAAAACAAAAAGCAAGTGGAAACGAAAAAGGTGGATAAAGACATTGCAGTAAACACAGTGAAATGCCTTATTTTGTACAATATTATGTAGTTGAAGATGTAGGATTACAGTTTGTTTCAAAATCTATGTATTTGTTAATGTTTTTTTTTTCTTTTTGTGTGTTCATGGAAATGTATTGCTACATTAAGAAAATCTTGTCTTTTGTTGACAGTATATTTTGATTATATCCTTATAAGCAAAATTAGTTTCACGTTCTTTTCAGCAGAGACTAAATGTTACAGCAGAACTAATTTTATCCACTTGAAGTAAAGTTATAAAGTCGATGCAAATTTTTCACTTTGTGATTTTAAATTATTAATATGCATTGCTTCCAAGGCAGGCGGTCTGCCAGCAAAAGCCCTTCTTTAATTAGTTTTGTTTGTTTTTATGAATATGTTTCAAACGTGAAAATGAAAAACAATCAAAGTTTTGTATCATAATGACTATTGAACACATTCTGTTATGATGACACACCTTGTTTGCTTATAAAATATTTTGACACAACAGCTATTTATATTAGGCTTTACATAGATTATGCATTTGTGATAATGAAGGTCTGGAATATTTCAAATGGTTCCATTATATGTAATTGAGATGTGTTTTTGTATCCTTTTGTTCTTTTTGGAGAACTTCTAAAAAAAAAAAAAAAAAAAAAGTTGTAATATAAGCGGGGTGGGGAGCCTTTTTTGTGGTGGTAATTGCCAAATTTGACTCCAAACTCAGGGTGACTCTTGACTGCGTGCTATAAGTAAAGTAAATCACCCCAGTCACTTCTCTGGCCATAGTGGGATGTAGTGAAGAAATGCTTTTATTTCTTCCTTTTTTCTTTCTTTCTTTTTTTTTTTTTTTGGTTAAAGCTGTCATGTTACCTATGTCTATGCGCATTGAATCCTATAATGTCTTTTTTCTGTTTAATTCAACTTATGTTGGTGTCATGGAAACAGCTTTGCAGAATTTTTCATAAGTATCTTGTTTCACCAGCCTATCGTGCAGTTGGTAAATCTGTGATTACTGAACATGGTACTCTTTTTAACAGCACTGTTGTCATCACTTTAATCTTGTTTATTACTTTGGATAGATATGTTTAGTTAAGAATCTGTGTTATATCCATTGTAAGCAAATTGAATTTTTATCTGTCCTTGTGTTTTACTTTTACTGTATCACACCCCTCTATTTTATAGCTTCTATCTAATTTCTGATACCCACCCCCACATTGTTAAATTGAGTGCACACTGAACAGTGAATTTAATCGTAACATATGTGGGTCTTTATTTTGTTAGTGTTGTTCATTTGGGTTTTTTCTTTTTTTTTTTAAGTTTTTTTCTGTTTTGTTACTTGAGACATGTAAAAATCACTAATTTCATAACGGTTATTTGGTCCTTTTTTTGGAGGTTTTTGAGTCAAACAGCAAGATGCTGAAACTTTCAGCATCTTAATATTCTTGACTGACCACTGAAGGTTTAGCTTCACTCCAGTCTTCTGTATAAATATGTCAATATATAATATCAATATAAATCTTTGTTACAAATGAATGCACTTTCTTTCTGCTTTCTCTTACAGTTCTTTAGATTTTAGCATAGTTAGTCAGGCTTTGCCTGCTGTCAAAGAGTGGTTTGATATTACATACACTACCAGTCTTAAGTCTGGACACACTAACCCAAACCTTCGACTGGTTCTGTATTTTAAATACCTGATCATGAGAAAGTTTAAAAAAATTTCTATATCTTTGTTTTTTTATTGTTTTATTTCTTCAAAAGTTTTTGCTTTGTCTCCTTGTGAAGACGTGTCAGCCAACCAAGAAGTTCATTCTCCCTTTGCAGCTTACACTCAGGGTTTGTAGTCCAGTAGATGTCACTGCAGCCAAGGGAGCAGGACAAGAGGCATGTTTGACCCTTTGACCTTCTTCATGTAGAGCTGCTGCGATGAAGACAGGAGTTGCAGAGGCCAACAGCAGGTGCAGACCCTCAATTAACTGCAAGTTAATGTCACACAGAAATGTCAGGAATGTACTCTGCAGCTGGAGAATAAAGTGCTGCCCCGTGGCTTCAAACAAACAACAGAAGAATGATGAGTAACCTAGATATTTATACATATATATATATATATATATATATATATACATTCGAGTGACTAGCAAAGTCTTATAATTACACATTCCTGGTTTCTGTATAAAGTTTTTTTGTCACCATTATTTACTCAAATAGTAATTTGATAAACCCGGAACTAACCACGCACAATAGCAGCACACATACTGCATCACCGTCTTTATAACCATTAAATATGCACTTTACCGTCAGGTGTGTTTTGTTTTTTTCTTGAATATTAGGCTCGAGATGGTGGCATATAATAGCCTACGTGGTTTCAGTGTCTGTTAACATAATTGAAAGTGTATTCTGTGGAAGGCTTTATCTAGTAAATCTGAGTGAGAAGCACATGCTTTTTAAGTCTTAGTCAATTTGCAAAAAAAGTGGAGTGAGTGAATGTGGTTTATAGTGTTAAAAAGGACTCGTCCATTTTGTCATGCCTTTCATTTGCATAATTTAATGAATCTAATTCATTGTAATGCAATACCAAGTGCACCAGGAACATAGAATGACAGTTTGAGTTAATGAAATGTGTTAACGGTATCATCATTTACTTGTATGTTAATTAGTCCAATTAATTTCTCCTGCTCGGTAATCTGAATATTGTAATAATCTTTGCTCCCCTGCAGGAATGAAATCTATGATACACAGACCTCAGGGACGATCAGCGCAGGGAATCGAGGTTTTTCTAGTTGTGAAGTGTTGCAGATTTGATAACTGGAGAGCCTTAAGGTAATCTTTTTTTTGTTTTGTTTTTATTATAGCTCTGAGATTCAGGTATTTGTTTTCCATAATTACACCCTCTGCTTGAATATTGTTTACCAGTAGCTTGTATGATCTGCCTTAAGGATGTATGATGTAAATCATAGTCCAGTGCTGTCCGGTATTGGAGCCGAAATAACTGTCTCACTTGACAAAGTGCCAACTGCCTTGTAACAGGAAGAGACTTGGTCCTTATGGCGAATGCAGATAAAAGCTGCCATCAGTGGGCAATTCTCGCTGGCAGCTCTGCAGATTCAAAGGAAGGAATTAGAGATCGGTGCTTACCGAGCATGACAACGTCCAGACTGTCATTTCAACTGCCCACCTGGATTGCAGACTAACTTTGTCAGCTAAGCTCATTTATTTGTGTTCTGACGTTTGTGTCAGCAAAGAATAAAGTGAAGCTATGTTAAAAACCAAAATGAAAGGAGTTTCCAGCAGTTTTGTTAATAAATCATGAGAGGATTCTTTTGTTTCGTTTCAAACACTGTAGTTTTTAATTGCGGAGGCAGCCATGATTTTTCAACACACACTCAGGAGTATGTTGTAACTGTTGCACTGTAGGCACAATGTGGTGCACATTTTGCAAAATAGGTGAAGAGTGGAGGCTTTTTCAATTATACAACTTTGGTGCTTTTTGTGACAGATGGGTATCATTTCAAACTGTGCTTGCATTACAAGTTTACTATGTGTTTTTGTTGTAGCAGAAAGCTTTGGCTCTTCTTGCTCAGTTTTCAAATTGCAGTATAATTGTACATAGTGCTCAGCTTCTCCAATTCATGTGCAAAATACATAAATAAAAAAACTATGTAGAGGGAGAGGAACACTGTAATCATGCAATAACATTTCCAACTGTATGCGTGGCAGAATTCAAAATGCTATTGGGATTATGGCTCTTAACCATTGGGAGGTAATGTGAACTGTTGGCAGAAATGACTTATTTCATTATGCTGTCCCAAATATATGAAATACTTCAACAAGAGGGCTGCTTCTTCCTGAGCTGTGCCCAATTTTAACGGTTTTCTCCAGTTGTTGAAGGATAGGCCTGCAATTTTGCAAAATGACTATTATTTGCCTTTCTCAAGGAATCAACAACTTGAAAGTACAGTGCAATGAATTGTTGGGGTTCTGCAGCTGCATTCATTTGCAATATGTCTTTTTTTTTTTGAAAACAGAATTTAAAACAGAAAGCCGCTATTTATTTTCTTTCGGATATGAACTGCAAGTCTCTTCAATAAGTGGAAAGCACTTACCATCCCGCCTAATGTTTTTGTTTACAGCAGGGTACTGATGTTGCTTTTCTCTTAAGCCATTAGGACATTTGAGACAATATTTAAAAAAGTGTCGTGTCTGTAGCCTTGGCACATTCTCGCCCTTGATCAACTGCAGAAGTCAGACAGTAGCCCAGATAATTTTCCCCAGCCAAGGAAACACAGCATGGATCAACTCAATAACCGGATATTCCCTCTCTACTGAATGTGGCCAATTTAGCAGAAGGTCAGTGGCTTTTTTTTTTTTTTCCCCCCCATCAGAGACCATTTGGTGACCTCCCTTTGTAGCCCCAGCAGGACCAGAGGAGACAAACAGAAACTGCTTGTGTTGACCTTGCATTAAGATGTGGACTTCTGAAGGTGAAGAGCTACCTGGTGTGGGGACAGGGGGGCTATTATGTAAACTGCTTGTGTCACATGCTTGTGGATTTAGTTTTTCATGTATTTTTGGTCATTATAAACAGTGTTGGGGTGGATGCTAAACTTAAAGATGCACATTGGGTAGAAAAGAGTGAAATGTGTGGCAGCAAATCATATTCCATCATTTTATGTGCAGAGGTGCCCTTCACAGCTTTAAATTAAATACTTTTGTCTCAGGGAAATTATGGTGTGACTACGTCCTATTTCAAGAGGGAGGAATTCAGATCAGATCTATCTTTGCTGTCTTCATTGTGTAATTTCTCCTTCCCACTGTTTTGCATTTATACTATGTATGTTTTTCCAGGTCAAGCTGAGAAAATTGAATGAGACACCTCCATCAAAATTTCCCACATTATGCTGTTATACTCATACACAGTATGTGTCTGTTTTTTGGTAAGGAGACAATTGAATAAGATGACATTATAGATCTGTGAGAAGATTATGCGGGATAATTTTTAGCCATTTCTCACAGCAGTCATATAGTTTTCACTCAGTCTGAAATAACTATTGTGCACCTCAAGGTCGTACAGTCTCAACTTTTGTTGACTTGAGTGAGAGTAAAAACTGCAAGTGTGTGATCAGTATTTTCTTTTGGTGACAAGAGCTGGCCTTCAACCCCTTGAAAACGATTTGAGATATGAAAGGAAACGTTTTGTATTTGAAAATGTACATTAAATGGTGTCAACAACACAGAAGAGGTCAGAGTAGAGTCCCCATGGAGACTGGATCTGGCTGCTGCGCTCGCAGACCCGACAACCCTCCCTGAGTGGCGGCTCTGTGATGGCTCTCAGTTTCTCTCGTCATGTCACTGGCAGCTTTGACACAGGTAATATGCATGCAGGCTGACAGTGGCTGGGATGTGCAGCAGAGACAATGATGTACATATCATTTTCCTCACTGACTGATTGAAGACTGTAATCTGTGCTGGACTTTCTTTCTGATTACACGCGTCTCAGGGAGCAAAACAAGGACTCTGAGCTGCCACTGGGCACTGTGCTCATCCAGGGCTTTCAGCCTTCAAGAGGACTGAAGTCTGCCTTTAAGGTGAGCTCAATTTTCGCCCCATTTACACTATTGTTACAAGTGTCGGATAGAATGCATCTGGTAGATAGTGGTCAAACACTGACTGTCTGAAGATGACAGAAACAAAGATGTATCTGGCACCCAAGGTCAACCCATTCCCATCTGCAGCACAGTTACAGGTTGTTTAGTACAACTTACAAACAAGAATTTCACATTCACCAGCTCTGTGCTTACAAAATGCAAAATGTCTCCAGCAGCCTAAGAAAGTATGAAATCTGTCTCGCAAGACCAGCCATGAGATGCAAAAAGACAATATGTTGCTGGATACTTTATTGTTCTCTTTATAAAGAAAACTCAGCTTCCTTAACACTTGATCCACTCTTCACATGCCTGCATAACCTTGTGAGGTGTGCTTGTGTCTTTATGTGAAACCTGAGAAATTTCCCTGTTGACAATAGGTCAATCCTTTACAGAAGGTACCTTGCACATTACAAGGTTGGTCTCCAGGGAGAAGTAATGGGTTCTGGGCAATTGACCAACCTGCCATGCTTTACTGCACCTGCACTGAGTTAGAGCTGTCATCATTACCACTTCCTCTAACGTTCCCCCGCAGCAACCCAGACACTCCCACCCTCAGGGATATTTCACTTTGGAGGAACATTTTCACTTTACATGCATCTCTCCACACACAAGTGGAAGGTAGCTTTTGAATTCAAAGCATTAAGGTAACATCTAACGGGCATTTAGGGTCGTTAGTAGTTTCCAGAATTGTTGCCAGCTATGATCTGGCTTGAACTTTTCAGATTGAGAACCAAGCTTTTCAAAAAGAGAAATTCTTAAGGATAAAGGTTGAAGGAGACGTCTTCTCATATTTTCTCTGTGTCACAATATGAAGAAGATGTTAGTAATTTCAATGGCATTTATCCTGTATTTTAGTAGGTTATTCAAAAATGATTGCAAGATTGTAAAATCTGAAAATAATCATTAGGCAGTTCTGTGAAAAAGCTGTTTGAATGGTTCATTAAAGTAAATCAGAAAAGGAACAAGCTCCTGCATTAGTTAGTTAATCAAGACTTGCCGCTAGAGAGCACCTTTAACTTAATTTTTCATTAGTACAATCCTTTAGAAAATGTTGTACATTTAAATGAGTACAGCTACACCACAGACAGAGGAGGAATCAAAACTGTGGAGGTCACAGACATCACACACAGCTTACTGATTACACTGCTGTCTGAGATCCGGACTAATCAACATCTACAACATCTTTGTGCTTTACTTGTATTAAGACCAATGTGGACAACATTCAGTGCTTTCTCTCTCTCTCTCTCTCTCTTTTTTTTCCTTTTATTGGTTACATGAGTTTCCTTAAAACAGCTCTGACTTTTTCCAGCACATAGTTAATTTAACGACAGCTTGTTTTGTTGTGAAGACCACTGAACTGAGATCAAGATACGACCAAAGCCAGGGTGCTGAGGACAAGACTTTATGGAGTTAAGAAACCAGGAGTTTAGACAAAACCGGGAAGATTTAATTAATTTATTTAAAATCTGCAAATAGAAATGAATCAGTCATATTTTTCACACACATCATGGCAACCACAATATTATGTATACCTTGTGTAAATGTATTGCATGTATATCATATCATGGTTTTACCTATATGATATAATACAATTCACTATGATACAATATGTCATATGGCCAAACTGGTTCATCTTTCATTTGATTAGACAGTGACAGAAAGGGGACAGGTTTGTATTTCCTTCTAAATTTCTAAATAATACCCTGTGTGGCAAAAAAAAAAAAAAAAAAACACAACTGAGAAGACCAACACAAACACACACACACACATGCCTAAGGGTTAAACAGGGTCAAAAGTCATATATTAGATCTGCCACTGGGTATTTAATTTAAAATGAGTATTTTTCAGTAGGCGTGTGCTTATGAGCCATCATATGTTGGAGCTGCTTTAACTAGCACAGATGCTATTAAATATGCTGTACATACATAGATTTATATGGCATAGCTCTATGCCCCAGAGTATTTGTTCATTTAATTACAGCATTTAAGATGTAGGTAAAGACAAGTAACTGAAGCAAACACCCTTAAATGGACTTTTGCTAGCTTTACACTTATCTGGCCTCTCCTTATGCCCAGCCATCTCTTCAAGCATTGCACCGTATTTACATTTTGCGTTTACTGTTCGTTTTCCATTGTAATGAGCCAAATTTTATCAGAGAAAATTTGGCAGACATTGCTGCAGTCAGCCACAGCTGTTTGTTCCATGTTCCAAATGTACTGTCTGTGAGTGCAGGCAAAGCTGTTAACAAATTTTAAAATGTGAATTATTTGTTTTCTTTACAGAACAAAGGTATAAACATTAAAATGATTTTAGATTAGCAAATGAATAAGACACTGGATAGGCAGTTTACTTTATATACTCCTTATTTTAGTCTTATGTGAACTTCAAATGATTCAGGACCTTAAAATGATAGAATTAGAAGTGGCAACTTTACTGCTCCATCATTAAACATGATTTTCAGTCACAGATAGACTTAACCTATTTGGCTCTGTAGCATGTATTTTGACCGTCTAAAGTCTATAATAGTCATTTGATGCTCATTTGTTTAAATTCTTCTGATTTAAAAAAAAAAAAAAAAAACTCCTGAACTGCCTTACTCAAAACTTTATCATTTTGAAAAGTAAATAAAAGCAAAGAAGACAAAGAAAATCCACCACTTTACTATATTAAAAATGCTTTAGAACGGGGCTCTTTTATCAGAAATGATGGAGGCCTCCACGTTGCATGTCTGTAGCAACTTTGCTCTGACTTGCAGATGTTTTTCTTTCAGTTTTCACTTCCTCCTCCCACACATGTCTTATATCAGTATTTGCTGGATCCAAAACGACCAGCTTTGAAAATGAAGGAGAGGAACTTTACATTGTGCCAGAAAAAGGAATGGAAATTGCGGGCAGTGTCAGATAATTGAGCTTGTCGTAAGAGACATGTTAATAACAGACAGAGATGCAGAAGACTTGTCACTTCGTACCCTGGGTGACAGACTCTCTCTGCTGTTGATGAGCTGTTTTAGAGGGGAAATTGTTCCACGCAAACACCATCGTTATTACAAGCTGGCAAGCTGCTCGCTTGTGTACCCAATTCTGCTCGAACTGACAGAATCCAATTGACCGGCACATATTCATGCACTTTATTTTCTTTATTCTCACCAACAATGCAGATAATTACTGCACCAAGTAAGACTGAAAATAGAATTTCACTGTGTCCCAGAAAACAAAGCCAGAGCTGTCTCAGCAACATGTCTGCTGAAATTGCTGGGAGTCCTACTGTAAGACAAGCAGCAATCCAATGTTACTTGTCAACTTAAAATCTACTGAAACCATATTGACACTTTTCTCTGCTATAAAAATCTGTTGCAGTTTCTGCTGTAAAGCCACATGTAAACCTCCACTTTGTGCATCATCTAACAGTTACTGCTGCGCTGTGACTCAACCTGCTTCTGTGGGTGTCCATTTATACTGTCATTAGTAAACACATTCAATTCTTCTGACTGTAGACGTTGTTTCTTCTGTTTTAAACAAATGTCTTCAACCATAAAAATGGCAAGTAAATGTATCATTTTCGAGCGTGGTTTGTGCTACTTCTTTGACATTTAAGAGGAAGCTGATAAAGCACTATAGCTTTTGTGTTTTAAATCTCAAGTAAATGAATCATTTGCAAATTGAAGCATTCCTAATGTTCAGAAGATGAACATAAGGGTCACTTACATGTGAATAATTCACCATTTCCCTTTTCATTTGCTTTTTAAACTTATGCAAACAGGGCATATGCAATTAAAAAAAAGGCTAAACCATATTTTAATTAAAAAAAAACCTGCTTAGTTGAATTTAAAAAAATAAATCTCTGGATTTTTGTTTTCTTCCTTTTTTATCTCCTGTAAAACTTAAAGTCCTTTTATTTCTTTAAGTTGCATTAATTTACATCACTGAAAGTCAAGTAACATTTAATGATGATGATAATAAGCTTGTGGGGGGGCCCCCCCCCCCCCCCCCCAAAAAAAAGGCCTTAGCTGTTATATTTATAGTAGTTAATAAAGAGCAGATTGAAACTGGAGGGCTGTAAAAAACATACATTACTGATCATTGTAAATACTACATTATTTCAGTTGTCTAAAAATGAGTGAACATGGATTTTGGTTTTAAAAGACAAATTCAACCTAAATTCCATGTCTGTGTCCCTATCATTAATCCCCTTGGGAGTAGCAGTGTTGCAAATAGGATGTTGTCTGTGATGCTTGTGCCCTCAGAGAAAAGCGGCAGAAGCGAGAAGAGTCTCCCAGGGACCAGACCACATCTGCTGAGTTCACGTCCCTCTGCCACCTCCAACACATCTCATTAATAAGGAGCCTTTACTGACACCATGTCGGTGTGTCATGTATTTTTCTGAACTTTGGCTTTGTTGTGAGTCCCACAGCTTGGAGGATGTGTGGCAGCCGTACTGATGTTTAGGGACAGTGTTGTGCCACTGTCCAACAAGTTGTCCGTTATCTGCGGGAAATGTGTCTGTCCAGAGGTGGGGGCGGCTGTGTGCTCTCAACCAGGCCACCTCTCAGCCTTTGTGCCAGTAACAAGCTCAGCTCAGGCTCCAACGAAGCGAGAAATTGTAAACTCTCCGGAGAGGCCCAGAGGAGAGATAAGGGCTTAGTGTTTGCTGGCAATGTGCATGGGATGAATCTGATACGGCCGAGTCCCACGCCAGAATGGGAGTGATGATACCTCCCCTTCTATGGAGAGTTATGTCTAATCCCCTTTACCAGTGTATTCACTTGCAAATATTTCTGTCACCATTAATATGTATTAACATCCTTCACACAGTGTTCAATACAGATTTATCAGTCTATTTTTCGTCTTGTGTTCACCATCATCTCTGTGCTGCTCTTGAACCGCAGCTTTTCATAAAGAAAAAAGATCTGAGTCTGCTGCTGATGTTCAAGCAGCCTGGAGATACTGTAGGGACTCCTCAGACAGCCTGCAGCTGGAGCATACACAAGAAAAATTCCTCCATGGTTTATATGCATCACATTTTTTTAAAATAAATTCTCCATGAACTTTGAGGAAGAAATATTCCATGGTGAGCGTACATTGTTAAATGGAGTAATACAGGCAAAGGAGCATGAAAAAATGGTTTTACTGAGCAATATCCTATGCATAATCTCCAGGAAAAAAGTCTCAAAATGTTCTAAATTAAGATTTGGAAACAACTGTCTTTTTTTCTTTTAAGACTATTTACATTAGTGTGATCTTAATTTAAATACTCAAATTTAATATAGCGTTATAATACGTTTTAGTCATTTGTTTGCAAATGTATTAAATTTAGCAACAACAATTTAGCAATATATATATATATATATATATATATATATATATGATTGTAGCTTTGTCATATAAGCAGAAACTCTATAAAACATCCTTATTTGCCAAAATGTTTTTCTATTTTGTTGTAAATTTGTGTCTGTTGATACTTCAATTTAAGTTTTTTCATTCATCTGAAAGTAACAAGATAAAGAATGTTGCATGGGATTTGTGTAAGATTTTGTTTGTGTTTGGTGGTCTAATCTAGACAAAGCCCTGAGAAGCTCATTATAGCCTGGTGAGGCCTTAAGCCTTTGCTTTCTGCGTTAAAGCAGCCAAGAAGTGTCTGTCAGCTTCTTGGCAGAGCCCAAATCAAGCTGTCAATTACTGGACGTGTTTATGGAAATTACATGTTTGTTAACATGCTGGAAAAATGTGCTCTCGGCTCAAGCAGCATGTGTTCAGAGAAACAATTTTGCTCGGAAATCACCTTTCAAATGGATGAAGGTGATCCTCATCAGATCGCAGACATGAGAGGCATTTTAACTCTCCCTGTCCTGATGTGTGTGAGAAAAAGCCCAGACAGGAGGAGACGGAGCAAACAATCATAGGTGGAGTCTGTAAATAACGCCATGTTTTGGTTTATTAAATCATTTCTTGTCTTCTTGTTACTATTTAACATGCAAAAAAAAAAACACAGGTTTGGCAGCGGATGCAGCAGTAACAAAAGAAGCTTGTTGCAGCTGGACTAGTCACTTTTACATTTGACATCCAGCTGTATAAAGTTAATATCGCACTCATCACACATGGGAGATTTTACTAAATATACAAAACAGTGATTTTTGCAAATACACAAAAAAACATATTGAAGCTGTGATTTGATAATTTATGCATCCATTTTCACTCTTCATGTACAGACATCCGCCAAGGGAACTGCTCATATAAAATGTAACTTCATTTTAAATAGAGTTATAAAAAGGCCTTGTCAAAATGAAGCGCTCTCTACAATTCAGTGTAATGTCTCCGATGAGATGTTTATGTCAATTTCCGCTCTGATTCTTTCTCACATAAAGGCCTTGATTTCTGCCTCCCAATGATCATGAAATTGAGCCAATCGACATGCATGTCTCAGATGTCTGGCCGAGCTCATCTTAGACAAGGTAATTTTGCCAGAGCAATTACCATTGTAATGTATTCCAAAGTCAGGGCATTTGCTGCTGCTTAGGTGAGCTGCTGACAGCATGTTTTGATTTTTAAGCAATTGTGCTTTTCGCTCTAAGATCATGCCGAGGTCCGCATTTCTCCCTATGTAACAAACCTCTGTGATTCCATTATTTTACATTAACATCTAATTACCGCACTCAGACCTGCAGCTATATTGAAAAGCCGCCACGGGTTCTGGGGTTTGACACATCTGTAAGTAAAGATGGGTTGGTGGGTGTTTATGAAGAAGAAACTCTTAACTGTAAGACATACGCAGTTCCCAGTGGACGCGTATTACCTGTCATGAACGGTGACAATGCCCTGGGGGATGTCGGCGAGCAGTGAAACTGTCATCACACGATTACTCTCACCATTACTGACCCTACATCTCCATGTAATGGCTGTTGCACACTTACCAATTCAGATTGTATTCTCAGTCATTGGCACTTAAATGCTGCAGTCCATTTTATAACAAAGATAAAGATCTCTGTAATCTGCCAGAGCTCAACCATCCCCGAGAGAGCTTGTCAGGCAGCATTTTGTTGTTCACGAGAAGTTGTCAACCATGAAGAAACTCCCTTTGTTGGCCAACTGAGAGTGTTTCTTTGAGTGCACCATTGTGTGCTTGTTGAATGATGCTTGCACATAAAGTAAGACTGTGTTTGTCCACTTTTCTGTTTGAGTCATCATGAGAAAGATGTAATGTCACATTACAATGTGACATTACATTGCATCACCTCTCATTATTTCATATTATGTAGGATGATATAGTACAGTTGTGACTGAGGGTCAGTACAGTACATCTCCAGCCAATATCTATCTATCTATCTATCTATCTATCTATCTATCTGGGTGTGTGTGTGTGTGTGAGTCCTATCGATGGCTAGAGAGGGCTGAACTGAAGGACAGCACTGAGGTGCTAATAATGGCAGCATAGGAAAAAGTTTTCAGTACCAGGGTAATCGAGGCCCAGATCTACTACACCAGGAAGGACCCCAGGTGCAGGCTGTGCAAAGAGGCCCTCGAAACAATCCAGCAGCTCACAGCAGGCTGTAAGATACTGGCAGGCAAAGAATACATGGAACGCCATAACCAAGTAGTCGGCATAATGTACAGAAACATCTTTGCAGAATCCCTAGTTCACAATGGGAAATACCTCCCAAGGTGGTGGAGAATGAGAGGGCTAAAGAAAGCCATAGTGATCAATGTAGCCATCCCCAATGATGGAAATATCAAGAAAAAGAAACACGAGTAACTGGTGATATACTAAAGAGTCAAAGAAGAGCTGGAGAAAGCCTGGCAGGTGAAGACAACAGTAGTACCTGTGGTCTTTGGAGCACTGGGGGCTGTGTCCCCCACACTGGAGAAGTGACTCCAACAGATATCTGGAGAAACATCAGACATCTCCATCCAGATACGTGCAGTCCTAGAAACAGCTAAGATACTGTGCATCCTCAGGCTCCCAGGACCAGAGCTTGAGGTGAAAAGCCACCCAACCCACCCAGGAAAGATGGGAGGGTGGGTGATGGATGATATATATATATATATATATATATATATATATATCACATATATTTTGTAAAACATGAGTCACAAATGTTCATTTTCACTTTTTTCATTTAATTAATCATTGTAATCATATATACAATTATAAACATATAAATAAGATTTTTATTTCAAACTTTATATTTGTATATTTCTGTTTGCCTCAATTTCCACTCATGACTGGATTACAGTTAGAAAACATAATGGTTTGCCTTAAAATAGATGCCTGTCACAATGATCTATTGTCTATAGCCTAGTGGGCTAAACTAGAAGGCACTGCTTCTAAAATTAATTCAAATTCCTCATCAAAATATCAGACCACTGAAACTGCAGTCTTCGTTGATCCCTTTATTATAGGTAGATAAATGAGTTTTTTGTTTGTTTGTTTTTTCCTGTACAACTCCAATTTAAGAAATGTTTGGATGCTGTATAAAATTAATTAAAAGCAATATGCAAATATTTGCAAATCTCATAAACCAATATCTTATTTGTAGTAGGAAACAAAAACACATTAAAATAAAATATTTACCATTTCATGAAAAATATAAGCTCATCTTGAATTTGACGACATCAATGAATCTCAGAAAGGTTGTGGTGGGGGCTAGAAAAGTGTAACAATCAAGAGCTCAAGTAAAATGTTGCGGCTCATTAAGTTAACTGGTGACAGGTCAATAGCATTTAAAACAGCACCTTAAAGAGGCAGTCTCTCAGAATAGCAGAAACTGTCTACAAATTGTGGACCAATGTTGGATTAATTTTTCTCAACATAAATTAGATAAAGATATTCTGTAAATATTCTACATATTCAAAAGATTCAAGGAAGCTGGAGACATCTCTGAACAGGAAACACTACTAAAAATCAGGATTAGATGATTGGGATTTCCAGGCCCTACATTAAAATAAGGTCTCATGCTTTCATGGAAATCACCACGTGGGCTTAGTAACACTTCCAGAAATCACTGTTTTTGAACACAGTTGCTCATACCATCCACAAATGCAGGTTAAAGTCTACTCACGTGCAGAAGAAGCCATATGTAAACATGATCCAGAAATGTGGCTGTTTTCTCTGGACTAGAGCTTATTTAAAATGAGGGCCTAGGAAAAGTGAAAACCTGTTTAGACAACTCAAAAACTGACATTTTTTAAGGGAAATCATGGAAACCACATTCTCTAGAGTCTAGACTAAAGGTGAGAGGAACCATTTAGTTTGTTAGAACCACTCTGTTCAAAAGCCTGCATCTCTGATGGTGCGTTGTCTCCCAAACAACGGACAACTTGTACAACTGGAGCGTCACCATCAATGCTGAAAGGAAAATACAGGTTTTAAAGCAACATACGTATGCTCCCATCGAGGTGACATTTCTTTCAGGGAAGACCTTGCATATTTCAGCAAGACAATGTTAAGGTGCATATTGCATGTATTATAACATGACGGCTTTGTAGTAAAAGAGTCCAGGTGCTGGGTTGGCCAACCTGCAGTACACATCCTTCACCAATTAAATAAAATTGGTGCGTCATGAAAAGCAAAATATGACAAAGATGAACTCAGGACCTTTAAGTCCCTAGATTCCTATTTCCAACAAGAATGAGACAGCACTCCTCTCCTAAAGGTCCAAACCAGGTCCAAACCTGGTCTCAGTTCCCAGAGGTTTACAGGGTAAACATTGCCCTGAACAAGGGGTTTTTTTTGCTGTTGTTTTTTTTGTTTGTTGTTTTTTAACATACACTGTGCTTTGCTCTGGGGCTCACTTCTGTTGGCACTCCGAGGACAGGACTGCCTCAGGGCCTTGCTTTAAGGTGAAAGAAAAATTTTAGTTTTTAAGATTTACAAATCACTATGTTCTGTTTTAATTTACATTTGAGAATTGATTACACGAAAACATGTAAAATATCTCTGGTATTAGTTGGCTCAGCTATAAGTAGCTCTGGGAACAGGCTAATGCAAGAAAAGCTGCAGGCCTGCATGCAATAGCAGATTGAGTTTAACAAGCCAGATGGGTTGTAATTGTCTGATCAGTCCAATGTTTGTGAGCTTTTATGCCTTTTCTTATGGTTTGTTTTCCTTACGTTCTGTTTCCTCTGCTGATTTGCTTTCCCTCTGGGAGTGCCTGTGTCAAAAACACTTGATACGCGACCAGCATTACTTTACTGAGGATGTCGAATCATATCGGGCACGCTGTCATAGTTGGGCAGCACCTCAGAAGGAAGGGACTGGAGCAGTGTTATCTTTCACGCCTGTCGGCCATGCTGCTGCAGCTTCACTGTCCACCTTCTCATAGCAGCTGGCTTTTACTGCGCTATAAGATTAATGCAGCTCTGCTGCAGAGATTGGCAAGTCTTTCATTCATCTGAAGGGTCTGTCTTAAACTTTTAGAGGGATCAACTTTAACTAATCTCCTACAATTAGCATGAGTACACACATGCAAATAAATCGTTAATTTTCTTTTCTCTGATTAAATTTAAATCAAACAAACATAAAGAAGGCATGCAGCTGTGTGTGACTTAAAACTTTCCCGAGACAGTCTTAAAATGCAGGCATTGTTATTTTCATGCCACAGGTAACAGCAGGCACTCTTTCCAATCATAACTTAAGAGTTGGTCCCTGAACAGATGTGAAGAGATTTATCCTTCACTTTGGCAAACTGCTAGCTGGTTTTCTTGCTTCTCCTTTATTTGATCACAGTAATTGAAACTCTTTTATGGTACTTCTGTTTCTTTTCCTAGATACATAATGCACTGGATAGATGCTCAACCTGCTCAATCACACAGAACTAATTTGACTGTATTGTTTGACAAGTGTTCCTTACAGCTTGGTGTGAGTTGAATGCAATCTAAGAACAATTATGCCATTTTCTGAGAACAGTATGGGGCAGGTAAGAACCATTTTAGATTTTCACAGGTTAAATGTAATGATCACTCTTGAGAACTGAATTGCAGAGTTTTGGAGAGGGGGGGTATTTTTTATACTTGTCTGCTTTTTCTCTGGGGAAGAAAAAGTGTATTACTGGTATTGGTGGCTTAGACTCATAATGGGAAATGTCTGTTCTTGTGCACTTACCACTTCTTGAAGTTTGTTCTTACATATTTTTTCTGTCGTTTCAGTGCAGAATTTAATTTTAATCTTGCGCTACATCAGGTATCTAATCTTAAAATATGGTTGGTAAAAGACCCTGAAGGTTCACTTGCATTTAAGAAGTAGTAAAGAAAGAACTCAAGGTTGCAGAGGACTGAAACCCACCTGAGCCCCGTCTTCGAAGCTCCTGTTGGACTTTTACATTTTTATCACCCCTGATATTTGTTCTCAATGGCAAATTAACAGCTTTCCTTGTGCCATTCAGTTTCCTTTCCGAAGACAAGGCTTAAATTTTGTCTAACTGCCTGAATTTACTACTCTTCTATTTTTCACACGACAGAATCGATAGCAGGACTGAAGAGGAGAGGATAAAAATTTATGGTATCTTGCAATTTAATGGTTGAAAAGATGCAATTTGAAAGATCATAAATTGTGAAGGAGCTCATGCTTCATTGCACTTGATTCAGTGCTTGCTGTTAGAACTTGATTTGCGAGTGTCTGCAAAGTGTGATTAACGAGGCGATCAATGTGCAGCGCAGCACACTATGGCACTCCTAATGCTCTTCATTAGAATAAATAAAATAAATTGACTGCAGCTCTATGAAAACTCTGTAATGGTTAAAAATCAAAGAATGTCATCCCCCAGCCACGATTTAGCTTCTCCCAGCCTGCATCCACCTTGATCACATTATCCTGACAGCCTTGTCTCTGAACCTGCAGGGGCTCTGAGACGAGCTCACGGTGAGGGAAGTAAAAGGAAGTGGTGTGTCGGCAGGGGCCACAGGCTATTGCCTAGTTGACTGGTAATCATAAATCGGAGGCTTTTGTACTCAAAGTGTTGGGGAAAATGCAGTCTGCAGAGTATTAATGCATGAAATAGCATTTCAAGCTGATAAACGGTGTGCAGGATGGTCAGTCTACACAGATTGCGCTTCCCTCTTTCTTTTCCATGGCAGCATATTGTTTGTAATAACATTTACCAGAAAAATTTATTCCACTTCATCTCATGTTTTCTTGCGAGACAGCTTGATGTGGCGGTGGGGAGGTGGGTGGTCAGATTCAGCTGTATTATTTGCTCATCCTTCCCTTTCTCTTTGGATTATTGTCCTTTGAGATTATTGTCTTCAATATGAGCTGTCATGCAGTCACTTAACTTGGCTCTTAATTGATTTCATGCTTACATCAGCTGTGTAGCTGTTAAAATTAATTAACTACAAGCAACTGGGCAACAAATGTATTTGTAAATGAGCCGGTATTGATGTTTTCATCTTTCTCCATTACAAGCAAAGTATCGACTCTAAAGGTTGGTATGTGTCACGTTGTCTCTATGTCTTCATTGTTGTTGAGGAAAAAGTTAGTGCTAAAGCAAATATTGCATTTATAACATAATCATCAGACAGGTTTAAGAGTTTACACATGCAGTGATGGGTTTCCTGTAGTGAATGAAGCATGCAAACTTCTGTTTGTGTGCTGCTGCATGCATGTGTTTGTTGATGAGATGTGGCTCTTTGCAGGAAGATTATAAGGGCATGATGGAGTCCATACAGCATCTGTGCTCTTGTCTTTGCAGCACCTTTGTGCTGCTGTTAATGTGAATCACCTCTCCTGCCACTCACAACCACCTGTATTAGCTCTCTGCCCATTAAACATGGTCTGAGTGCTCATTTTGCAAGGAGACATTTAATTGCGTGCTGCTGAGGCACTAGTTCTAATAGGCTAAGTGCTGGCTCCTACAGAGACAACATGAACTGTATGTGAACAGCAAAAGTTTGCTTCTTCTTGCACCCCTCTACATTCATTATTTTAATCATATTGGAAATTTCACTCTGCTTTCCAATCATGTTACATTTGTATTAATCAACTTATAAATTACCCATAAAATCATTCCTCCTTAACGAACATTTCCTTGTGGAGACAGCTCTGTTGTTTTACAAAAGTCTGTAACTATTTCAATTAGTTATAAAATTGAAAAACTTTTACACTCTACTCATACACAAGTGAATTTTTAAATGTGCCGTCACTTCAATCAGACGTGCACTCAGGTGTATTTGAATGAGATTGATCTTGATGTGCTTAATGATAAACAATCCTGATTTTGCTCAAACTTCTGCTTTAACTCTAAAGTTATTAGATTATGACTAAAGTTACAGAACATACATTTCAGTAAATATTCCAACCGCTTAAAGGTTGAATAATCCCAAACCTCTAAACTGAGTTTTACCATAACCAGTGAAGTTATGCAACTCTAAGAAAATTTATTTCTAGGGGAAACACAATGAGTGTGAACATTTAAAATTAAATTATATCGCCTTTAACTTGTTGATTACTAGCATGAATGAGTTTTTGGTGTTACAAGATTTTTCTTAATAGTCTGTGATGTCTTACAATGTGCTGTGAAATACTGCTTAACACTCAGACTGAGTCAGTAGAGCAGCATTAAATACTAAGTAGCCATATGTTGGCAAAATAAATCTAAAATTTATTCATCTTGGACAATCTGACATTTTTTCAGGAAAACGTAATCTGAGTTTTCATTATAGATAAATTACAAGAAATGGAAATAATTTTAGAATTTTAAATTATTTTTTGCTTTTATTTAAAAAATACATAAAATTGATCATGATCATGAAGATGCATTGAGCATGAGTAATGCATTTATTTCCCATATTTTTCTATTTTGTCCAGTTGGAGTTTTTTTCTGTCTCTTTCATTTGTTTAATGATCTTCTTAGAGTGAGTTAGACTGTGATCTTTTACAGTCAACCTTCTATGTTTGCCCATTTTCAAATACAGAAGATGGTATTACTGGAAAATCCCCTCCTTTTTTATTGTTCTTGTTGAGTTTTTTATTTTTAACCCAGGGGTAATGCTGAACCTGGCTCTTATTACTATAGTTATTAATGATAAAATGACAGCTTTACAAAGCTGAAAACGCTGAAAGGAGATATCTTTTTTTCAGAATGATAGTTAAAACTTTAGGGGCACAGAATTACAACCCTTGTTTCTAAACAAGCTGTTAAAATATGAATGAAAACATAATTCAGGACCATTTGGAATCATTTAACATATTTTTAAAAAGCACAAAAGTTCCATGTCAAATGATTAGTTTTATGTAAACATACGTTTTTATATTGATGGAAGCAACGCTGAAAAAAAAAGTTGGAACAGGAGGAACAAAGAAATGTAAAAGTAGCGCTGTCCTAACAACCCTCAGTGGAACATCTATGATCTAATTAGGCTAACTTCCTAAAGGTCTTTCAGGAGTAAAGAGGAGGAGGGAGAAATATATTTAACCAATTCAAGAAAATTTTTCATTGCTAATATTTTGGGAATATTAGTTCTAGTAAAATCACTGGCTCAGTTCAGGAACATGTCAGCGTGTAGATAAATAGGTTTTTCTCACTGCTTCTGCATTTGGCAGAGTTTTTTTGTTTGTTTTTTTTGTTTTTACATGTAAATAATGTTCTGATGTCATAAGTCAGTGTTGTTGTTCATCAGCTTGACCGTAGATTCTAATTCATTTTACAGTGTTTTGGAGATAATCATTGGTTTGGTATTTGTTAGATTTCTGTCTAATCTAATTCAAAGCTGTACATTTTACTGATGTACAACACCAGAAATACAACAAATCACCACTTTCTGCCAATATTTTACTATAGTTTGCAGAGTCATAGATCATGGTTCAACTTTGCATATTTAACCACAAAACTCTATATTCCCTTTATAAATGAGTATGAACAGCATCGCTCACATTTTTCACTCCCAGCTGAGTTCTTTGTCGTAATTGTCCAGTTGGTCAGTATCTGCAGGGCTTTCTTCTCTTGTGAAGAGGTTCTTAGAGCTGTCCATAATGGGAGGTACAAATGTGTCCCTTGTTTGCCTCAGATTTCCACAGCTACTGAGGGTCAAACCCTGGACATGGTGGCCACTGATATATATTCCATGAGAGAGAACTGGATACCCTAAAGTAATTATGGCAGCAACCAGGTTTTTTTTGTTTTTTGTTCTCTTGATGATTTCCCCAGGCATCTCTTTTCAAAAGGAAGACAATGTGCGCAGTCATTTTTATATTTTTGTTTTCCACCACCAGCCTGAATACTGCTAATAATCCATGAAGGTTTATTTGTTTGTTTGTTCGTATTTTTACTGAAAGGTAAACTAAAACCAAACGTTTCAAATAGGATGGGTCACTACTAAAACAAAAAAAGATCAAGTTTCCTTGTTTTCTTGTATAAAGCTTAGAATTCATGGATAATAGAAGGCACTATTTATTTCCATAGAATTATTGAAGATATAATATTGCTTAGAAGAAAAACACAAATGTTGACAATGCATGGAAAGTGTTTGGTTTAATATGTACAAGTATCTTGGTGTCTTGGTACTTTCAAACCCCATATTGATTCTCTTGTGAGGAAACTCAAACTGAAATTGGTTTTTTTCTTTCTAAACAAATATTGTTTTTCTTTAGAGGTGAAAAGCGGCTTTTCGTTGCAACTTTTTCATCAGTTTTAGATTATGGAGATCTGTTGTATATGAATGCTTAAGCTCAATATCTGAGAAAGCTTGAAGCTGTTTATCATGCTTCTTTCAGGTTCATTACAAATTATAGAGCCCTGACCCATCACATGAACTGTATTCTCGAGTGGGTTGGCCTTCTTTGTCCACCAGGAGGTTGGGACACTGGTACAGTTTTATCTACAAGGCCATGCTTGGACTACTGCCCTTTTATAATTGTAACTTAATCACACGGAGAAATGTTGATTTGTATAGTTTGCGAAATAATCACGAGGCTGCACGGTGGTGTGGTGGTTACCGTAGCCTCACAACAAGAAAGTCGCTGGTCCAAATCTCGGCTGGGGGGAGGTTTGAACCTTGAGGGCGGTGGCTTTTTGCATGTTTACCCCGTGTATGCGTAAGTTCTCTCCAGGTACTCCAGCTTCCTCCCATCGTCCAAAGACATGCATGTTAGGTTAATTGATTACTCTAAAATTTTCCGTAGGAGCGAGTGTGAATGGTTGATTGTCCCCTATGTGTTCTCCCTGCGATGGACTGGTGACCCGTCCAGGGTGTACCCTGCCTCTCACCTGTTAATGCTGGGATAGACTCCAGCTTACCTACGACCCGTAATGGACCAAGCGGTACAGAGAATGATGAGAATGATAATCATTTGTTGCTCTTTGTACCATTTGCCTGTACTGAACTGGGAAGAAGGCCTTTGTCTTTTTCTTCCACTTGGAACATGATGCAAAAGGACTGGAAATTAACAGAACTTATTTCACCGAATGACTTTAAATCCAGACTGAGAGCACTTGAGACAGCCTCTTTAACTTGTAACTGTTTTTCTTAATTTGTAAGTAATTTTAATTGTTAATTGTTGTAACTGATACTTTGGTTGTAATTGATTCTTTTTGCTGCCTCTTGGCCAGGACTCCTTTGCAAAAGAGGTTTTTGATCTCAGTGGGACAAAGGAAGTGACACTAAGACAAGACAGGGAATTCCACAATAATAATTTCTCAAGATCTGTGTGCCATGTGGTTCACAATGTTAATCTTTGCCAATACTGATGTTACAATTGTTAAAGTGGTGCTGAAAGGTTCATTATATATGATTGTTATGCCATAAGCCATTTGCTAGGATACACCAACAAACACATGAGTCATGTTTAATATTGTACCTCCTGTCTTACTGTTTCTGTCTAACTTATTCTACTCTGTATCTTATAACATGCAGGCTGGACAGCTTTCTGATTCATCCATCCATCCATTTTCTATACCACTTAGTCCAATTCAGGGTTGCGGGGAAACTGGAGTCTATCCCAGCAACTAGCAGGTGAGAGGCAGGTACATCTGGACAGGTTGCCAGTCCTTCACAGGGCCACTTTCTGATTCATGTCACTCCCTTATTTTTATTGCACTGAATGAAGTAATTCAGTAATAATTATGAAACAGCCATTTTCCCTATTTTTCCAGGTTAGATATTTTTATATGGCATTAAATCTAATTCAAAAGCACCAACAGCAGGTGATATAATAACCAGACTCTGAGTTATTGATCAGTCACTGTGGCCTTAAAGTTGGAAAATTCTCCTGTTTTATTTTGTTAATTTAAAAAATTATGATAATTTATTATCAACATTACAGACTTTGGGATCTGGTGCATTCAGTTTATCAGATAACACAATGTCCATTGCATATTCACAATCCTGAAATCACGAGGAATCCATTGATACTAAATATGTCATGACTGATCAGTAGGAAAGTACTAAAATATCGATACAAAGTGGAAATGTTTTTTATCGCAAGGTGATAACTTTGATGAATTTCTGATAGTAATCAATCTGTTGTCCCCAAATGAATTCTAACTTGTTGCCTAGACAACTGCTGCTGATATCAGCTCAAACTCTGTTTTAATTCAGGTGCTGCTCACTTCTCCTCTCAAAGAAAGTAATAAGAAGCTGCCCCTCACTTTTGTTATTCTGTGTATTTGTTTTCTCTCTCCGTTTTCTGGCATCCAGACTTCACTTTGTTTGGGAAATTTGTGACTTTCTCTTCTGGCCGTCTGGCAGCAATCGGTTGAACCATTTGGCAAACTTTTCGAGGGGGAACAGGGCCTCTAAACACATTATTATAATGCAAAAATTTGTCTGTCTACCACTCCATTCAGGCAAACCGACTTTGATTATCATAATTAAGCGTTTTAAAATGGAAGACAAAAAAACTTTTACTAAATTAAGGAAGCCTTAGTTTTAAGATTGCATTGAACTCCTGCTGTTTAAATATCAACACAAATACTTAAACCAGCAGCAGGCAGACGTAAACCACTTCCCCAAAAACCAGTGACAGTGCTCCACATATCCAACCAGCTCCACATTTTCTCCCTCTATTACCTGACTAGTACCTGAGCATCAATGGACTCAGAGTAACATCTGTCTCCACCCTATCAGCACCTGTCCTCCTCCTCCTCTTTGGTTCACCTCATCACCTCTGCTTCTGTGTTTTGGTAGATTCTCTGATGTTTAATGAAGTTTGTTGGCTTCACACACACATCAAACTGCACATCGTTGCTGTTTGTGAAGCTGAAATATCTCCACTCATCACTGCATGTCGGACTGATCACTGAGCAGGGAATGAACCGTGCTGCTGCGACTCAACGCTGCACTTTTTTCACATTTGTCTATGACGGGCAGAAGAATAAGTAGTTCCTACATATCCTGAAAGTTTAGGTATATAAATGTTGGTATAGGATGAATAGATATTTTACTATTGTTCCACACATCACTACTATTTAGTCTTCTCAGATAATTACTTGGATCTTATCGTTAACCTGTTCCCACTTATTTATTTAGCTGAGGTAGCACTTCTGTGCATGCCAAAGTCAAATAGATGAAAATCTGACTATTTTCTTAACAATATCAAGAAAATCTGGAAGGACTTGCACACGTCTGGGCTGTTTGAACAGCAGTGGGAAAAATTAATTGTGGTAATAAAAAAAAATGCGAAAGTGAATGTAAAGAACATGGAGCTTTACTTCATTAAAAATACCCATGTCTGTGTCTTTCTGTGGCAGTAATTGACACTGTTTGTCCGGTGATGGCTGTGTGTTTGAATTGCCAGGGTAGATAATAGACCTCCAGTCAGCCCTTCCGTTGCCTGCTTGAGTAAGACGATTCCATTCTGTTCTCTATTATAATAGTTATGTTAACCTTCTCTTGTCTTTGTGAGGTCCATGCATGACAACAAGGGACTGCAAGGTTGCTGAGAGAATTACTATTTTGGGAGATATTGTGCAACGTAACATTTGTTCTGATCAGGGTGACTCTTTGACCAGAAAATAAAAATAATTTATTCACTAAAAAATCATAGTTTACTGTCACGGTTTCTGGGTTTTGGTGGGTGTTTTGATCATGGTTTAGGATTTTGGTTTTTGTCATGTTTAGTTCGGTCTTGTTCTTGGTTTATAGTTCATGCTTTAGGTTTCAGTTTTGTCATGTTTGGTTTTCCCTCTTGTGTTCCTGTGATTTCTGTTCTGCCTCATTAGATCACCTGGCCTAATTAGTCATCCACTTCACCTGTGTCTTGTTACTCCCTCTGTGTATAAGTACTCCTGGTTTTCAGTCACTCATTGTCAGATCCTCATTTGGTCATGTGTGGTTTTTGTTAACTGGAGCTATCCCTGTCGTATGTGGTTCCCTGTCTTGAGTTTTGGGAAATAAACCTTGTCACCTGCACCAATTCTGCCTCCTGCCTTGACTGCCTGCCTTTGGGTTCTCACCTCCGCCCGCTGCACGTGACAGTAGGATCTGACCACAACCAGACCCAGCAGGTTTGATGGCTTGGTATCAGTATTACGGTTCTGAGGTTGCTGACTGGTTCCCTACGTTGGAGGAGCCAGACCTGTGGTTTCCTGATCCTCCTCCCACAAGGTCCAGGAGGAGGAGGACGTCCAGGCCCCAGGGGCGGCGGCCCCTCGAGATCATGGCTTCAAGTGAGCTGGTGGGAATGCTCCTTGGACTGGACACGGAGCCTGAGCCGCTGGATTATCCAGAGTGGTCGCCGTTCTGGGGAACCAGATTGGCGATTAGCCCAAAACCACTGGGGCGGGCCAAGTTTCGGAGGTCGACACCAGCTCCTCGGTCCACGTCTCGAGTGACGCCATCAGCTCCACGGTCACGGGTGTCGCCACGGGCTCCCAAGCCCACGCCTCCAGCTTCGCCTCCAGTTCCAGTGCCTCCACACCCCACGCCTGCTCCGATTCGTCCCACGCCTGCTCGGAGGTCCTGCCCTGCGCCGCCGTGTCCGACGCCTGCTCCGAGGTCCTGCCTTGCGCCCCACGACGGTGTCCAGGTCTTTTTCCCCTATGTCGGTACCATGGTTGTCCACAGCTCGAGTTCCTGTTCCCGAGGGGGTCTCAGGTCGAGATGCTCCTCACCCTGCTCGAATTCCTTTTCCCGAGGGGGTCTCAGGTCGAGACGCTCCTCACCCTGCTCGAGTTCCTGTTCCCGAGGGGGTCTCGGGTTGAGACGCTCCTTACCTGCTACTGGTACCTGACCCAGAGCTCCAGTCTGCCCGTCCGCCGCCGCCTGAGATCCAGTCTGCCCGTCCTCCAGAGCGCCGGTCCAAGCCTGCCCGTCCGCCTGAGAACCTACTGTCTGCCTGTTCTCCTGGCCGTCCTCCAGAGGTTCTGCCCCGGTCCGTCCGGCCTCCCGGCCGGCCCCCTGACCAGTACCTGCTGTCTGCTCAGCCTCCGGGCCGTCCGCCGGAGGTTCTGCCCCGGTCAGTCCGGCCCCCCAGCCGGCCTCCTGACCTGATCCTGCTGTCTGTTTAGCCTCCAGGTGGCTCCCCCTGAACTTTGTTGAGGGGCCTGTCTTGTTTTGGTCATGTGTGGTTTTTGTTAACTGGAGCTATCCCTGTCGTATGTGGTTCCCTGTCTTGAGTTTTGGGAAAAAAAAACTTGTCACCTGCACCAATTCTGCCGTCTGCCTTGACTGCCTGCATTTGGGTCCTCACCTCCGCCCGCTGCACGTGACAGTTTACACTGATCATGGTAATATTCTGGACTGGTGATCCAGAAGGTTCCACATATAGGGGGTATTGGGTTGGGGCCTTTTGGGGTTTTGACCCTATGTGACTCTGTGGTTTGGCAGAGGTCTGTGTTCTAAGTGCTTCTAGTTTCCATTGAGTCCTTTTGAGGCGCAGTACCCTTTGTGAAATTTTTTTTGTGTTAGCATATTAATTGCTTAATGTGATGGCACGAGTAGTTGTGCACTCTATAAATTCATGGTTCTGTAGTCATGGCATGTGTGACCGTTATTTTTACCCATTATTTCAGATACAACCAAAGTGGAGCTAAACAGACCTGGGAACAGGTCAAGGACAAGAAAAAAACCTATTTCAATCGGTCAGTGACAAGGTTTTATTGTTCATCAAAAGGATTGCATCTATCCTTAAAGTCTTTCTCTCCTACGAGCTCCTCTCACCAATGGGATGTTCTAAGAATGGGCAGCCATTTTTTTCAAAAAACCTGATTGGTCAGGAGGTGGTGCTTTTATACTCCATGATCTCTTATTCAGAACATAACCTGCTCCAAAGCAAGTAATTGCAGAGTCTCTTGCAATTACACATAGTGTCACAATTTGTAAGGGAAATGTGAGTCAGGGGCTTGAAGCATGCGGTTTGGAACAAATGCGCAGACACTGGACAAGTTGTCATCATATTAGTAATCCGTGGCCACCACTTAGTAACACACCTTGTTCCCACACATTAGAATTGGCTATGCCATAAACATATTTCATTCCAGTGTCACCAGATGGGCTCCATACTCACCAAGTCCTAATGCAGTAATTTTGTCCCGGTCAAGTAAAACAGCTTACATTATGAGCATCTAACAGGAGTGGAAACGTAATCAGTGGAACAACGGGCTGTTTGAGTGGCAGACATTTTGACTTGAACTAGTCAGACAAACACAGGTGTATTAATGAAATCTGCGTTCTACTTTGAGGATGTTTTGTGTGTGTGTGTGTGTGTGTGTGTACATATTCTACAACTAATCGCTGTGCACAAGTGAAATATAGCCCACATTAACACACCTCAGCTTGTCCCACTATTTCAGGTGAAAATGTCTCCCATGAAAAGAAAAGCAGACATTTTGACATGAAATAGCCTCTTTTTTTTCATATGTACAGATTTTACAACCTGTCATAAGATTGTGTTAAATCTCCTGACACCAGAGTCAAAATGATGACTTTCCACAAGCACACACACTCTTGTGAAGCTGAGAAATTAGTTTCCCTCACATTAGCTGTACTTTGTCATTTTGTTGAGAAATATTTTTAAATTGTAATCGAATAATTGTTTCAAGACTACATTTTGTGATTGTAGTTTTCTTGTATTACATTGAAACTCCTGTTGTTGTCATTGTTTATGTTTAATAACAAAGTTTTATTGAAATATCTTGATTGAAATATGGTAGTTTTCATTGTATGTATTTCTGAATATATTCATAATTATAGGCTAACAACTTGGATGTGGCAGCAGCAGTGAAGGACAAAAGACTGTGAAATATAAAACTGGGAAGTCCTACAATTAATATTTTACCAAAGCACATCAAGTAAATCTAAAGTATAAAAAGGAAAACAACTTATCAAACAAGCCAATTCAAAGAACGTCTCATACTGCTTCAGTCTTAAATGTTCTGAGGTGCCACTAAATAAAAAGCTGCACAAAGGGCAACAAAATTAGCCCCAGCCACCAAAGTTTCGTTCTTTTTTTCCATAATCAACCATCACATGTCTTTTAGTTCGCTCTCCTCCACCATGCAGAGGACAGAAACTCACCTGCTGTTGCTTTCTACTTTATAACAGTATAAATTCATTGATTTGAAACTTTGACATCACACTCCTCATCACGCTGGAGAACAAGGAGCCAGGAGGGGGCACGGGGCAGCCGAGCAGTGAATAGACCTCATCAGTGTGGGTGAGGGTTCACATCCTTATATTAGTTATACAGGAGTCACCCTCCCCAGCCTAAGGCAAATAAGCCACTTAACGCAATTATTTGCAATCACTAAAGGTGGTAGTCATTATAAATCTTTTTTTTCTTTCTTGCTCCAATGTAATTTCCTATTGTTCATGCAAAAATGGAAACCAAAAGAGTATTTTAAGTGTTATTGTGGAGCGAAGGGCTTTTTTTTTTTTTTTTTTTAAAGAAGACCGCCTCAAAGTCTGAATAATTTTTTTTAATGTGAGCTAAAACTGAGCGTTTTGTGCACTCACTCACGCTAAGGGAGAAAATTTCAGGCTTCTGGAGCACATTGTATTGGGCATGATTTGTAAATATAAGCTTTTGAAATGCAGCACAATACTCCATCATGAATATTTCAGCAGGTACACATTTCATGCCATTGTAATACTTAGACAGTTTTTATTAACCTTATCAGCAGGTATTGTGGTTCAAGGAATTTCATCTCAAAGAAAATCGTCTGAGAATATGAACAATCATTCTAAAGTTTCCCTTGCAGTGATTATCTGTACATCTGTCTTTGTTTGATTACAGTTTCAAGAACAGAAGTCTCACTCTCTTTAGCCTCCTCTCTGTGCTGGGTGTAATGTGCTATTTGGTATTGCATGCCAAATATGTGACTAATTAGCAGTTCCCTCACGTTGCTATATGGTTTTTTTTTTTTTTTTTTTCGCTCTGCATATTTCTGCCTTCCAGATAGTAATGCAATTAAGCACAACAGTTTTGTTTTTTTCCTTCACAAAATTGCTTAAGTAGATGTAATTAGTGAGGGAATGTTTTGATGAGGGGAGCTGAACTTCTGGAGAAATATCTATAAACCTTCCCAGTGGAGCATCCTAATGTAGCTATAGGAAGCTTGGGTCGGTAATTTGTGTTGTGTCCATTTTAGTGCAGTATTCCACATTATTATGAGGAATATTTTGGGTCACATTTTTTTTTTTTTTTTTTTTTTTTGTGTGTGTGTTTTGTTGTTTATGTTTGCTTTAATTGTGTCCTTGCTCAGCTGTAGAAAGGAGCAGTAAAATAATGATGAAAATGTCACCTAAAGGATTGGATTTGACAAGATGTGATATTAACTTTGGTTTAACTTCGGAATACAGCTCTCCACAGAGAGACTGTACTGTGAAGGTGTTTTGTTTTTTTTCCCATCCATTGTTCCCAAAGTAAAAATCACATCCTCGCAGCACCATTTCCATTTATTTTATACTTTATGAGTTCAAAATTTTTTATTATTCTGTTATTATGAGACCACAATGCAATTTGTTTCTGTATTAACATTATTTTCTCATTATCTAAAAATTTGTTTTCTCAAGATAACCACCTGCTACTGCTGGTTATCACATAACAGGCATTGTTTTCTTTAGATCATGAGATCAAGGTGAGCTTGAAAATGAGTTGTTAGCACCTGATTTTAATTATTCATTCCAGTTGGTCAGAATCTATAACAGTAAGTTAAAGCACATTTTCCTGTTTACTTCATAGCAATTACTTTTCTGAACTCTAACAAAGAAAGACCTTCTTGGTAATCATAGTTTTCAAAATCTAATCACCTCAAGATAATGAGACAGAAACATGTTATCTTGAGATGTTTAAAAGGTTCGAATTACACAGTAGTGATGTGCAGATCGATACCAAAATATCGATACTAACGATCGATACTGCCAGCCTTTTATCAATTTCCATGTTAGAATATCGATATTTTACTGATTTGGGGTCAAATACAGTCTATCACAAATTGGAATATAGTGGAAAGTAACTATAATATCAGGATCTTCTCTAAATCACACTCAGTTGGCAGGAACTACTTTTTCTTCCGCCTGCCGAAGTCATACATGAAATGGCACAGCGAAGGGGCGCAGCAGCGCGTCCCTTACTCACTTAGGCCGTAGCATCAGCAATGGCATGATGTCTAGGAGTCAATCATAACAGTATATAATTAAATTATAATGATAAAGAGGAGGTGGTTAGCAGGACAGGTGCTGCCAGGGTGAGACACGTCACTCTTGGAGTCCTTTGATGCTGCAGGAAGGTACAAACCGCTATTCAGAGGGAGAAAATGTGGAGCTGTGTACCACTGATGCTAAATTTTGGGAAAGGGATTTTCATGTCTGCTATGTTTAGGTTTGTGTGTTGAAGTTTAAACAACATGAGTTCCTATTGTTCTAAAGACTATTGCATCCTGTTTTGTTATTGACATTATTAAATATGGTTATGAAATTAGAAAATTCTGCAATAAATATCTGTATGAGTTCAGCTTGGAGTGATATGTGTCCCAGAAATAAGCTCACATCAATTTAACAGGCCTAGATTTAGTCAGTAAGGATGCTACCGAGGCTGGTGTCATTAAATATTCAGTATAACAGACATTGTGGGGTTTTTAAAGTTAAAAATATGGATGGAAAATATTTAATGATAGACAATATCAGTCCCTCTCATTTGTTTAGAGTGATGGTTAAATATTTTAATATGTAGATGTTAACAAATGTGCAATTGTGGCATTTATATATTTATTTATGCATTTTACTTGTAGTTTCAGTTTGAGTGACAAAGTATTGTAAAAATAATGTTACTACTTCTTTTCCCCTCAGCGTAGAATGCTTTGAAAGTGATTTTCTAATCACATTAAGTTTCTGTAAGAAGTATTGGTATCAGAGTGGTATCACCGATACCGGCTTGTATTCTACTTTGTATCGAATCAGAAAGAAAATGAGTGGTACCACACATCGCTATTACACAGGATCTTTTACATGTGTGTTATGTGTTATGCCATCTTGCAGCACCGCCATTTTTGTGATGGTACTGACCGCAGAAAGGAAATCTGGACTGACGACATTAGGCAGTGGCCCAAAGTTACTGATGAAGGTATCTGCCAGTCTTTAAGTTGTTTTTTGTGTGTGTGTGTGTGTTAGTTAGGCTTATTAGGTTATGACAATAACTTGAACAGAAAAAGGAGAAACACGAGGGGGAAAAAAAAAAAAAGTAAACTCAACATTCCTTCCCATCTCAGTTTAGGTACTGTAATACTAATGAAGCTAGATCGTTTACTTGTAGTCCAATGCTCCTAATAAATTAAATATTTATTAGATTTTTTTTTCAAGATTTTTATGCATTATTCACCTTGCATCACCAAGCTTGTGATGTGCAACTAAATGCAAAGTCTCTCATAGAGGGACAGTTATGAGCAACTCGGTACGTCGCCTGCATGCAACGAAACGGTGCGTCTGTGTGTTGCTTTTGAACAAGCGCTTATATCAGTTATATAGCTGTCTTTATGAAAACTAGCATAAGTTTTAAATAAACCGCAGGGAGAATAAAGTTACCAAGGTGTCTGATTTAAGGGTCCATTAACATGATCACTGCATTATCCAAAGTGTATCAGCAGAATCTCTCCATGTCTCAGTCCTGCTTGAAGTACAACTTCATCAGGTTTTTGTTAAATTAGACATTTTTTTTTGACCTGCTGTATGAACAGCTTCCTCATTCAAAGACAAAAACACATACATTTCATGTTACACATTCTAATAATAAAATGTATCACTCAAATTTCACACAATAATCTATGAGATTGTAACTAAAGTCCAAATGCTCTTCCTGTACGGCAGATCTGCGCTTAGTCACATTTTACAATATGTCCAAAATTATTTACTCCCAGCAGCAGGGCAGCCCCTTGTCTCTTAGTGCCTTAGCAATAACCAGCATAATAAACATTACTTATTACACTATGTTAAGCTTGACAGCAACATGGAAACACAGAATTTAGTGTCTGATTGACAACTTTTCACTGAAACTGTCACGGTGCAGCAGAGGTGAGGACCCAATGCAGGAACAAATGTTTTAATCCAAACTCAAGAAACTCGCGAACCACATGACAAGAAAATACCACAAGAATCTGACAAACACTGACTTAACCAAAGGGTATATAACAGGAACACACCTAAAGAGGTGCAGGTGGAGTGAGTTACCAAGTAGAACCGGGTGAGCTAATGAACAGGAAAACAAACCAGAGGAGAAACTACCAAAATAAAACAGGAAACCAGACAAGACAATGAACACAGGACAGTAAAAAAAATAACAAAAAAAACACACAAACCATGACAGAAACTTACCGTGCTGTTGTTGGGAATAAAAATCCTTTCTGTTAATATTCTTGACGCGCTTCTGTCAAACGTCCCTGTCTTCTACCCACTGAGGGAATCTGTGGGTTTCAGACATGAGCAATCTTCATGAATTAAAAAAAAAATTTTCCTTTCAGATTTAGACCAACCACTACAGGACCAGTTCAAATTGCTTCCTTCTGGAAGCAAATACCTGTTGCTGAGCTGTAGGACTAATATACTAAAAGATTCATTCATTCCTGCAGCAATTAGTTTTTAAATGATCTGTTGGGATACGTGTGCCTGTTGTTTTTATTATACATGTTGTTCTATTGGCTGTAAAACCAATTTCCCCCAGGGGATAATAAAGGTTCTTGAGCTTGAACTTTAGAATTTATTTATGACAGGCACAAAGTGACACCGCAACAATGTCTACTTCTGGTATTTGGCCAGTTTAGCCTATATATTAGCACATGGCAGAGGGTTACAGCCAAAAACATTCTGCTACTACTGTATGCAGCTGATTCAATCAGGAACATCTCATATAGAGGGAAGTTCCTTTTAGCAAACATGAAAAGCAGCAAATAAGGTGTTTGGATTTCTTTAAATTCCAGGATTGGGAAGATACCATGGTCATCGCTCTACCTGAAAAACCGAAGGCCTCTCACCCAAAACCTAAAACAAAATAGTAATGTTAACATCAAGTGATCCTGAGTTAAAGGTTATCAGATGATAAATTTATCGTGAAAAGGGATATGACAATAATGTGATAATTTAATTACCTAATTTAATGCCTCAACCAAAAATTAAAGCTTTCACTTTTGGCTGACAACACACAAAGGAGGATTTTTTTTTTTCACTGTATTACATTATTATTATTATTATTATTTAAGTAGCCGTAACAGTCAGGTTAGCAAAGGGAAGTAGATGGAACATAAAGCTGCTCATTTTATAAACATAACTGGTCTTTATAATTAAAAATGTGATCTGAGTAATGGAGAGGCCTGTGCTTCCCCTATGTCTAGCAACACCCTGGAAGTACACCTCAAATTTCTGTTTTTTTTTTTTACTCATCAAGACGTAAACCAGGTTACACAAGGGGAAATATTCTGTATTATTTATAGACAGAATCTTACAAATGTAAGGCCACACTTCAAACGCAAGCAGCAAATATTTTATTTTTAATTGTGTTCCCATGAGAAATGCTATTACACAGAGAATTGTTCATTTCACAGGATTACAAGCTTCTCCCTGTATTGTGTCTTTTTAACTCAAACTCTCCACCGAGTGAAGAAGCAGCTGAGCCAGCCCTGCTGCCATCAGGTCCCAAACACAGAGCTGAGAGTTTGAGAACCTGTGGCGGCATGCGCATCTGTGTGAAAACTGGTGGCAGCATGATGCGTCACAATCGCCTCTGATCAGTTACAATGGAAATAAATAATTCATGCAGGAGGAAATGAGCCTAATTAGCAGGCAGTTTGGGTCCTTTGATAAAGCTGGGGACTAATTCTATGAAGGGCAGGAAGCTCTGTCATCAGTCAGCCCTGAACAGATTAGCATCTATTATGAATGAGGGACGTGCACCCTGGTGAAACCAAGTGTGTCCGAGAGACAAACTTAATAACTCCTGCGATGGGACGAACTTCCCCGCACCTTTCCACCCCCACCTCCTCGACAGCAGCACACATATCCCCACCCTCCTTTCTCCCTCTCATCAGTCAACACCTCCATTCTGCAGGTTTATTGTGTGCAGTTAGCAGCGTGCCGTTGCAGTGGAGGTACTCGCCCCTCTGTCCATCAGCTTGACAGCTGTGGAAATACTTTCGCCATGCTGCATTAAGGAGCATCCACAGTGTTTAACACAAAACTTAAACACAATAGGGATCTGGGGTGCCTTCCCCATGCCTATTTTCCACATCCTGCTAGAGAAAATATCACTAGATCGTAATTTCTCCTCATTTCACAGCATCTCTGATGCAGCTGAGAGTGCAGTGAAGAGATACAGATGTAGAACTTGTGGAGAAAAATGGTGCCACAGCCTTACATCTTTTTACTTGGAAAGAACAACACAATCAAGGCCAATTAGAACTGAGCACAAAGCTACTGTGACAAGCAAAGGTCCGGGTATCGGGGGTGGGGGCCAAGCATGGGTGGGGTGGACCTGTCAGCCCTACATTGAGGGAGATGACAATAAATAGCTAATAATGACACTTAATAAGCTTGATTAAGTTGATTTGTTTCAGGAAAAGTGTGGCAAATGGTGAATGTGGGAGATGTAATGAGAGACTGATTTTAATAGATAGAAAACACTGTTGGGGCTTTCCTGCACAAAGGGGCTGAAGAGGGAAAATAAGGTACAAAGAGACCCTGAATGGATCCTCATGAGACATATTTGACATAATTAGATAAATTTTGCTCTAACGTACATTCTTCACTCAAGGACACAATGATGAACATGTTATATTTTTCATATATTTAGAAAAAAAAAAGGCAGCTCTGATTATTTTCATGTTTCAAACAAGTGCAATATGTTCATACAGTATATGAATGTGGTTTAAATGCTATAATGGGAGCAGTAATGACTGCCAGATAATTATCCCTCCCACACAGACTTGACGGCTGCTGAATTTCTTTCATTTCACCACATAATTGTCTGTGATTGAACGGGAGATTTGATATACTTCTCTGTTCTTTCAGGCAGAGTTGACTTTCCACAGTGAAGGTGGAGGATATCACGGGGCCCTACAAGTCTCCCGAATTGCCCCGTAAACAACAAGCAATAGTGAACTAAGTTTCCCCGGCTTTGAATATGCCTCTGCCAATTTTCCTTCGAAAGCCACAGAAAGTCAGATGAAGGGAAGTTTAATTAAGTAAGAACCTGTTGAAGATTTCCAATCATGGTCTTCAGAATGAGTGCATTCAGCGTATTCATCTCCAGGCGATATGCTCTCTCTTTATCCAAGTGTGCGCTGGAGTTCTCTAGAGGGACCTCAGTTAATTGAATACATTAAAGTGGAGCGCCCGAGGCTTTATTTATTTTTCTGCTTTAGTCAGACTTGTTTAAAGGAGACCAACTGCTGATGTTTGGCCCCTTCTAGATTTTAAATGGTGTCTACACTGGGAGTGGTGTGCAGGAGTAGTGGTTTCAGAAGAGATCTGATGTAATCCACTGCTTTCTTTATTTACTGAGCCCCTGAGTGAGCCTAATTTGTGTACTTGGCAGTCGTTCAAATGTGCATCTTAGCCCGCAGACCTGAGTCCCATTATGCATCTATAGGACTCACTGCATAGAAAGCTATGAAGGTTTTATTTAGTTCCCTTTAAAGATTGTCTGCTGCTCCTGCTACATTCTTTTGCCCTTGTAACTTTTATAACAAGTTGCACCAGACTCTGCAAACATGAGCCAGCCAACTTTCAATAATTGGGGTTCTTTTAGGCTTTTTCATGTCTAACATATACAAATTTCTCAAAAAATGCTGTTAAGTTTTAGCTGGTGTAAAGTTGCTTTTTATTAACTTCAACACAAACTTGAATTCAAATTACACAACTTTTAATTTGATATGGATGTGTGAAAGTCGTTAAGGAAGAAAGAGAGAGAGACAGAAAAAGTATACTAGGTGGTTTTCTTAAATTGGCTGATAGTCCTATATGATGGTATGATATTATGAATTTTATGTTTTCTGTTAGGAGTATTACCACAATATTACTGCCCTCTTCCCACATATGACCCCTTGGGGTCCTGTGCTCATGCAGCCTAAAACATCCTAAATTTGCCTTTGTAGAATATGTGACTTGTAGTGGTCATGAGAGCAGCTGCATGTGAAATGTAAACATGGTGTCCATAATATCATATTGTAAAAAGAATGTACTTTAGTCTATACCATGATTATTTTCCAACCAAATAGTTTAAGTCTAACCAAGTCCTGTTATTGTTTAAGTAACAAAAGGTGTTTTTGTAAAGTGTTGTTGAAATACTGAACATAACTCAGGAGTGAAGATACAGCTGAGATGTGCTGGTGTTGAATATGCATCTCATAGTTTAAAAGTATGATGACTAAAAGATCTGTGCATCATTACACCCTCCAAGTCTTCCTGGCATCATATATTGAGTATTTAGTTAGTATTTAGCTAGTTAGTTTTTGTGTCTTCTTACAGGAATCACTTGGAAATGCTTCTATTTTCCTAATGACACTTGTATGATGAAGATATTTACTGAACACTGTCATCATGGTATGTATTTAAAGTTATGGACAAGAGCCAGTGGGAGGCAGACCTTCCATTAGATCTGCCTTAAAAAATATATATATATTTTCCACCAAAAATGACTCAAAACTGAATTGTGTCAGGTTTAAAATCTTGTTCCCTTTTGTCAATAGTTTAGAGTTAATTATGTAATTTTTCATAATATTTTTACTATGTTTTTGGAAACTAAAAGTTAATGTTATAAAATTAAACTTTTCTGTAAGAATATTGATTGGAATCAAGTAAAAGTGCCCCCATGAAACTTCCCTTAGTTCAATTATTTTTAGTAAACATTACCTGAAATGTTATTGTCAATAATTGTTTAACTAATTGTCAAATTAAGCATTGGCTCAAGTTTTAATACACAAATTAACTGAATTGTTTAAATATATCAATTAAAATAACTAAATATATTTTTTAGATGTTTATGTTCCACTAGTCTGAAAGAAAATGGCATAAAAGAAAACAAATTGTGTTAACAATGATTTTATCTGTCATATCCTGCCTTAATTTGCCTTTTTTTTTTAAACATGTATTTATTTGACTTACTGATTTATTACAATTCTGATTATCAATCATACAAAATTGTGTCAAATCTTTACTTCATGTTACACATGCAAAACATGTCTATGTAATGTCAGGCGCCCTCAGATACAGATCCATTTGAAGGACAAAATTATTTGATTGATTTTCATGTTAAAATAAAGTAGCTTAAAATCAAATAAATTGGGTCACTAAAAACACAGCCAGTATGTCATCGCACAGAGCGAAAGCTGCACTGAACCCACCCCAGATGGACACGAAGCTGCGTAGAAATGACAGAGCTAATGCCGTAACAAGCAGCTTGGCTGGTGGACCTTGGGGTATTAACATCATGTGATGTGTGAAATTCAGACAGTGGTTTTCACCCCAGAGGGCAGCGAGATCAGATCCTCGGACATAACTCATTAGTCACTGTGCTCCTCACCTTCTTCATCACATTTATCAACACGACAGAGAAAACTTACTTGCACAAGCACATTATATGCTCATTAATAACCTGGTGCAACATTCATCTCACAGAAAGGAAATTAATTCCCTTCCTCTAGTTCATTTTAATATCAACTGTCAAAAAGCTTTTTCTTTCTTTTGCCAAGTGGGATTGGAGTATCTGTTTAATCACAGTTATAAAGGTGATGAGATAAATTCAATTTGGCATTGTTCATCTGGCTGGCTGTTGGTTAACTCCTCTTCCTTTTTTTCACCTTAACTTTGCAGGATTATAACTTTAGAGGGGGAAAAAAAAAGAAACAAAAAGTTCTTTTTGAACGTGAACTTGCTTCTGAGAAAGTTTAATCGGAATATTTTAAACACTGTTATTTGAAAACCAGGATGCTTCTTTGTAAAATAAAAAAAAAGGAGCAAAGTGAGATTTTAAAAGAACAGGGTGATTAAGAGCGACTGTGGTGGACATTTATAGAGCAGGACTGCACGTAATGAATAAAGATTCATGCTTTAGTCCCAAATTTAAATTTTTGCTCAAAATGTGCCTGATGTAGGCAGCTTTTAATCACCTCACTGACAGGAGTAACTGCTTTCATTTAACCTTGACTGAAGATCGTGAATTCTAAAGCGTTTAATTGGATACATCATTTAACAGAATGAACAGAGCAAATTTTCACCGATTCAAAGGCTCAGATTGACAGACAGTGGCAGTAAGACCCACCACAATTAAAGCTGATCTGTATTCACTGGCCCTGTCACCCATCGCCATTAGTGATGTGACTGTTTGATCATCTCTGCAGAGAAACTTTGCTGAACTTCACCTTGTTTTGAAAGGAGAAGATGTAGAATGAAAGACTGGGGTTGAGGAGGGGATGGGGGGCTCTGAAGGATAGCAAACTGCACACACACACACACACACACACACACACACACCTCATCCTTCCTCAGGGACCACAGCATCCTGGGATCCTGCACCTCCAGTCCTGAAAATGGACATGACAAGACAAAAGAAAAGAGTACAAGTCTCACACCATTATGTTTATTATCTCCATCAGTGGCTTAATTGACATGTTTCAAAATCAGAAAATAACAATGCCATCTTTCTTGAAACGTTGGAAGTAATGGCTTTGTCTCGTCGCTCTCTGCAGACAATTGCCCCAGTGATGTGAAAAACTGTGTCAAGTGGTACACAGTGAAATGTGCGGCAGCCACTTAATTGTTTTCCTGCCTTTGACTTTTGAGAGAACAAATTCAATCTGTGTGCCAGACATCTCCTCTGTGACTAAGCCTAACCAGCCAAAGCATGTTTGGTTAAGCAACCAGCCCCAGGGTTAAATTTCAGCTTTGCAATTACAGTTTTTTTTTCTAATCCACGAAATACATTGTGTTATTTAAATGAACATAGCTTTGGGATGTTTCTGTTAACACAATCCAATATAGGCCCTCTCAAAGTGAAGTCTAGAGACCCCCCGAGGGTACTTTTGAGTGCCTGAGGGGGATTCTGCAGAAAAATGAATTGTAGATTAGTTTCACTCTATTTTAACTCACACTTTCAAATGAGGAGAATAGATTGTCTGTTTTTGGGTCATCAACGAGACATCTATATATGCACTACGTAAGGCTTTATAACATTTTTATGACATCTCTAGTATAATATGACAATAGAAGAAGCTGAATCCGTGCATACTGTCTGAGATGACATACATATTTACCTCAAGATCTTTTACTGTAGAATAAAACTAAACAAACTGAATCTGCATAACAGCTAGAAATACTCAAACACTTCGTTCTGTCTTCATGGGAAAAATTGTCTCAGATATTTTGCAACTGATGACAGACGCGGATGCTTTGCAGCTGGAGTTGATCAACACTGACATTTTTTAACGGAAGAAAGGCATGTTAAAGGAAATGCAGATTAGAGAGACCAAATCAAATCCACTTGACTGTTGTTCATTCTGCCCTGCCACAATACAAACCATGTGTGCTGCTTTTAAGTGGTGAAAATAATCTTAAGATTACAGAGTGGTCTCTGGTGCTAATTGTCTAAAAGCTGTTTTTCTTTTGCTCCCATTAATTCTCCCTTCAAGAGCTCACCCTGTCTGTTTTTACTGGGTTTGGTGAAACTGTTAGCTTTGGAGAGATTATCTGATGGCTAACGTAATGAGGGAATCATTGTTTCAATATGTGCTGTGAAAACAGATCTCACACATGTTCTGTGGGACAGCTGTCGCAATTGATTTGAAATGTGAAGAAGTTTGGACCGCCTCAGACGAGAAGCTCTCAGCGTCCACTTGCTGATGTGTGTTGTTCTCATGCGGAGAAACGCTCAATTGTGAGACAGCCTCCCTGTGTAAAACTCTGCACACATGATGCTGCAGATAAATCAACAACGCAGAGGCTTTTCTTCAGATTGGAAATCTGCATGTAGTTGAGTACATCACAACTTTATTTCCTGGAGGCTGTGAAGTTATTAATGTGGTTTGGACTTTTTGTCCTTTCTTACAACTTCACAGCCTCTTTGATGGATTCTACAATTAACATCTTATACCTGAATAAAACCATTTTGGCATGCACAGGTTAGAGTTTAACACAGAAAGGCTGTTTTTACATACAAACTTTTATCTGTGCTCAGCTTAAATCTAAGTTTAAGATATGCATATTTAAGCAGTATATGTTTTGTGACATTTTAACTTGGGCAGATAGGAATCCAGCATGCAGCTGATACAGATCGGATGTGGTAACCTGAACCTAGGAGAGTAAAATGAGAGAGAATGGGATTTTAGATGCAGAAAACACTGTACTGTATGTTATTCCATGTGGAAAAATCAAGTCTTGCACAAAAAATTTAATAAAAAAATAAATGTCTTTAAAGCTTTTTTTTTTTAAGTTTTTACATTTTTATGCTGCACATTTAACAGAATGTGCAGCATATATCTACAGATCAAAAAATTTCCTTGAGACCTTAAGAGGTCTGCATCTCTTGTGGATTTTTAATCCACACAAACTCAGCCTTTTCTATTGTTAGTGAATAAGTCATTTATCAAAAAAAAAAAAAAAAAGAAAAGTGTTTGAGTTGGGCAGGGGGTGCAAAAAGCAAACCAACACCAACCATTTATCCCTCTTTACCTCCCGATGTCCTCCCTCTGCTCGCCTTGTGATCCAGCGGAGGTTGTCACTTGTGTGGAGTTAATGGTGACGCAGGGCACAGCAGCGTGCATAGGTGCTTTCATGACTGATTGATATTGTTAGGTTTAAGGCTATAATATTAAACAAATGGGCCATTGTAAAGAGTCCACAAGGGATTTTGAAAATCCTTGCTGTGTGACAAAAAGTGACCATCAAAGCACCACACTGGCACAAAGGCAAGTAAACACACTGCATGGAAATAGAGCAGCTAAGTAAAAATGAGGGTGTGTGTGTGAACTTTAACAAGGAACAGGACTTCCAGTAGATACTTACTCTTTGTGTACATGTTTAAAAAGTTTGCATGAATACAGACTGATTAGATGTTATGTATAGTTCACGTGTTATTTATTTGTTTTGACAGTGTCCAGTCCACTGAAAGTCATCCAAGGCTTACGTCCATTTGCCTGTAGCCTGGATTCATGACCTGCAATGAATTCACTATTGAGGGCTCTGAAGGAGAGAGTTAATGAAGTAAAAATTAATGAAGCACGTGAACACCACCATCTCAGGGCTGTAAGCTCCTCCATGCCCCATTTATAATGTATGATCTCAATAAAATCAATCCAATGTACCAGTTCTTACTTAGGGTAAGAATAGATTTACAGATTACAGCCCTGAGTGCCCCTGGTCATAATCAGCGCCCATCGCCACACCACCAGCTTCCCCTGCTCCTGCACTCAGTGATGCTGCTGGATCCTTTAGAAATTTCTGTGTGAAGTTTCACAACATTCTGCACTCACATCGTCACCATGTTCATCCACTAAATGTTCAGCTCCGATGCTGCTGCATCAAGACAATAAGTTGTACCAAAATGTTTCTGCCACACTTACCAAGACTGGTGGACTTGTTCCTCAGAACACCATTTAGTTTGATTAAATTACATCATATAAGGCAGTTAAAGGTTGTTTCACTTTCTTAAGACTTGTTGAAAGTTGAGGCAAGTTAAACTGGACCAAGTTACCTGTATTAGAGCTCCCCCTTCAGGTGTTGAAGAGAACTATTTATCAGTGGATTAAACTCTTTCACATGATGAAGAGCAGCAGCTTATCTTGACAGTTATTGCTACATAAATTATCAGAAGCATTCACTGATAATTTACACCTGTTTTGAATACTTCAAAAAAATCTTTTGACAAATACTTGACTGATTTTGGTGGCAAATGCAAAGAAAAGACGATGTTTAATTAACATGAAACCAAAACATATGAACTGTGAAGAGACACCCTGAAATACAATCTTTATTTCTTGCAGGCCACTGCAGACTTATTAAACAGAGTGAATGATTTCTCTTGTCTTTTCAGGTTTATCATCTCCTCTGAAATTAAAGTTAATATATTTCTAAAATATATGACTCCCTGCTGTATAAAAAAGCAGATGTTGCTTTAGATAAACTCACTGAAGGCTTTTGGACATATGCATGAAGAACTGAATTGCCAAGTTGAGCTGCCTGATGTGCGTTGCGTACCCCTCCACCTCCGTGAACAATTCTGTATTTATAATGTCATCTTATCACGCTCCCCTTGAAGGTAGCAGCAAGTGCACTTATGCCTTCCTTTGTTAGGGTGAGTTGGCAATTTCCTGTGAGATGGAGCAACTGCAGGCAGCCCTTTTCTTTGATAATGTCCCTGACACCTGGACCAAACTGCTGTTTCCATCACTTTCCAGGCTGGAACAGGAGGAAAGGAACATGTCATAAGCCTCCTGCCACCCAGAGTCATTCACTATGCATTTAACAGCACTCTCCTCACTATACTTTACAGGATGTAGAGGTCAGAGCCAGTGGGGGATTCTTATCTGGAAAGTCTTTTTGCTGAGCTGCATCAAAAACAGGAGCAGTCCATGAGGCTACTCTTTTCATCAAAATGTTTTGTCTCATTTTATTTTCGTAAAGCTTTATCTGAGCATTATGATGTATTAGTAGTAATAATGTACCTTTACATGCTACAACGTGTACAAGGTTGTAGCATGTAAAGCTGGTTATTAAGCAGCAAGCATGAAGGGGTGTTTATTACAGAGGCCTGACAGATTGATTCTAAATTATAATTAATCAGTTGATTTTGACCCACAGATTGTGATTGTGCCCTGTGAGTTTCATTTATTCAGCTTTTCTTCTAGCTCTGCTACAATCACTGTAAAGTCTGCAGGACTCTCAAGCAAATTAACAGTCTTCATGCTACCCTGCAGCCATAATGAAAATATCAGTCAATCAAAACCCATATTATGCTGTAAACTCCTACCACATATCTGCAGACCTGCATACAAATAGAATCTGCAGCGTTCAGCCTGTGCCAGTTTTACATCTGGCAGTATATCAATGAAATTATATTTGAAAGCTTTGATGCAAAGGTTTTCTACTGTGTTGTGTTGATGTGCTGTAACGCATATTATCCAGCCGTCATTCCTGGAGGTAGGAGAACAGGGCATGCAGGGATCCAGGGCCCATCTGCGAGCTGTCTGCAGGTCTGGTGATCTACAGCTGCAGGCTGGACGGCCACAAACGGGGCTGTGTGTTGCTGCTCACTGTGCCATGGTACTCAGGGCACTTCAACCCCCAGTCCCTCCTTACAGGTACCCCGCAGCCCACCACCGTGCGCTTCTCATTTACTGCTACACTGGTTTTCATAATTAGCGCCGCAAGGCCTCATTAAATCTGCTCTAATGAATAAATATTGTATTTCATAGCCTGATTACCAGATCAGCTCAATGCTTGAGCGTTGTAAACAATTACTTCCCTAAATATTCATCACCTCAAAGTGGATGATCATTGGTATTTAATACAGGACTAGTATTTTCAAGTGCATCTTTATTACACTAATAATAGTTCATGAAATGCTCCTTTTGGAGGTAAAAAGGAAGGGGAAAAAGGACATTTCAGTCATATATACTGTCATGTAGCTTAAAAAGTATGTGAAAATTATACCAAGTATTAATTAATGAATACTAGACTAACTGACTTCATTAAAAATGACAGAAAAATACAAATAGACCGATTTATTATAAGCTAGTATTTTTTCTAGTCACATTAATGCATTAAATGGCCCAGTCAGGTACAGGCCAGGGAACATTTTTAAGGAGTTTTTAGAACTTAAGGGAATTACTTAACTTTCTAATTAATTTATTTTTTCCAATACATACATTTTTTAAATAGTTACATGAGACAACTCATACCCCTTCATGTTGCTGAAAATACATATATAATCATGTTAAAAGAGGAAAATACAATCCAAGATAGGTCTTTCCATTTTCCATTTAAGTATTTACAGGGTAATGAATGAATGAATGAATGAATGAATGAATTATAATTTTAATGACTATTGCTTACAGCTTATAAAAACCAAAAAATCTAAATCTCAGAAAATTAGATTATTAAATAAAATTAAAAAAAAAGAAAAAACGATTTTGAATACAGAAATGTTGACCATCTGAAGCGTATAGTCCTGCATATGAGCTCAGCACTTGGTTTGAGCCCCATTTGCATGAATTACTGTCTAAATGCAACATGGCATGGATGTTATCAGCCTGCGATCCTGCTGGGGTGTAATGGAAGACCAGGATGCTTCAATAGCGACCTTTAACTCTTCTGCATTGATTGTTCTCATGTGTCTTATCTTTCTCTTGGCAACCCCATAGATTTTCTATGGGGTTCAGGTCAGAGTTTACTGGCCAGTCAAGAACAGTAATGCCTTGGTCATTGAACCAGGTTTTGGTTTCTTTTGGGAGTGTGGGCAGGTGCCAAGTCCTGCTGGAGAATAAAGTCAGCATCTCCAAAAAGCTTTTTTACTGAAGGAAGCATGAAGTGCTCTAAAATCGCCTGGTAGACCGCTGCGTTGACTCTGGACTTAATAAAGCACAGTGGACCAACACCAGCGGATGACATGGCTCCCACTTCAACACAGACTGTGGAAACTTCACGCTGCACTTTAAGTGTTTTGGATTGTTGCCACTCCCTCCTTCCTCCAGACTCTGGGACCTTGATTTCCAATTGATATGCAAAATTTGCTCATCAGAAAAAAACACTTTGAACCACAGCTCAACAGGCCGGTTATTTTTTTCTGTAGCCCAGGTAATAAGACACTTCTGATGTTGTGTTTTGCTCAGGAGCAGCTTGAAAAGAGGAATACAACATTTTAAGTCCATGTCCAGGATCTGTCTGTGTGTGGTGGCTCTCGAAGCACTAACTCCAGCCTCAGTCCACTCCTTGTGAAGCTCCTCCACATTTTTGAATGGCCTTTTCCTGACGATCCTCTCCAAGCTGCCGTCTGGTCGTGCACCTTTGTCTTCCACACTTTTCTCTTCCACTCAACTTTTTATTGATGTGCTTTGATAAAGAACTTTGAAAGCATCCAACTTCTTTTGCAATTACATTTTGAGGCTTTCCCTCCTTAAGGAGGGTGTCAATGAGAGTTTTCTGCACAACTGTCAGGTCAGCAACCTTCCCCATGATTGTGAATTCTACTGAAATAAACTGAGAGACCATTTAAATGCTCACAAGTCCTTTGCGGGTGTTTTAGGTTAATTAGCTGATTAGAGTGTGGCACATAGCGGCTACAACAGTGAACCTTTTCACACTATTCTAATTTTCTAAGATGTTGATTTTTGGGTTTTCATAAGCTGTAAGCCATGATCATAAAAATTAGATCAAATAAATGCTTGAAATATCTCACTTCGCATACAATGAGACTATATTATAGTCTATATTAAGCACCACCTTTGATACAGTATATCACCAGATTTTATTACACAGACTCAGACGTCTGATGGGCCTCTCAGGTACTGTTCTTAAATGGTTATACTCCTATCTCACAGATCAACAATTTTATGTAAGTATGGACACATGCTTCTCAAAGACCCATAAAATCCAATGTGGGGTGGACACAGCATTGATTTTCACAGCTATGCTGATGATACGCAGCTTTACATAGCAGTGTCTCCTGATGACCTGGAGCCAGTTAACACTCTTTTAAACTGTATTTTAGATATTAAGTCATGGATAGCAGAGAACTTCTTACAGCTCAGTCAGGACAAAACTGAAGTTTTATCGGTCCTGTAGACAAAAGAGAGATCATTTGTGTGTGAGAGAAATCTGGGTGTCCTTTTTGACTCCGATCAGGATTTTATTCCACACATTAGAAATGTCACAAAGACAGGATTTTACCATCTTAAAAACATCACCAGAGTCCACCCTTTTCTCTCTCTGGTCTTCCCAAAAGCCCATTTCTAACTTAAATTTCTCATGTGTTCTGATGAGGACCAGACGGCAGGAACACATTACACCAGTTTTAAAATTACTGCGTGTGTTTCAGGATTGATTTTAAGGTTCTTTTAGTTGTTTATAAATGTTTTATTGGTCTTGGGCCTTCTTACTTATCAGACCTACTTTTTCTTCCTGTGGATCCTTCACACCAGTAACTCTACCTGCTCTGTCTGCAGAATTGTTGCCATGGTGACTGCCTTTTCTGTGTGACTGGGGGTCCTGCACTGCAGCCCTGTGGCTGTGTTGTGGACCCCAGCCTGCCCTGACCTGGGTGGTTCCTGTGGTGGCACCCTCTGTGGTCATGGGTGGGCTGACTTCCGGTGTGACTGGATCCCCAAGATATAGTTTACTCACAGCAGCATCAAGCCCAACGTTTTCATTTTATTATTATTTTTATACTAACTTTCAACACAGAGGTAGTAACTAGGGATAGGAGTTCATGTTCATACAGAATGGGATATGGGTGGGTGGAGGGTAGTAAAAAGTGCTCTATAAATAAAATTTGATTTGATTAATTAGTTTCCACTTTTAAGTTTCACCTGTATTTATTATTATTATTATTTAAAAGTCACAATGCAGAAGCAATGTGTGATCAGTTAACTACAAATCAGGACCAAGAAGCTTGAACCAACTTTAGCATCAATGATGTGAGATGATCATTTTCTGTATGACGTCATCAGCTTCGCACATTTTTGTGGAAGAATCTTCTTTTCAATGTGGCTTCATTTAAATGATGTGTGTGAGCATTTGTTTATGCACATCTCTCCAGCCACAGCATTTAAATCAGGTTGACGTCTGGACGTTGACTCGACCAGTAATTGATTCTTTTTTTACAGCCACTCTGCTATAAATTGGTATTGTTATGTTGCATGACCTCATTTCAGCCCAACTTTAGCTTTTGGTCAGACAAATGACCTCACATTTGGTTCTACAATATTTTTGGTATAATGGGGAGGTCATAATCAACTCAATAACTAGTGAGTGGTACGCTCATGCTGTATAATAAACCTAAAGCATCACCCCTCCATCACCATGCTTCAGAGTTGGTTTGAGTAGTTTGTTGTGATTTGTTATTTAGGTTTTCACTAAATATAGTGCTGTAGTTTATGATCAAACAGCTCTACTTTGGTCTGGTCTGTCCAAAAGACATTGTTTGAAGTTTGGTGTTTGGTCAGATGCAGCCTTGTAAATCTGACCAATGCTGCTATGTTCCTTTAGAGAAAGAGGCTTCCTCTTGACAAATTAACTGATTTTTTTTTACTGTATTGTACCGCCATGAACTTTAACATAGACAATGCTAACTGAGACCTGTAGAGAGATGTAGCTCGTTGGGTCCAGTCTCTCTGAGCATTATGCAGGGGTGAACTAGCAGGAAATCCTATTCTTAAATATTTTCTGCTTGTGAATAATTCTTCCCACTATAGAATAACAGACTCCAAACTCTGTGGGAATTACCTTAAAATCCTTCCCACACTGACGGACATTAATAACTGGTTCTCAAAGATTATTGTTGATGTCTTTTTTCCTGTGTTGCATTGTATAAACACATGCCTGGAAACATCTGCTTTTTTAGAGGTGCTCACACTTGCTGTTGACCACCAATTCAAGTGTGCTTGCACCTAGTTGGTGCTTCCCGTCCTAGTTCCTGTGGAAGAAATAAGATGAGGTGCTGAGCTTTTCACTGCTTATGCAATTTGGTTTAGTTTGGTGAAATAAACAATAACATTATAATATGTCATGTGTTGTGGTTAGTTAATTTTAAGACCTGTGTTATTTATTATATATATTAACAACCTGGTAAAGGATAGATGCTAGATAACTTTATTTTGGTCCGGTTACATATACCTTTAGAATTTAAAGAGTGTTTTCTTTACTTGATGGTGACTGTACTCATAAAGCAGCAACTGGAACCGGCAGCTGTTTAGCCTAGCAAGCAGACTGATAACTGGGGAAAACATTAAACCAAAGAAATCTACCTAACAGTGGCTCTATAGTTGACTTAGTAGTGTGTCAAATTACATTTCCATGATATGATGTATTGATTTAAAGTAGTAAGGAAATTACTTCCCCCCTTCAAGGCTTCCACCGCTTTCAGCTTGTTTGTTTGTTTGTGTATGATATTAAAAGGGCTTTCATCGCTTCTGCTATCACCACTGAGTGATATAGAATTTCTCCAAAGTGACAGAATGATGCAAAATGGCCGAACCAAAACAAAATGCAATGAATATTTTACCAATATTAATCAATAAATGAACCATGGGGAGAAGCAAAGTGATGACAAAAATGAAGCTAAATGAGACACTGAATGTTACACAAAATCAGCTAAAAATGTAAAAGATCCAACCACAGAAAGATCATAGAGAGACATGATGTGATGAAAGGGAGACATAAAACAGCAATCTGAAAAAAAAGAGTAACTAAAATATACTAAAATGTCTAAAATAGTTTCACAAAAAGGAACAAAAACTGTGAGATGGTTAAGTTTTTCAAAGGCAATGTTTTTTTTCCAATATTTAAGCCTAACCTTGAAAAGCACATGTTTGTTGGACAATATTGGCTCAAATGGGACTCAAACTGGTTTCTCTTACATCAGTGGTTCCTAAAATGTTTTCTCAGTGACCCCTTCATGCATATACTAAAATGCCATGGACCCCCTGCTCCACCCTGGGCTAAAACCATGCTTGCTTTTAGGCTTTCAAAACTGAGACTCTCGCCATAAATAATGTATTCTGGTTGAGTCTTGTCCTTTGATAAAGCCAAAGTTAAATGAACAACATACAGCCTTACTTTTATTCATTAAACTAGGGTCAATTTGTGGACATTAATCACAATGGCGCTAATGTTCAAGGCCTCAGGAACCCCCTGTGCTCTTTGGGGGACCCCTTGGGGGGTCCCGGATCCCAGGTTGGGAACCACTGTTTTACATGACTATTTATGTTGTCATGCCACCATCAACCCCTCTTACCTCTTTGTCACAGCTTGCTCAGTTTCACATACTGAGAAATGTAAACATGCTACTATTTGCAGTAGAAAACAGACTGGGTTTTTTTTTATAGACAATGGTGCAAAGATATTTTAGGAGTGATGGGTTTGTTTAATGCAAAATGTAGATGTGTTTTCATTTTGTAGCCCATAAAATGTTATTTTTCAATTTTGGGGACTTTATATTTTTTTAAACTTCTAGATTTCGGATTGTGTACCAGTGCAGTTATTACATACTTTGTAGTGAGACTGCATTTCACAGATAGACTGTATATAAAAGATGAACTAAAGTAGGTTTCTGAAGAGCAAAAGTGAAGCTCGTTGGGCGTTCCCACCGTCGCCATCTTGGTAGCGTCACGCGTGTTGTTAGTCCCGGAAAATCCAAAAATGGGCAAAGAGGTCGAGCTGAGAGGGGGACTGTGAAGGTGGGGGTAGATGATTGACAACCATCAAACTCCGAGTTGCCTTTAGCTAAGAGCTAACCGAGCTAACCCCGAGCAACGGTAGCTAATCAGCTAACGGAGGTAGTGGGCTAAAGCTACGGCGCGCTGTTAGCTAAAACTGTGGTTGTGCTGCACTCTCCCTTCTTTCCGTGGATATTCGATACCTGTCAATCAAAAGAACAAGCCCCTAATTATGCCAATTTCAAGATCAAATAACATCCAAACGGATAAGTTAGAAAGAAATTCACCCCCCTCACAGCTGTCATGAAGGTAAACTTGACTTATTAATCCTAAAATGGACTTTTGTACCAGGCTTTAAATATGTTTATTTCTGCTGTGAAGTTGGTCTTTTTAATATAGGAGTCTATGGGGATTTGCTCTGTTTTGGAGCCAGCCCCTAGCGGATGAAGGGTGAACTGCAATTTTTTGCACTTCCACATAGGCTTCACATTTAACTGCAGGAGGTTGCCGCTTGATTTCACATAATGACCAAAATAAGATGGACCAACAAAATAATTTCAAGATGCTAAATAGCCAATATTATGATAAATGCAATCGACGGTCACCAGCAAATATAAAAATACCTGTAGCTGACACAACACAACAATGAAGAGAAGCTAAATTATCGCAACAAGAAATGAGATTCTGAATGACTGAAATGAGACATTATGACTCAATGATGCTGTGCAGGCTGTGTGTCGGCACATTTGTCCAGGTTGTGCAGGATGGCAAAGTACATGGTGTATTTGTGCTGAAGGATTATCACGCCCTACTTTAAATGCTCTACATGCATTGTGTAGTTAAGGCTAATGTCAAATATCATTAGTTTCCTCTGCTGTCTTTTTCTCAACAAACAGCAGGATGCAGAGAAGTGAGTATGTGGGCTGTGATAATAATAATAATAATAATAATGTACAGTTCAGTCACGATGCAAGCAAACTGCAGAAAAGCTGAAAAGTTGTCCTGCTACTAGACCACAAACCTCTGTAACCTTAACAGCATACATTTCCAGTGTCAGCAGCCATTGTTTTTACCTGAGATGAGCAGAGAGGAACTTTAATGCTTTTAATCATTGGTGTGAACAGAGTAAATACTTTCAAACTGGCTGTTCCCACCTCCATAATGGATCTGTTTTTCCATATAGCTTGGGTTGAGTATGTTTTGTTTTATGATAACCAGTTATCTTTGCCCAGTTACTGGAATCCTTTATCTGACAGCCTGTAAAACATTGTAAACCTCCAACATCCATGGGCAAAGCACAAGAATTTTCCCAGATATGTTACAGTGATAAATGTCTGAGTTTCATCAGTACTAATATATCAGTACTTGGTTTTAATTTTGAATTGATAACCATTTGGGTTTTGCCACACAAAAGACTAAACTATTAAGTTTCCAGCTCCTCACGTCAGTTAACAACTCTACACTGGATTTTGCAATAGGCAGTAAAACAGTATTTTAATATTTATAAAAGCTACACAGTTGAGGAAAAATCTTAATATAGTGGTTTAACATTGAAATTATGCAAGGTCAGTGTCCACATGCTTTCAAGAGGCTTCATTTATCTATTTTTACATCTATTTTGATTTGTGTTCCACCTTAACGCAGCATAAAGCCGTTGTAAATGGTGATTATCTCACCCATTCAAGCTTGTGCAAGCAGCTGACTGACAACCTGAACATCCTCTGTGCAGCAGTTGTGACAGCACTGGGGGGATAATGTCGGCTTTAAGCTTTTTTTCCTTCTAAGGAATGTAAACAGAACTATAAAATGTCTATACATCACCAGCACTAAAAGAAAAATGTCCTGCATTCACATCTTCAGTCAGGATTTGTCCTCCATGTTTAAATAACAGTAATTCCAGCTGCCACTGTTCTGGAGAGAGCGATGATCAAGTCAAAGAAAGAACGCTGACATGATTTTTCAGTGATTAAACACTTTAATGAAAATATACAGCTGATCCAATGAGAACAAAGCAGATTCCCTACAACAAAGCTTGGTAAACACAAGCGACATAATGACCTCCATCTGCCACTGACTGTGTTTTAAAACAGCTCTGTATGATCAAATGTTTCATGCTGCAGGTCAAGTGAAGTACATTATAAAGATGAACGGCACAAAAGGTCAATTCTATGTCATTTCCTGTACAAGATCACACTTGTGAACAGCAAACGCAGGCTATAACTCTACTGCCTCTTTAGTGGCACCTTCAACCATTCCCACTTAACAGTGTTCGGTGGAAAATGAGCCAAAGAAACTGGAGCAGAGCGAGGATGTGCTTTAACAGGATAAAATGATTTACAGGTATGAGATTCCCATTAGAGTGTGCTAATTGTTTCCACGCCATTAGTGACAGTTATCTAATGAAGGATATTTAACCAGGCGCTGTAGTATATCACAGTTCCTCTCTGTTTCGAAGAGGGAGGCAGTGGACCTCAGTTGAATGCCCTTTCCACCTGCATCCCCCTCCTCTCCATAGCAAGCAGATAACGGACATTTCTACAGGACAGCAGATGTAAAACAAACTTTTTTTAAACTAAACTTGTAAAAACACAAGTCTTTAATTTGCAACTAGAGAAAAGGCACAACATGAAACCCCTTGAGGTGCATTCATTTCCAAGAGGGCCATTAAAAATCAAAACATTTCGATCTATGTACAGTGCAAGCGATCGTCTAAACAAGCTAAAAGCCTTTTTGCAAGAACAAGAAGATTTTTTTTATGGGCACAAGATATGTACATCTTAGGATGAAGCAATCAAGCAAAACTAAGATTGCAGAGGGTCACTTAGAAATTGGGTTTGTTCAACCTGAGTCCAACCAATCTGTCTTAATGTAAGGAATAACTGGTAAGAGCAGGCAGGATGGGAAAAACGCAGATCAAAACATTGGTTTTAAGCTGGAGAAAACTAGCAGTGCCTCCTCCACATGTCAGTCAATGTTCAAAATAAAACCTTTAACAGGAACAACAGTATCCTGTGCTACAATGCTTTGAGTCAGTGGAGAAAGTCAGTCAGGTCCAGAATCCACGGCAACTTCGCCACATTTTACTCGCTGCTCTCTTTCTCCATCTCTTTTTTCAAGCTGCAGAGAAAGTATAATCTGTTAATAAATCTTTAATAAAACTAAAGCTTATGTATATTTTAGATTTAAATAAAATTAAAAGGAAAAAAAAAAAAAGGGGGGCATTCACACCTTTTCAAGTATGCATGCACATTATCAAAGCCGTGGTATTTAGCCAAGTAGACCAACACTCCTGTAGCACAGCGGCCTTCTCGGGCGCGACAGAAGCTGCAGTTACAGATCCCTCTGCATGGCGGGCACTGCCACTCCTGCAAGAATGAAATCAGACATACTCATACATCATGAATCATGACTTGAACCCTATACGTTTCAGTACTTACCGGATTCAGCAGAGCATCTCGGACTTCTTCTCCGTATCGGTTACGGAGACACGGACCGCAGAACTGCCCCCTAACCCCGACACACTCCGGGTTACGGCAGTTAGTTTTGGTGTCGATTGTTTTCTGGCGGCACTGGTGGCAAGTGGATCCCTGAAAATAGGTTTTACTTTTTAGTGACAGATCTTCATAAACACAGTTTGAAAGATTTTATTAATGCTAGGAATGAAAAACCCACGATGGAGCTGTTGTAGACTTTCTCCCGCACGTTGTGGCAGATGTTCTGCAGCTCCACCTCCGTGATGTCATCTACAGGCCGCACCACATGAGGGATGGCCTTGGTGCCGTTGAAGCAACGGCGACGGGGCTGTGCATGATATAAATATAGTTAATTTCATATGCTAACATATTAGGGCAGTTTCCAGGTGCTCTGACGTGACTTACAGGTTCGTCATCTTCTTCATAGTAGCGACTTTTGCGAACCAGATTGAACTTGTCCTCAGACTCTTCCTCTGGAGGTGGGCTGGGGGGTCCATCCACCAGTGAGCGGGACCGTGTGTGGGGTCGAGATACCCTCTCCGGGTTTCTCCTGAGAGCTCTTGGGGTTCCTGCTGACCGCCGAGGTGCCTGTCTGGGCTGAAGAAGCAGTGTTGGGTTCATACTGTACAAAGCTCCTTGTGGTTGAGTAAATGTGTAATAACACTTAATCATTCTGGTTATAATACCATGGATGATGCTGACATCGTGATCCGTTGTCTTCCTGGGAAGAGTCCAGGTACTTTGTTCAGTTCAGCCATGAGCTTTGCAAGCTAAAAACAAACAAGTTATGATGAAAATATGACACTTCATCACAGACTCGGTTTATAGTGTAGAGTAATTAAGGTGAAATAAAAGCTACAGAAAGAGTACCATTTCTTTGTTCTCCTTTATGTTCAAGGCTCTCTTTTGCATGAAGTTTTCCTCCTCTGAGTCAGAGTCCTGCACTTGAGGTTGAGGCAGTGGTTCAGATGCGGGTCTCTTCCTGTCCATCTTCTTGGTGGGGAACGTCATTGCAACCTTCAGTGCATTTGGCCTGCGGCCACGCCTTGGACGTTCAGTGCCTACTTTCTGAGTTACAAAAATGTAGTTAAAAGGAAGAACTCATGCTTCATGACAGTCTTAAAACATGTTGCATTTCTTACCATGGCTTTTATCTGGGTGCTGATAACACTCTCCTCATACCCAGAACATGTGTTCTCTGATGCAGCCTCAAACACCCTGGGCTTCTCTGCTGTCCTCCTCGTCTGTTTTAAACTGCTCCTCTAAAACAGGCACAAGCATTAACTGCAATAGTTGCAACCATTATGTTGGATAACAGCAGTGATCAAATTTGGCATTTTATTGTTACCGTATTGGCGAAGCCTCCATCAGAGCCAAAGCTGTCACAGCTGTCATCCGAAGAAGAGGACGAAGTCTCCATGGGAACCAGGGGAACATTGCGGAAGCTCCTCAAGCTCATCCTGGTGGATGGAGGCTGGGCTGCCAGTCTCTAAATAACAGGATATGTACATGTAACCAAGAACTGAAATGTACCGCATAGTGAAGCTAAGTTTTCTTATGTCAATACTTATATGTGGAGCCATTTGACCAGGAGGGAACATACTTCTCATAAAAACAAGAAAAAATATAATAATCATAAAAATTATATATATATATATATATATATATATTATATATATATATATATATATATATATATATATTTCTTTTCTTTTTTTTTAATGGCCTTTCTTAAATTGGGTTAAGCATGTTAGGAATTAGGATACACATAACAGGAAATCAAATATCTGGTCTAGAACTAAGAAGCTTTAAACTCAAATATCTATTAATTTAATTATTTTTAGCTTTTGCTTTAAAAGAAATGCAAAACCCATAAAAGTTTAGATCATTTTAAGTTAATTTTCTGTTCATGGACAACTGTCTAATATCTCAGCTGCACCTTAAGAGACACACCTCTGAGCACAAAGTTCAGACCAAATCAAATGTGTGAACGGCTGCCAATGCAGATTACATTATATCCATTTTAAAATTACCAGTTAGCAAAGAGGGACTTACACTGGTTTCCAAAGTCTCTGCATACTTTAATTTTTCAAAACTTTTGCACATCAGATTAGCTAACAGAGGAAAGTTAGAAAGTAGGACTTGACCCAGTTGTGCATGCAACTGTTTCCAATAAGTGTATGTATATATATATATATAAAACATTTAAATCCCAGGCCGTTTGTTCTTACCTTGGAGCGAGTGAAAGGCATTTTTCCAATAAAAAAAATCCGTCTTACACGCTGTCACAGAAACGTACCGTTCAGCAGCTCTGCAGTGAACAAAGCGGGACCTGCAGATGCACGCAGCCAAAACCCGTTCATTTCCCGCGCCTCAGAAAGGTCCTCAAAGCGGCATAAGAACATTTTTTATCGTAGTCTAACATTAAGAAACTTTTTGGCATATGCATGAGGCCAGGCAGATAACCTAAACTCGTTATAAACATTTAAATATATCAAGGGTTTGAACAAACTATGAGACATTTCAAACAAATGCATTGTTTAGTAATGAAACAGTATGTATCTTCCATGAACTGTACCGTGGCGCGAATCTCTCATTGGACAATTTGCATACAAGGCGGGTAAGCTGTTGAATCCTTTCCAGCTTCACGCCGTCCTATGTTTTATACAAGGTCCAAATCTCTGACAGGACATCAAGTAAATATATAAAACTCTGTTCATACTTATAAACAATTTATTAATTGTATTAAAACTAGAGTTTCCATAGAGAGAGATGAGTTACTTTAACAAGAACATGTGAAGATTTCCTTTGATAAAGTTGATTAAAATGGAAAAGTATGGCCTGCATGGGCCATGCAACAAATAGATGGTGCATTTCAGGATGAGTAAAAATATGCTATCTGTTTAAAAAACTCTGCAAACAGAGACACGGATAAAGAGACTGGAAAATGTTTATTTTATCTTGGTACTACTTGTGAAAAAGGCAGTTAAATAGTATTTTTTAAATGCAACTATAGCAGTGGATGTCAGCTGTCATTTAGCAAATGTAATGAGTAACTGACAGAAATATCTGATAATAATAAATACATTCTGAGCATATGGACTCATTTTAAAAAGAGCCAGATTTAAAAAATAAAACAAAAAACAGAAGGTCAAATACACATATACATCAGACATGATTATTATTCTCTCACAACAAGCAGTTAATTTTTTGAGCATGTCTGTGGATATAATTAATATGTAAAAGCTTTTCAGTGCATGTTCAACATGAGAAGCTGTCAGCTCGCTCGTGGCCCACATCAAGTTCTTCCACCTGCACCACGCCCTCCCCTGCCCCCTCTCCTTGGTCGACCTTTCACTTGTTTATTGTCCTGACGTGGTGATCTTTTCTGACGTTCCACTTTAATCCACCCTCCATCGCTGGCTTTGCTCCCCTCTTTTTCCTCACTGGGGTTTCCTGTCACAGAGAGGATACCCGGTATCATTGGTGGGCGGTTCTGTTGTGTGACACTGTAACTGTTAGATCGAGGCCTCCCTGGCTGTCGTGAGGTTTTGCTGGTTTTATTATAAATATGGCTTCCTCTATGATTGGTCCATGATTGCCCCCTACCATGCCCCCCTCCCACCGCTAATGTGTTGCCAAAGTAGCTGCCTCTGCGATCACTGAATAAAGCTCCAGCACTGCGTGGGCGCTCTCGCTCTAAGGTGCTCTCTGACGTAGTGCTGGAGGGACTGCTGCCTTTCGACCCCAGACTGAGCGGTGAGAGTTTGGCCGACAGGCTGGTAGTTGGAGAGGTGCTGCGAGAGTCAGTCCAGGGAGACACATGGAGGCGGTTTGGAGAGCGGCGCACAGCTGCAGCATAAGAAAACCCTTGGCTTTCATGCGCAGAGAGGAACTGAGGCAGAGTGCGGGCATCAGAGCTGGTCAGAGGAGCAGTCTGCTGCTGTGAGTTTTGGTTCATCATCTGCCTCTGCTTAACATTGTGCATCCATGTTGGATCAATATCTAAAAACAGAAAATATGAATTGTATCTCAGTTAAAAAAAAAATACCCCAAAAGTAATAATAGTCTAAAAAAAAAAGACAGTATAACTTAAAAAATTGAAAGAAAAATACCACGGTTTGTTTTGTCTCCAGGGTTCCAGTCTACATTAGCTTGAGCTGTTTCTATGACCAACGCCACAGTCTTGATTTCATCTTGTAAACTACTGACACTCCACTCTACCAGGCAGCTGTGTCTGGTAGACTTTGGTGACTTGACATCATTCTGAAATGTGAAGTGGAAGGGATGGGAGGTTAAATGGTATTTGGTGTGAAAACATAGAACTGGCACTCAGGACTTAATTATTGTATCTTAGAGATGATGTGTACATTTTATTTTGTGATGGTTCACCTCATAATTGACAGTGTAGTCCACTTTCTGGTTCTGCTGTAGTCCAACAATCCATTTATCCATTACAAAAGGTGGCTGCAACATAAAAACATTAGAAAGTTAAGAAAAAATCAGCCTGCAGCAATGACAACACAACAGTCTTGGAAGTGAAATTAAAACATTAATGTCAGGCATTTAGCAATTTAAAAGAAAATGGGATATAAGCAAAAAGCAATTAGCAGTTATTTTATCTGGCGACACCTTAGTCATCCGCAGGATTTCCACATCCTGTCGGTTGGCATTAAAGACAACATCTTTAATGTAGGTCATGGCTACGTCATCTCCATCAAGTTCCATGTACATTTTCCATTTGCAGTCCTGGCAAATAAAGAGTTAACAGTGAGATAATGTAGCTCTGTTCAAGTCAAAAACTACTGGAAAGTGTTCAAAAAAGTTTATAATTACACTATTCTGTAAAAGAGGAAATGTCTTAAACTTGAACATAAACCAACAGCACAACCTACAGGTAGTTCAATAGCAGTGGCAGGTAACCAGCCACAAAACCTCGAACAGTGGGTAGGAACAGAAAATGTAAGTTTTATCAAACACAATTTCTAATCTCCACCTCTTGAGAAAAATGCCAAACAATGCAATGAGATTTTTTTTTGTAAATACAAAACATTGAAGGGATGTTCAGCAGAATTAGAATTTATTTCTTAGTGCGTTTGTTTTTTTTTATGTAAAAGGGGTAAAATCATTCTTTTTCACATGAACTACTACAGACTGCACTTCATATTGGGAGACACGAATATCCCCCAGCCCTCTCCTTCTGCATACTGAATGCTGACAAAGCAGTAATGATTCCTTCAATCCCTAAGAGCTGCCCATGAAGCCACAGGTCACTGCTTAGCCACGCTGGGTCTGTGCCACAGGCCAATCCATTGTGTAGGGATCACAGAGAGAGACATCAGAGGAGTGGCACTAACACACTCGTCTGAGGAGCCTTCGACCTCTCCTTCATCGTCCCCAGGGGCTGGAAATAGCTCAAAGCGGAAGCTTCAGCAAGCCTCTGGCTCAGAAACACACCAGTGGCCCTTTGCTGGCCTGGTGTCGGCCCTGGACAGTCGCACTGGGGCTCCCAGGTCCATGCTAGTCTAATCACTCCAGCAGAAACAATGTCTGGTAATGATGCCTAGGACCCGAGTGCGTCTAATGACAACTCATACATAATTCAGCACCTTTCACTTGGCTGCACGGTGATATCCTCATTAGTAGGGGACCCTCAGTGGCTGTCAGATGGTGGCCGCACAATCGCAGGCCCTCATTTTGTCTTTGAGAAGTGCAGCTGCTTCCATGACATCGCCAGCAAAGAGGGGCAAAGAAAAAAAAAAGCAGTGCGGGTTTGTTTTATTTAGTGCAAAAAACCTTCCAGTTTGTAAAAACAAGGCTGACACGGAACCTGACACCAGGCAGGGGAAAATAATTAGCTCTCATTTTCTCAGCCTCCTGTTTCCTTCTCCCTGCTGTGTTTTCTACCCACTAAACCACCACATGTCAGAAGAAATGGGAGGCAATTAGCAGGCTCGTTTCAGCCCTGCCGAACACACTGAAAGAGGACTATTTATGATGGGACAATGAACAGCTGAAAGATTAAATAACGTTTGCCTTTTAAAAGAAAATGACTTCTGGCTAAATGGGCTATTTTTGATTAAATTCAAACAGCAAGTGAAGAGCCACCCTTTCTCCACAGTTTGAGACCCTAACAAAGGGCTGTGAGCAAGTCGAGGTGGATGTGATACAAGGCTGAAAATGAAATGTTTATTTGCCTGGTTTAATACATGTCTAGTGATGTCTTCAATGGCCAGTATAACAGCCGCTGCCATGAATCCTCAGAACTAACAGCTTTCGAAGCAGCAGGCTGAGAAAGCATCCATTATTACCAAAATGTTCAAAGTTGATGCAGTGTTTCTTTGTGATATCCATTAATTGTTGGTTTCACAGAACCAATGATGCTCACAGCTCCAGGATATGTTGGAGTCATTATTTGAGTGTGTGTCTTTATAAACTTACAAACTTTCCTGTTCCTGGTTTCCAGTGGTACCCAAACACCAGCTCCAGATTTACGGTTTTACTTTGCTCCACCTCCTTTTCCAGCTCATCCTTCCAGGAAGAAAAGTGGTCAAATGTGAGCACAAAACCAATAACACTTCCCAAAGATAGAGAGGAAGCTTCATACCTTCAGCAGTGGTGGGAAGTGGACTAACCCAAGGTAATCATTGGCTAGCTTTTCAATTTCAGCCTGCAAAACAGAAAATCCTCATTAATATTTTTGGTAATTCCAAATACTAGTCAGCTAAGAACTTATCCTGCAAATAAGGGTTAAAAATCATCTGCAATGACAAACTGTATTTTACCTTAAGGTGCATGGCGTGGCCTTTGGACTTGACCCCCATGTCTCGCATGTCGTTTTCTGTAAGAAGCAGCAACCTCTTTCCAGTGATGTGATTGTCTTTGAACAGGTCAGCGTAAAGCTGCATGTCACATGTACCATGCCCTAAAAAAACAAGAGGAAATTATTTAAATAACCACAAAGTCTGAGAAAGTCTGAACTATTCCAAAAAAGAAAGGGACAAACCTGTACCAAATAACTGCTGCATCCAGAAATACTGTAGCGATCAAATAGCAATGTGTTAGTTTAATAGAAGTGGTATCACTTTGCATGAAAGTTAAAATTAGAAAAAAAAAATACAATACTGACCACATGCTCCTCTGTCCAGGTGTATATATCAAGGGTGGGCAGCAACTACAGAGAAACAGTGAGAATGTGGATGATAAATAGACAGTGGGTGTGCATGTGTAGCATGCTGACAGAAATAATGAAATGCAAACTTGAAGAAAAGGTGGTTAAATGAAATAGTGGTCTTCATACACTGTATTCTTCTGGTCATCCTGTAGTAGCTCAGATCATAAACTAGACGCCAGCTTTAGCCAGCTGTCTCTGCCATACATTACAGTTCAGGTGACCGCCCCATAAAGCCAATCACCACTACAGCAGCTCTCCACTGCTCCAGTGTGACTGGAAAGACTGCATATACGTTTAAAAGACACTTTCACAAATGAGCAGCTGTGCATCTCTCAATGAGACTGATGGTATTCACAAAATTAACATAAATATCAAATTTGGGAATATAGTTGTTTTTTTCAGGATTTGTGTGTGCAATCTGCAGGAGGAAATAAACTGAGCTGAGATTAGTTCACACAATTCTGCCCCCATGTGGACTAAGTGGATGATGGGTAACCAAGCCACAGATAATGGGCATTATGAAGTGGTATGATGTTCACGTAAAAAGAAAAGACTCGACAAAAACACCACGTAAAGCAATATATTTAACATTATTGTAATAGTAGTAATAATATAACACAACAATTAAGCCATAACATTTGTTCCTTAGTGACTGGTCAAATATAAAAAGTAAAAGAAAAAGAAATGCATGGGAAAAAAGCAGATTTGTAAAAATGTTAAAAGCAGGTAATTTATCAAAACAATTACAAAGAACACAGGAAAATAAATCACATAAAAAGTAGCTATGATTTAGCAGAAGCTAAAAGAAATAAGTTTGCAAGTTGAACTTTTTGGGGAGCCTCAAGTGTCTGTATATTTTTTGACAGATGAGTGCCTGGTTGAATTGATATGTTTAGTCTAATAACGCCTGAGGCTGGATGCCACAAGAGTGTTAACAATGTTTGAACTGGAATATTAGTGCTAACAAGCAACAACACAGGAATACAGAGGATTACATCCTCATGAGACAGACTGATTATAACAAGAGAAAAGGACAATTTAATGGGCTTTGCTTGAGGAAGCATGTCCTTCCCCCAAATGAAGTGTAATACCTAAGTGAACACTAATGCTTATATGATATTGTAAAGTGCAGGTGTTTAGGCTAATGTTCAGCTAGACCAGGGTTGGCCAGCGTTGGTCCTCGAGAGCCACAATCCTGCAGGTTTTTCCAAAATTCCCTGACTTAAACTAATGAGTCATTGTTCAGATTCTTATAGCTGCTGGATCCATTTAATTTGAGTCAGGTGTGCTGGAGCAGGGAAATTTGGAAAACCTGCAGGATTGTGGCTCTCGAGGACCGACGCTGGCCACTCCTGAGCTAGACCATATTGCGTAACGGTGTACTTTTCTATAGAAGGAAATGAGTCTTTTAAAATCTATTTTGTAAACTATTTCGTAGAAACTTTGAAAAGTAGGCTAAAACACAAAATGAGAGAATGAAGCTGACAGTCACACAGAAAAATCCTTCTCCGACTGTTTTGAACTGAGGTCAGTCAAAAAAGAAAAAAGGAAAAGAAAAAGAAGTACTTTTCCATCCTGGTAAGAGACTGCGTCTCAACAACTGCACCACATCCAGAACAAATTGGCCAATCTTAATGTCAGCAAAATGTCACTTCATCATGAAAGCCTGGCCTTCTCTAAGCAACCGGCTCTTGGCTCTTTCTTCACAGCAGGCCACTATACATTCCCAACATTAGGCTTACAGTAGCTGACATCTATAATATCCACAGGTGGAAGGTTTAAAATATATTCAATAATTGTGCCTGTGTTGCGTGTGCAGCATGCAAACAGCTCACAAAGCAGAAGGTAGTATGTGTTATGGTTTGGCAAAGTAATGATTAATAAAAGTATAACATAATTAACAACATGACTTAACAAGCAGTTGTGCTTCCACATCAATAATGCATTAACTGGGAACACAGATGCAGCTGTAGCATCACCAGTCATGCAAGAGTTCATTCATCCAGAGAAGTGTCCCATCCCCCAAGCCACGTAGATTTTTTGTGTCCATTTCTGACACAGCTCGACCTGGAAGAGTTCTGCTTGGCCCGCATGTTGGCCTGTATAACAGAGTGCAGGGCGACAACACCATGTCCTCAAAGCCTTTCATCACGGTGTGCAGATTCACCTCCTTATTACTGGAGGCTGTGATCTGACATGACATCTGTGAACTGTTTGATTCCTCCGTCTCAAAACGGTAGAACGACTTAGCGCTTATCTTTTTTGTCACAGGTGAGAAGAGCTGAAAGGCACACACAAGAGGAGAGCGGGGATGATGAGGGGTAAAGGAAAAGAGAGAATGGAGAAGAAAACACAGAAAAGAAAATGAAGTAAAGGATTAGTTTTAAACCACAAAATGAAGTGCAGACAAGTGGACAAACTAAAGTCTATACACACTGATTAAAGAACAGAAAAATACACAGAGGGGAAGAGAAGAAAAAAGAAGCACAGGTTTCAGTTTCAAACCATTTTTGAGGTAAATAACTTGTGGTTACAGATTGCTGGAAAAGAGACTGTAGTGATTAGCAAACTAATTAATTTCATTTTCTAATGCACTGATAACAAATTTCTACAAGTCAAGTATCTTTTGAGTTTTTGATTGTTTGATGAAGCAAGATAAAAGCTGGAGTAGGCTATGACGTATGGCTTTATTACTACTTTCTAACATAATATTAAACCAAGGAAATACTTAACAGATGAGTAAATTAAAATATAAGACATTCAGGAGCAGTTTTTAACTGCCTTCTGGCCTCATGTGAAGTCTTAGGGATGTTGCACTTCAATTTTTGGGCATGCAAAATAAAAAAATGAAACAAACCACAGCAAAACATGAACCGCCTTTCAGAGACTGGGCACTCATCCTCCCTCTCACTGCTTTCCTGTTCCCACTTCATATTCAAAAAAGAATTTCTATCCTTCAGTGCTACTGGAAAAAAAAAAAAAACAAGAAACACAGCTACAGTATAATAAAGCTGATGCAGTGCAGCTGTAGTGGCCACTTGACCGTGGCACAGTTGTGCTGCAGGTGAAGGTGGACTAAAGTGAAGAGGACATAACAAGGGACTCACTGGGCTGTTGGACTGTTCAATGAGTTTGCGCTCCCACATCTTCAGACGCCGCTCTCGCTCCTTCAGCTCCTGCTCTTTGGTGCTCAGGTCTCTCTCCAGCTTCTTCAGCCTCTCAAGTGTAGCTTCAATCTCACACCTTCAGAACACAGCAATAGAGCAAAGTCAAATTTTAAGATGGGCTTTATCTGGATTTTTCTTCTTAAATGCAAAATCATCAACCATCAGTTTTATTTTTTATTTTCTGACTTCCTTACCGCCATGCTCAAAGCATAGCAAAAGCTATTCGGCTTTAGAAAAACGACTTTATGAGTATTTACTGCAGTTTAAGATTTAGCAGCAGATGATTGCTGACTAATTGACATTCAAATGATCCTGGTCAGAAGTCTGCAAAGACCTCCATGAATGTGCCTCTATTTTCATTGGTGTGTGAGGGTATGTATGATAGAGAAAAAGGAACTGCATAGGCTAAAAAAATCAAACTGCGTATTAACTATTTGATATGGGGCAACATCTGCAACACAAACTCTCAAATCTTCTACACAACCACTGTTTACATCCTTCCCCCTGCTGTCCAGGCAACAGCATTCAATGTCATCCACCCTGTTGCAACATGTTTTATACAGAATTCCTTTTACAATTCACTCAAAACAATATCCCCTCTAGGTAAAAGTTGCTATAAGATCTAAAGTTTATACACAGTAGTAGAACAGTTTTTGGGGAATTCAGCAAGTTTAGAAAACTAAATCAAGGTGCAACATGTGATGATCCTAAAATCCAGTTTTCATTTCTCCAACTTTAAGATAAGGTTAAAAATATTTCATTGATTGTATTTTACAAAGTTTACACAGGATCGACTAGAACCTGCCTTTTGCTAAAGCTAAGTGATGATTTAAAAAAAACAAAACAAAAAAACATTTAAGACCCTGCATAAACACCTAAAAACTCATGAAAACAAAAAGTACTTAGCCGAAATTCAATCTTGGACTTCAGGATTTCCATTAGACTTTGAACAGTTATATGGGTTACATATCCTTGCCTACACATCCTTGCCTTTTGTTAGGGAAGTTTGTTTTATCCAGCAGGTGGAGCTGCGTTGTGTATTGTGAAAATGTATGCTGAACTTCAGCCCTTGACAAAATATCCCACCCTTTTTCTCACAAACACATGCAGAGTGTAGCCCAGGCAGGAAGGCCAAGCCCTGCTCTTCCTGGTCCTCTAATTCCTCTATCAAAAAGATTCCCACCTACAACAGTTTCCGCTTGACCTTGCAAATAATGAATTATTTTGCTTCCCACTTTCCCGAAAAGCCTTTGATAGCCATTGTTTCTTCATATGAACACGTGAAAATCTTTCAAATCCACTCAAAGCTGCACTAATAAATAGCATTTGGTGGTGACAAATGAACAGGTAAAATAGGAGGGATGTGGAATTCGGACCTCAATAAGCTAAAGCTGGAGGTGGATAACAAATGTCCTGCACTGTTTGCTGTCTGTTTCTGGGTAATGAGCATAACACAAGTGCAACAAATCATCTGCACCAGTCAACACTTCTGTATCATGTCTATTAGAGCTGCCTCATGTTTTGATCAGCCATAAGCTTTTTCCTTCCCCAGCATCCTGTAAACTTCTTGAGCTTTCTGTGTTACACATTTCGACTTTCTGTTTTCCAGAAGTGAAATTCACTCCAACCTGCTCCACGTGCAGATGGCTGCCTGGACATGATGCCACCAGCACAACTTCTGAGAGAAAGAAAAAAAAAAACTCTGAGCACAGACAAGGCCCACAGAGAGGCAGATAGAGAATAAAGTGACAGCTGAGACTCAGGCTGTGCTGAACATTACCAAACCTCCAGCTGCTCATACAGGCCAATTAAACACTTCTACTTGAAAAAGATGGTGATTATTTTTAGGGTCTTATGGGTAAAGAGAGGAAGTATATCCAGATGGATCATTCTTTGGGGGTTTTCATGTCTTTATGTAGCTATCAGTGTAATTATTAAGGATCTATATGCACAAACTCAAGTTCTTTCTTGCGCTTCACGGCCCCCATCAGCTACATTTCACATCATCCTTTGAAAACAGTTGCACATTTCCTTAGGCTGAGGCAGTATATTGGTGAGAAAATAGTGTTATAAATACATTTACTGCCTGTTGAGAATAGCTGATCACATTACCTCCATTCAGCCTTGTTGTGAAGGAAAGAGTTGCACTGTTGAGGAAGTTGGCTGTCTTTAGACATAGACTCCAGAGTAGACAGGATCTGCTTAAACATAGGCCTTTCCTATATGAATATAAAAAACATTTACTCTGTATATGATTGACATGAAAACACACAGAGTATATTGTAGATTTGGATGTAAAAGTAACAGACCTTTGGTTCTGTTGCCCAGCACTTTCTCATGAGTTTAGCAAAGCTGGGAGGGCAGCCACTTGGTATGGTTAACCTCTGAAATACAAATGATCCTGAACAGCACTGCTTCAGCATTATGAAAACTATGCCCCTAATAAAAAAAAAAACACTTGGATACTGTGTAGGGTACACTACCGTTCAAAAGTTTGGGGTCACTTTGCCATGGTATTCTAAAGGGAAGTGACCCCAAACTTTTGAACGGTAGTGTATATATAAAACCAGAATGCAATAATTTCCAATTCTCTTATAGAATATAACTGTTTTCCATTCACAACTAAAGGCAAAAAGCAATTCACTATTTCTTGAAAACATTTTGCGAATCTTGAAATGAGTCAAAAGTAATTTTATGCCAGCCATGCATCTCCAAAAAAGTCGGCCATGTTTACCAATGAGCAGCATCCCTTCCTCTATGAAAAACACTCTTTTCTCTGACATAGGATTCTAGCTGGAAAACGAGCCTCTGTTTTCTTTGCTGCATTTTCCATTTCATAATGGCCCAAATATTTGCAGCTGGTGAAACATCTCATCTTCAGGCAGAAACATGTTTTAATTCAGAACTGCTGAATCATGCAGCCAGAACTACTGTACAAACATGAGCTAGCAAGCAGTTAGCTAGCAGTGTGTCCACGTGTTAACTTGGATGCTACATTCTCGATTAATATTTAGAACATACTTTTGAGGCTGAGAGATTATGTTTTGACTAAGGCTGTCAAATGATTACAAAAAATGATCAGATTAATCACAGCTTACAAATTAATTAATCATGATTAATCATCATTCACAACTATGCCTGAAATGGGCTTTTTACTGTAGTATGTCAACAAAATGGCAATCCACCTGCATAGCTAAAGTTTAAATCCTTTCTACCACTACCATGTCAACTACTTTGTTAGGTGTGTTAATTTCATTCAAAATATTAACACAATTAATTACATAAATTAGTTACTGCCGTTAACGTGTTATTTTTGACAGCCTTAGTTCTGACATAAGACATCCTTGTTTTGTCATGCAGTCAGTGTTTTCCCCTCTTTCTGCTAAGCTAACAGTCTCCTGGCTCCAGCTTCATATTTAACTGACAGATTTTTGAATTTTCTACTTAAAAGTAATGCCTTTAACTTTGTAAGACTTTGTAATGTGTTTAAAAAAATGCTTCCAGGATCCATGTAATTTCTTATCTGAACAATAATGACTCTATAAATGTAAACAGGCAGTTAAATACCTCGTTCTTCTCCACTACGAGCCAGGCCACTTGCAGGCCTTCTAGGCCTTTGAAGGGTATCTCACGGGTGAGCATTTCCCAGAGTACCTGTCACAGAAGAGCCAGAATGTCAGAACATTACCTCTATAAATATCTTTTTTTCCCAACTTATATGCCATCTAAAAATAAATGACTAAATGTATGAGTCCACCTGTTGACACAAATGTGACATTGTGCCTGTTTAAGCCATTATTTTGCTAAATAATTGCCAGGAAATTGTAGCACAGGGTACAGCAACTCATTTGATCACTTAAACCCAAACAGGTTGCACCTTATTCATTTAAGATGCTGAGTAGAAACAGAAAGCAACAAGTAGGAGCAACAGCATTCAGGAGGAAGACAACTAACCAGTTCTACCTGATGTGTATTATTTTTTTTAACATAGTGAACTAATTTAATTTTCTTCCGCCTTTAAGGAATTAAAAACAAATAATGTGTTAAAAACTTAGATACTGTAGTTTTTTTTCTGTCACAGCCTGTGCTGCATTGTTCACAATGTCCAATAGGTAACAATGAACGTCATTCATTTTACATCAGCTCATAATCTCCAACATACTAGCACATATTTGGCTATGGATTTTAGGATTTCTAACCAACTACCTGTTGTTACATGTAAGCACTTAACTAAAAGAATAACTGTTTTGTTATACATGCTTCAACTTGCTAATATTTGCAGAAAATAAACTAAAACACTACAACCACACACACTGCCTTTTAAGTTCTAAAATGGCTCAAAGATATGAGGAAAGATACTTTTTGTTAATGCCCAATAATTTTGCATCTTGTACCAGAAAATGTGTCGTAACTATTTCTATTTTCAGGCTACTTTTAGTCCACTCAGTAACTTCCAAGCCAAATGACAGAGAGAGTATGTTTCTAAGAAGTTGTAATTCTGCAAAGGTCAGAGCTGATGCTTTTGTCCACTTAAGCACAGAGAAGATGAAAATGTCGGTAGGACTAGTGCTGGCGGCCATGATGGACTTAGGTGCAATTTCACTTTTAAGTGCAACAGGTGTATATCTTAATCTTCTGGATGAGCCAGTGTCGGTCAAAACCCACGTGGTATACAGAGAACATAATCACCTACACCCCATAAAATCAAAACCAAAGTAATAAATAATAAAGCCTGTTACTAATAAACTGGTGTGACCAATGATTACTATCATAATGAGTGATCTTTCAACATTAGGTTGCAAAGAAAAGAATGTTTAACTTTATGCCACTACAAGGAAGATCTTTGCGCATAACAGATTGTGTGTTTTTCACAGCAGGGCAAGACTAAACACAACGGCACCAACACAACCAAGAGCAGCACTGAGCTCGGACTGTCCAACATGTTTCTGTTACTGCCCTCAATTGGCAGCAATTTGGCTCTACAAGTCTCTTAAAGAGGCCACAGCCCTTTCAAAATGTAACTGCTAAAACAGTGATTTTAAACTGACAAATTAGTTACAACATTCGAGTCGTACGTTTCCGCTCCTTCACTCACCACACCATAGGAGAAGGCGTCACATGTTTCAGACACAGGGAAGCTTTGGATCACCTCTGGAGCCATCCAAGGAAACGTGCCCACTAAGGACATGTGTGTCGTGTGGGTCAAGAACTTAGATGCTCCAAAATCACAGATCTGAGGTGAAGAGGAGAGAAACGAGACAAATGTTGCAAGTAAGTCAAAATATTTAGTTGAATATCTATAAAAACATGTTATTCACAAATTTACTTTATGTTTTTATGAATGAATTTACAACAATCACAAAAGCAAAGCACATTTTATCTTCATTTCACAGTTAAGTAGAAAATGCCACAAAGATAAATAACCCCCTAAGCTACAATCATGTCATTTAGGCCATAAAAAAACAATAAAAATGCAGCGACAGCCTTACAAATAATTCATTAAATAATATCAATATTTAAAAAGAACCTGACTCAAAGGTAAGACCTATGTGTTTTGGATAAATATAAAAAGTAAAAATATCATAGAGGAGGAAAAGAGTGAGGTTTTAAGGTATGACAAATTCAACCAGTGGTCTGTAGAGTAGGTCCTTGCTGCTGAAGGTGCATGATCATGCAAGAACCAAGTATAAAAAGATCAGGACTGTGGTTAGACCACATCCCTTTTATAACCAAGCCAGAAATGACAGAATTGCTTTCTTTATCTACATCAAGTCTCTTTTCTCTTAACCGAAACCACAAAGGCACCTTTAAAAAGCTCAATGAAAACACTGTCAATAACGTCCTGTGCATGTAGAGTAACTCCCTGGCTTCTCTTGTCTGTGTACTACAAATAAAAAACATTACTTTTATTTAAAGTTCTGAATCTGTAATAAAATATTATAATTTTAGTAAGACTGTAAACAATAACGCATTAACAGCGGTAACTAATTTATGTAATTAATTGGGTTGAATGTTTTAAACTGTATTAACGCACCCTTATCCCCACCCTGATCCACCACACTTTCATGACACATCTATAAAAATATACTAGTCATAAGACAGCCATGCACACGTGTTGGAAGATAGATCAAGTTCAGATATCTAGTGAGAGCAAGGGGACGACATCTGTGCAGATGTTGGAGACACAGGTCTCATCATTTAGAAGCCATGAATGTAATGAGAGAAATTATAAACATGTTCTAAGATATAAATCAGAGCAGGACCCTTCACTAACAAAGCAGTTGACATGAGGTAGAAAGGATTTATAATTCAGCTATGCAGGGACCAGTCTAGAAAATTTTTGATGGGGGGCCAGGCTGGGGCACTGGCCAAGAAAAGGGGGGCACAAATTAGATAATCTAATGTAAAAAAGAAAAACCCAAGTAAAAGTCAAGTAATATTAAATTTTTGAAAGCAATGACTTGCTCTTTTTGTTGATACAATACAGTAAAAACAGGCATAGTTGATGATTAATTATGATTAATTTGATTAAAATTTTACATTACAGATTTAGTTTATCCTCTTGTTTCTGTATGAGAGAAAGATGCATTTGAAACCTACCTTTAGAATTTTGTTAGCAGTCAAAACAACTGAAAAGAAGTGAAAAAGAGTTTTAAAAGTTGAATTAAAATATACAGATACATATGGGTACATACATATATATGCAGTATTTATATTGTGCAATTATTAATTTTGGTCATGTTTTAATCTGTATTAAGAGATTAATTCAGTTACCATTTCTGGATTTTAGGTCTCTGTGGATCACCTTAACAGGGGCTTCTGTGTGCAAATAGTGCATCCCTAAAGCAGAAATAAGAAGATTGTCAGGTAGAAATTCACTATATGCCAAGTTTCATTTTGACAAAACCCTCTGCATACTGTATATTGGCAGAAATCTGAAAAGTAAAACTTCTCTGAATTAACCTGCTTCAGCCAACCTGCAAACAGTAAACAACTTACAACCAAAAACATTAAAAATTAAATAAGTAAATGAAGATATAACCAGCTGTAATCAAGACACAATCACAGGATTAACATTATTATGGATGGGAAATACTGTAAAGCACCAACCTATAACATGTTAATGTAAATAAAAAAAATAGAAAGAAAGAATTTGCATTCGTTATTTATTTATTAATATTTTATATGTATATAAAAAACAGGGAAAAATATACAGTATATATAAAAAAGAACTAGGTCCACATTGCTGCTATGGCAATGATTTTTGCTAGACATGCATTGCATACTTTTCATGACAATATTGAACAAAACATTTCTATTCAACATAAATGCAGAAAATTTTCACAGCTTCAGTTTAAAAGATGTTCAACAGACTGGGAGCGGACAAAAGAAAATCTAATTTTCGTTTGGACCTGCCATGCCATCAACAGTTTTTACTCTACAAGCTTAATCTGAGTTGCCCGTGGATCCGGTGGTCAAGCAGAAACTAAAATGTTGATGGTTTGAATCTCATTTTATCCCAGTTTCTTGCCTTGGGCAAGGCACTTCATATTCCTTGCCTCCAGTGTCGGCACTGCATGTGTATGGATGTTCGGTAGTGGTGGGAGAGGCCACTGGTGCAAATTGGCTGCCATGTTTCCTTAAGTGCGTACACATGTAGCTTACCACCCTACGTATGAATGTCAAGGGAATAAATAATTTATTGCAGTGCAACATAAATCTAATCCATTATTATTTTTTATATATATTTTAGAAAATCTGCATATCAACTCACTGTTTTTACCTAAGCCACTAGACTTACACTTTTTATGCTACCTTGAAATGACAGAACACCCAACTTCCAGAGTCTAAGACAAAATGACAGCAGGATATAACTTGCTAATTTGTTCACATTTTATGTCCCAGAAACAGAAATGTCACACATGTGAGTGCGGTAAAACCTCGTCATTAGGAGTTACATTTTTTTCTCTTAGCAGCAGCAGCAGTATGAAACAAAGTTTTAGTGAATTTTCAGTCTCATTCAGATGGAATGTTACACTTAGTATCGCCATGGCAACCTCAACTACCACGCAGAACTCACAGCTAATGGACGTCGCATTCAGGGTCTACACTTCAGAGTGCACAGACTACATAGGCTACGAAGTGGCTACATGCCAAACAGAGTGCGGGTTGGATTCAGAGGGACAGCGCTTTGACACATGTAGCCGATGAAGTTGAATTGGGACACAGCTACAGACTACTATTCATGCTTTATTGACCTGAATAGTAAAGTCTCAGGTATTGTTACTGTTTATGGTAGATGGTCATTTCAATGAAAGAAAAGGCTTTGTTACTAAAAGTCAGGAATGAATGCAGCCTTTTAGATTTATGATCAAGGACATACCGTTTAAAAAAATCTCATATTTACCTCTGGCAATCTCTGCAGCCCAAGTCATGATCTGTCCCATGTCCATCTCCTCACTTTCATCACTCGACAGATAATCATACAGTGAGCCACCGCTGGCATACTCTAAAGAAGGACAAAAATATAGCATGGTGTTAGTGGCCGTTATTAATAACTAGAATAAATAAATAACATGTAGAGAAGAGTGAAAAGTGATATCTCACTTTTATTAGTCAAACATTGCACATACAAGTGTAATTTGTGTGAGGAAAACATGAAATCATGTAAGAAAATTAAATTAGTCCAAATCATAGGCTATCTGACAGAATCCTAGCATATGGAAATATCCCTGCTGTAACTGGCTTGCTGTGGATCGATGCTTCTCGTCCCTTCTGGACAAGTTCGTCACATTCTCATATCTCTATAACACAGAGGAATGATCTTTCTGTTCTGTTTTCAAAGGTTTTACTTGCACATCGCTAATGAACCATTAGCGGTGAATAACACTTGACAATCATGCACCCCTCTGCAGAATCTGTTCCACAAGATTGTTCAAGACATAAAAACAAAGCTTTGGTAAAAAAAAAAAAAAAAAAAAAACTCTGTAAATGAAAGATATGTAGAACTGGCAAAATTTCCTCAATATGTAGACAAAAACTATTTTGTAAAGTACCTAAATAAAGCTAAACAAGGAGGAGCTCAAGCAGCAGGAAGGCTCTGTTTGTGCATAATAACCTAATCATATCTCTATACAGTACAGTAAACATAAGCAGGCACCAAGACAGAAGCCTAATTTACCATCATAAAACACACCAAAGGTTTTTATTATTACAGGCCTGGATTTCATGGGGTCTTTTTTACTTGTGTTAAAGCAGAATCAACATGATGCAGATTCAAAAAAGTGTGACTTGACCGGTGAAAATGGAGCGGAGACCTGCATGGAATGTGGATCACCTGAAGTAGATCCACATTCCATCGATAAAATCACAACCAGAGTTGGCTCGGTTGTAAATTGCACTTTCATTTCAGTTCAGTGTCGAGTTTCATGTGAAACAAAAAGAGAATAACCAGAACAGTAAAACAGACAAATGTACCTTAACCCTGAAAAGATAACTCCCCACAATTCATCAGGTTTATGAGGCTGCTGAGTGAAGGAGATATTGTTAAAGTCCTGCATGTCAACAGAGACAAACGGCTCTCTGAGATAGATAGTAGAAAGAGGAAACATCCAGGATTAATGCTGTGTGTCAACATAGAGGAAATTTATAATGACCATAAACACTTTTTTTATTTTTCTGGTGTTAATTAGATTCTGCCTCGATAAACAGAGACACCCGCTAGCTCCTTGGCAACAAGACTTTCTGTCTCACAGCTCAGTGGAGGATGTCAGAAGTTGTTTTTTCTCTGCTCACATTTATGACTGATTTCTGATTGTTTTATTGCATTTTTCTTTATTATTAGTAAAAAAAATAAAATAAAAAAAAGAGCACAGATTATGAAACATTTCATAAAGTACCATTCTTCCTAAGAGATAAAAGAAACCTTTAGCATATAATCTGTGTAAAGTCACAAGGGGCCAGAGGTCCAACCATATCAAACTGTAGCTCAGCAGCTAGAGAGACATTCCCGGCTCTTCCAAGAAATCTATGCTGCGATTAGGAAGTCCTTCCAGGAATATAAAAAAGGTCTTTCTGCCACCATGCCCCACTTTCCCAAAAATGACACCGTGATTTCAGCAGGTTTTAATGAGATTACTGTACTCACTGAAAATTCTTTTAATTTAATAAGATTTCAGTGTAATAGTTAAATAGTCTCTGTAAGCTTTGCAACAGAGAAAGTTATGCAACAGTGTGAAATCTTTAAGGCATGAGACACCACCCCCCCCCCCCTGGTATTTTTAAAGCTGCTTTTATGGAAGTTGGTATGAGGAAGGTGATTTCTCTAGTAAGACTGTCTTTCCAGATGCTTTGTTTTCTTTTGTATGATGACAACCAACAGAAGCTTTTACAGTTACAATCTGTTCACTGCATTGCTTTTATAGAGAATGCACACGTGACGTCACCACGGCTTTCTTTCAAAACATGTTTAAAACACACCAAAAAGAAACGTCCTCACTGCGATAAGCTTACAAGAGAGGTGAAGAGTCGGTACAATGCAGAAACACTAATTATTAATAATTTAGATCATCACAATCAGCTGAACAGAGAATGAAGTTCAGGTTTAGATGCATTGACACCTTTTTCAGTCTCAGAAGTTGGTGTTTACCCTGCTTTTGGTCTACGTTCCCACATCCGCAATGAATGTAAAAACTACCGATCATTAAATTTTCATGGCTGCATTTAAAACAGTAACAATATGAAAAATATGAGGGAGTATTTTTATTTATTACAAGAACAATGAAATAGCTGATGCGTAGATGTACCCATCTTTACTTCTGTGCACATAAAACCCAAACTGTCCTTTATATCCAACCCACGGTCAGCTAGAAGCACACCACCTGGAAAGGTTTCTGCAGAAGTTCACTGTTTTCTGGGATGTATTGATCACCGCACTGCCTTCAAGATGGAAACAGAGGATGAAAATCCACTAGTTAATTTCCTTTTTGTGCGCTGATTTCGAACATGCTGCTGCAGCCGAGGACACAACGTGAGAAAAAAATTACAGTATGAAACAATCATCAGAAATTCGGAAAAAGACGGAGATGAAAAAGACAAGAGCCACTGCTGAACCGATGTAAATAGACAGCGGGTACACCCAAAATGGAGATTCTTCCCATGATTCTGTGCGCTGATTATGTCTGTGCGCATTCTCTATTGATCTTTTTTTCTTTTAGGTAGTAGCCATAACTTTGTTGGTGTCAGGTGTGTTTGTGTGCTTATTTGAGCATCCTCACTTTGTCCACAGAAAAAAAAAAGAAAGAAGAGGGAAAAATCCTAAAATTTACCTGAAATTGTTCTTTTTTCATTTGCAATTTCTATATGTCACTGAAACTTCAATTTGCATGTCGCAATGAGAATAACAAAATATTTTATATATTTACGGTCAATCAGTCAGATCAGGAATTGCATTTATGTTAGTTTTTAAAAGCTGTTGAGGACCTGCGACTGCAGAATAATGCTGACATTTTCATGTGTTTTAGCTGCAGCATTTGAACCTTGATGTGAGGAGATAAAGCTTTAAGTAAGTGGGACTGTTACATTTTTCATTCACAGCATGCTTCCTAAACAGAGCGGACTTTTTAACACTGAGGAGACGTTAAAAATATGAAGGGGTTGCGAGGACACTTGGTTTCCAAACATACAGTAATTCCTGAATATCATAAACATTTCTTTGTGTTTGCTTGTTCTCCCAAAGAATCTCAGAAGCTCAGGCCTTGGTGCAGAGTGAGCAAACGAATCCCGTGAAACACAGCCTAACATTTATACCCAGGCTGACCTGCTTGCAGTGTACTGTCGGGTTGCTGCAGCTGTAACTCGGTTAAAAAGTGTTAAACAAAGTGACTTTCTTGCCTGTGAGCTCTCATTTTAAACTAATATTAGTTAAATATGACATCTGAATCAGCCGAATCATTGCAATTTATTCTCTATATCACTTAAGCATCATTATTATTAATAATAATTATTATTATTATTTATTTTAGGTTCTGCATTTGACCCATCTCTGCAGTGTCATTGAGAACCAATAAATAAACTCACAACTATTTACTTTTCAATATACAGTATATATAATAATAGTGTAGCCATATTACCTACTGGGTAAAGGTTTGAGCAAAGACACGACTGGTCCCTTTTTTTCTATAGTTTACATCTTCACAAACTCTACAAGCATGCATAAAAAAACAAACAAAAAGGTACACAACTACTGAGTGAATATATACACCTTCCTGAAGCCTCTGGCTTTCGTCAATGTTTCCATAGAAACCACTGCTTCATTCAGTGTTTTACAAACTGCAACTGCTACAAAATACATTCAGCTAGGGCATTTTCTACAACAGCTTCTCTCCTGTTTACTGTTTTCACATGGAAAAAAAAGACCATTCTCATTTATAAAAACTTACCAGTGACGATTCCATAGTTTGGAGCTTCAACAACTGCTCCATAAAACTGAATGATGTTACGGTGGCTGAGGACACTGAGGATTTCGGCCTGAGTAATGAACACACAGAAGAAGGAAGCATAACTTTTTCATGGTAGAATCAAAGTAAAAAAGTACTAAAACAGCAAGTTCATTCAGCTAATTTAGCACAAAACACAAAATAGGAGAGAAAATAAAAATTTTGTTATAAATTGCATTAAATGATTAATCAAGTAGCTGTCATGACATGATGATTTTAGGCAGATGCCTCTAGAAAAAACAAATCTAGTAATGCATTTAATTATACTGATGCAAGATCAAACATTGTACATTACCAAGAAATTAAAGGTCCCAAATCATGCTAATGCTAAGTAAGATTTTCATGGGTTTTCTATACTCTAAAGCACCTGTAGGTGTTGTTTATACAGTAAATACCAACATACCCTAAACCACACAGCACATATTCAGAAACAAAGCATCTTTATGGGATGTTATGACTTCTGTGAGGTTGTGATGCTCCAACTAAGACCATATGATATTAGGAACATGCAATATAATTATAAAATATTGCAATGGTGATACGACTTGTGATAGATATAAATAATCCAGTATATGGTGCTAAGTTTAAATGTATTAACAATGACTCTACCTGTGCATGCTGTATTCTCTTGAAATGCCTGGTGTCCAATTCATCACTTAAAAAATTTTGCACAACCATTGTTGGCCATGAAGCTGCTTTATTTTTTTTTAGAAATATTAGACTATTTTAATAATTTTACTATAAAATTTATGGCAGTGTCGCCACAGCAGTAGTGGGCCTTTAATGTTAGCACATTGTTCAGCTAAGTAGTTAATGTTATTAGTTTATATCATTCACACACAGGCCAACATTATGTCAAAGCTGTCATGCTAGCCAACAGAAATTATTACAGTGTTTTCAGTCTTTTATGCTATAATCCAACCTAAACTTAGTGAGCTGTTAGCATGGGGTATATGTGCAAATAAATTCAGAGATGCTATAAAATATCATCAAGCTACTGTGTTGCCTCTTTCAAAAGTTTAAGTGTTTACATGTTAACTGCATTTTCAATATTTACTTCTGCTTTAGCTGCCAAACATGTAGAGCCCTACTTCATTCTACCCACGTTCTCCACAACTCCTTTTTAACCAAAGCCATTCCAGTGTTGTTTCAGGACTTAAGTCGGTTTAATAAAGAAGCAGCTAAAACCTGGTTTGGTTAGCAGCCTGAGAGCCGCTGCAGAGCCACACCTCTTTTAATTTCTCTTCAATAACTTTCTTCTGTTATTGATAAAACAGCTGATTTTCACAGATCGGAGTTAATGAATACTGTTTAAAACATGACAATGATGATCAGCAATTCCAAATACTTACCTGTTTTTAGAAATTGCACAAGCAAAAGGTGCTATAAGAGCAGCAGCAGAAAATGATTAAAACACCCGAATGTTTGTGAATTTAGCCTAAAACTTTTGTTGTAATTGCTGCTGAAAAACAGTTATTGTAAATGTTGCTCCATGCAGCACACTGGGAAGTAAACAGGACGGGCAACATTACAGCTGCACTTTGTAACTTTCCGGCCTTAAAACTCGTGTTCCTGACTTGTGTGATGCCACAGCGACATTTGAAAAAACGCATTTCACAAATTTTTCTTTCAGGAACATGGTGTGACGTTTCAGCTGAGTTTCGCTTCATGTACCACGTCATACATGAGCTGTTTTGAACACACACAGTGGCTGATTCAGCAAAGAAGTGCATGGGGACATCATCAGAAGCAGAGAGGAAAAGAAAGAGAGAAAAAGAGAGATAAGACAAGAGCCCACATCAGACTGGCTTTTACTGGCTGGACAGGTCTCACAGTACAGGTAGGATGCAAGATGGACGCTGGATGAGCCATCGTTACTGAGAAAATCTGCTAAAGTTTCATTGTAATTATTTAAAACATGAAACGGCAGGAAAATGAGGTGCCCTGCGCACATCGCCACACCATCACATTCGAAGCTCTCTTGAAGTATGAAACAAAGAGAACAAGAGCAAATTTCTCTGTTCATGCTAAGTATTCACAATATTTAAGCAAGGCGCTACACTAGCAGTGGATTTTTAAACATGGCAGTCACAGCATTTTAGGTTGGTCTCCATAATCCCACCCCTGCCCCCAACATAAGTGGCTCTTTACTCTGGCCTCATAAAGAATTTGTGCCATCATAGAGGCAGTTATTGAGGCCTAGAACCAGTTCTTTGTTAGTCTGTTTGAAACTAAAACTACATGGTTCTATATTAGACATTAGCTAAAAACATCTTAGAGCTTTCTTCCAGAAAGTTGCAAGATACTTAAAGCTACAGAGACTGAAACAGCTTAATGGGAATAGGACTAAATCCTTGGATATTATAGGCACGATGTAATGAACTATGTATACAGCGAGCTTGACCACATTCTGTTGAAATACGAGCATTGCGTTACCTTTTTAAAAAAGATCATCTGGAAGATTTGATTTCTTGTGAATTGAATTAAGATGAAGCTGAATTCACATACAAAGACCTATTGACATATATATTTAGCAAAAAAAAAAGTTTTATTTGAAACCATTTCTTGAATGAACAGAAACCTGACAGACTGAGTTCATGTAATTGTAACCAAACACTATAATTAAAGGAACAATTGGTTCAATTTGAAACGGTTAAATTATCATTTTCACTGAACAATCATCACTCCCAACACTTGAGGAAAGTTGAATGAATATCTGTGATCTTTCACAATTTCATAAAAGAAACTATGAATAATTTTCTAAAGGTCGAAAGGCCAACAAATGCAGCACAATTTCCCTGAAATTATTTCAGAGATAATTCTTTTTTGTTTTTAAGACAATGGGCCTGCGCTTTCAGAGGGATTTCAAGAGGAGTCTGCTATAATTGGGCCAAATACATTCTTTCATTTAGCAAAGATGCTTCTTTTTGCAGCACACTTCTCAGAGTGGGGGAGTATAATGACCATGAGTGATGGGTAGAGAAGTCACCACATCCAGCTAAATGAGGTGGTAATTAAAATGATTACTACACTGACAATTAAAAAGTATAAGAAAAGCCAAGGCAATTATGACTCCTACCTCATTTTCAATCTTGAGCAATTTTTTCACCGCCACCTCTTTGTCTTGGGATATCCACCTGGCTCGGTACACGCTACCAAAGCTGCCGCCGCCACAGTTCTCATAGAAGTGGATGTCATCGAACTTGATCTGCACGAAAGACGCGCTGGGAGACATCTCATAATGAAGCTAGTCTCCGATCCAGCTTCTGAGGGGGAAGCACAGGACAAGAGGCAAGTTGGGTTCAGTCCTACCTTGATGAAAAGTCGCTGCCTGTGTATTTGTATCTGCTTCATTTTCCACTTACAGTACTCATCAATACCACTGAGCAAAAAGCTTAGAGTTAATTTTTCTGCTTGTATAAGCACACTGGCATGCCTGGTATGCTGGAGCCATGCATCAACAGTCACAGACTATTCCAGCAGGGTCTGTTGTGTTTGGCACAAGTAAGGCCACAAACAGGGATGGTTTGAAAAAAGAAATCATCATTAAAAAACTGTCTCCAACTGTTTTGATACAAAAACATAGAGTGATCCTCACATTTTCTTTATCTTTTTAGCTAAAAAAAATTGAGCTCTTTCAGCTCATGTTGAGGCCAAACATTATGTTGTGTGTGTATGCCAAGACTAAGAGCTGAGAGCTGCCAAAGCAGAATCCACACGGACTGATTCTCACATCCCTTGTTTGTCTGTAACAGCATAAAGAGCATCTTGTAAAAAAAAAAAAAAAAAAGAAAAAAAAAAAAAAAAGGAAAGACAGAAATCCATCATTACAGGAAATTGTAGGTCTGTTATTGTCCCTGGGTTTCCCCATTTTACAGCGGAGCAATTACAGCTTTTAAAAGGCCGTTACCTTGGTCTTCATTGGGATTACTATCCATCACAGTGGGAAATGCCTCCATTGTCACAGAGGGGAGCCACTACTTTCTGCTGATTTACTTGTATTCCTGTTATACTTAGCATCAAAGCAATTTGCTCAGTAGCCCGACCCCCCCCAAACTATTGCTGACCACTCAAGCAGCCAGTGTTCCTGGGATATGGTAGCACTCCTCAAGTCTTTGCAGCCAGCTTCTCACCTCATAGCAAACAATGCTGCAGCTATGCACTTTAACATTAATATCTGATAAACATATGTCAAACAGACAGTTATTGTAATAAATGCTAAAAGAAACTGAAATCACTCTTTTACATCTTCAAAGCCAACATGACATGTTGAGTAACTTTTCTGCCAATGATGTATAAACAATACCTGTGTTGACTATAACCACAAGAGTGCACTGACAACACTAAAATCAATGCTTTATCAATAGATTAGATTATTAATAGTGATGGTTATATAAGCAATAGGCCTAACCACACATTTATAAACGTCTCACTCAGCAGTCCAACATTTATGCGCGGTGTCAGTTATAAGCAACTTATGAGCCTTTTCACTACCAGTATGTGAACTGAAGTTTGTTACTTTTACGCTTCTTATGAAGTTATAAACATACATACCGACATCCAGAGTTCTGTTTGAGGCTTCAGCGCAGCACGTCGTTGCTGCAGGTGGCGCCGGGCACGAGAAAACTTCAAAAACAGGTCAGAGTTCCGGGAAAAATCACGTGTGACGTCGTTTCGCTTCTGATTTCTTCACTTTGTCCGCTGAGCTTTTTACTGGTTGCACAAGTTTGGACAGCACCAACCGAACATTTCCTGTCCTCAAACCGATGACAACAGCGCCTCCTGCTGGACTAAAGAGGAACAGCAGGCTCCTGCTTATCAACGTGAGGTCTGCGGGCCACCTGACGTCACCTTCAACTTGATGAGGGCATATTTAATGGCGCGTCTATTTCAGGGAAAGAAGACTATAAATACAAAGCAATTAATATTGTTTATTGTTGCTCTGTCACTTGTTAACTGCACAGCAGTTTCATTTAGCTGGTGCAATCTTTTAAATTTAATTTTAGTCATTTGTTTTAAGACTGTGCTATAAGAACATCTATCTATCTATCTATCTATCTATCTGTCTGTCTATCTATCTATCTATCTATCTATCTATCTATCTATCTATCTATCTATCTATCTATCTATCTATCTATCTATCTACCCATCTATCTATCTATCTATCTATCTATCTATCTATCTATCTATCTATCTATCTATCTATCTATCTATCTATCTATCTATCTATCTATCTATCATCTTTTTGTTTATGTTTGTTTTTTAAGAAGTTGTTTCACTTTTCTTTAGGCTTTAATCTATTCTGTAATAAATTTGAGTAATTTCAGAAAGTTTATTAGTACTAACATATTAGATCAACACACTGACCTTCCTGAAAAATAAATGTGTGTAATGTATATATCATGCCCACATAATTTTTGTGTTCTTTTTATAGCAGAAGAAAAAAATATGCTTTGATTTGACAATATGGGACAATCCTTTACTTTATGCATACCAAGTCCAAGCTTAAATCTTTATAGAAAAAAATGTGCATTAAAGAAAAAACAAACATATGTAATAAATCTTTGTTTCCCTCATAAAAGAGACAGTAGTGTCATGGGACTACCTGGTTAAATCAAGGTAAAATAAATAAATAACAACAGTTGTTTCTTTATGGGTTTTAAGTTACAAAGCAAACCATAACTGCTTTCAGATCTACACACTGACATCAGACTGTATATAAAATAAGTGCACACATTTAGTTTACATCAGTTACATTCAGTTATGCTGAAAGAAGTTAAATTCTTTTTTTCTTTTCTTTACTTCGCCTGCAGCTTTCACAGTCTCTTGGCTAATAGGCATTGGCTATATTTATTCTTTTTTTCTTTAGTATAATTTTTAAGTTACAGAGCAAAGCACAATAGTTTTTTATTTACAATTACACTATTTACACACTATTTTGTCTGCTAATATATGTGGACACATTTAGTTTATGTTGTTTTGTCATGTTTAAATCAGTTAATTTTGTTCAGTTAGTGTCTTGTTTGATTTCCCAGGTTGTGTTCAGTTAGTCTAAGAAAGAATAAAGGGTATGACATAGCCTGTACTCCCCTACAGAATTACAGATATCTTTTAATTAAATTAAATAAGTCAATGGTGGACGTGTTAATGTTTTCAAGCAGATGTTTACCTTAATTGAACAGTACTCATGTAATGGGGTCATAACCATGAAGGAAACAATTCTTCCACTTTTAAAAAACATTTAAACACTTAAAATAATTATATTTTTTTACTAGCATAAAGAAGCAACACAGCTACATATAGAGGCTGAATAATTAGTTTTCAGTCCATCCAAGGTTCATTTATTCTATTTTTAATAAGGCATTCTGCAGAGTATCAGAATTAATAATAATCATTATGATTTGAATTAAATATTGATACAATAATATATGCATGGCATAAATAACTCAGGTTTATTAGGGTCCGAGCCATACGAAGTATGGCGGGGCCCTATTGTAGTTGAAATGTTTATTATTCTCCTCGTTCTTCTAAGCGCTTCGACCCCAAATATGACCCCCTAAACACCCATGAAAAGTTGTGAAACTTGGCACACATATCAAGCCCGGCGAAAATCGCAATATTCTAAGGTCCGCATACACATCAATGCAAAAGTGGCGCAACAGCGCCACCTAGAAGTCAAAAAAATACCCCATTGAATGGGGCCCGGGTACGTCTACTTCGACGTAGGAAGACGAAACTTGCCACACACGTGTAACACCCCGAGTCGAGCAAAAAAGTCAATCAAACACCGGTTGCCAAGGCAACGGGGTGCCCGCCATCTTGGCGTGTGCGGCCATTTTTTTGCCATTTTTTGCACTTTACACACATCGTATTTGAACGAACTAGTCTGAGGGGATTCGTGCGATTGACTCCAAACTTGGTGGGAAGCTTCCTGACAAGTTGGGGACCAAACGCTCCTCAAATCTTTCTAATAGCAGAAAGCGTGTTACCGTGGCAACCGACGGAAAAACGCCTTCTCGCCATGAAACAGGGTTTGCTCATATCTCCACAGAAATACGTGGGATCTGCACCAAAGTTCACAGGATTCATACGTGTCACATCCCAAGTCCAGCAAAGAAGTCAATCAAACACCTGTTGCCATGGCAACGGGGTGCCCGCCATCTTGGATTTCTCTGACATTTCAACGAACTAGTCTGAGGGGATTCGCGCGACTGGCTCCAAACTTGGTGGGAAGCTTCCTGACAAGTTGGGGACCAAACGCTCCTCAAATCTTTCTAATAGCAGGAAGCGTGTTACCGTGGCAACTGATGGAAAATGACCTCTCCATGAAACACGGTTTGCTTATATCTCCATAGGAATACGTGGGATCTGCACCAAACTTGACAGGATTCATACTTCTGACACCCCAAGTCCAGCATTGATGTCAATAGAACACTTATTGCCATGGCAACGGACTGCCCGCCATCTTGGATTTCACTCCCATTTTAACAAACTAGTCTGAGGGGATTCGTGCGACTGACTCCAAACTTGGTGGGAAGCTTCCTGACAAGTTGGGGACCAAACGCTCCTCAAATCTTTCTAATAGGAAAAAACGTGTAACCATGGCAACCGACGGAAAAATGCCCTCGCCATGAAACACGGTTTGCTTATATCTCCATAGTAATACGAGGGATCTGCACCAAACTTGACAGGATTCATACAGGTTGGGTCCTTAACGCATTGCAGCACCTGTTGTCATGGCAACATCGGGTGGCGGGGTCCAGGCAGCTCGGACCCGATGGATGCCGCTTGCGGCTTTAATTTATCTTATTATCTGAATGAGGAATTTTACAGGTGGACAAAACATGTTTGAAGGGACCTCTGGATTCCTGCCACCAGTATGGCACCAGTAGGTTCTTTAGACTGTTTGCTGCAGTTTGAGATCTAACAAATTATGTTTATTTTCCTTTGTAATGGTCTATCGTTAAACGAAAACATAAAACAAATTAGAATATGAAATGAAAGCTGTATGGCTATGATCACTATATTGTATGGCTATTCAATGATAACCTTTGACATCAGACTGTAAGTCCCCAGCATGTAACTTTCTATCAGCTGGTATGATATTAATGCCACTGGTTTAGCCTTAGACCTTATATCAGTTCATCTGGTTGCCTTGTTAATAAATATAAATTTGCTTTATGTGCACATTTGTGAAGTGCTGGTGACAAAGTCTCAAAACCTTCCCTTGCCTCAAATTAGAGTGCAGTTTGTTTATTTAAAAAAAAACACAACAAATATATATATATATATATATATATATATATATATATGTATATATATATTTATATAATACTGTTTAATAACTTGGGTTGTCCAGATTTAATATTAACAACATAATACATTTCAGAAAGTTGAAAAGTTGTGGAGATGCAAAGTGTAAACTGAACATCGGTTTCTTAAACTTTTAACCTTTAGGAGAAAAATCAACAGTTTAAGGCAAGAATAAAAATACCAGATGTGTTGCTTAAAATCGATAGCACTGTGAAAATATACATTCAGATCATTAAAGTTTAAAAGAAGCCAAACAAATCCTTGGCATTTATATTTCTATTTATCTGCCGTTCCAGTTATTGTGCTCCACACCACATCACTTTTCTCAGGTTAAAATATCCCACACAGTTTCAATAAAAGAAGATATACACAGCTAAACAAATCACATGGAAATGTTTAGAAATGATTATAGTTATGGCTTCATGCCAAAATATACAGATTTTCAAAACAAGACCCATTTCATTCAACATGAACTCAAACTGCACGTTATAAAAGTTAAAATTTACAAAAGTTGACATGCTTTGCTTGCAGACAAAATATTACAAAACAGTAACGATATTACAGTACTTAAATAAATGCAATATGTTTAACAATTACAGCACACAAAAGCTTTGCAGACCTTTTATGTTTCTGGCATTTAAAGGGAAATGTTGACATGAATAAAAGCCAAGCTATCCCAATCATCTGCATGCTGAAGGCAAAATAAATATCTGTATACAATTTACAACACATAAGAATCGGGCGAACCTAAATATTCATAAAAATTATTCAATAAAAAAAAATATACAAAACAACCAAATATCAAGAATATTGAGACTTTTAAAGCATATTGTTTACAAGTGGAATATTCCCCAATAATCTAATGAATTAGATCCCCAGCAAAAATGCTTAATTTCCCCAGTCGTTATGATGTGATATCTGCATGACACTGATATGAGAGGTACTTTATCCCACAACAATTACTGTTGTTGAAAAATCACAAATTACAATAATAAAAGGCCAAGTCAGCCACAGGCATCTGAAACAATATCTCATTATCTGATACCTCATTAAGTGCTCCATGTGATTGCCTGGATTGGAATAAAATCATACAAATCTCAGCATATCATGTTGTGAAGCTGAATCAGAGGGTAACAGTTGTGTCCCTGAGTGGTTTCAAGACCTGCGGGGCTCAAGTCCATGAGAGAGCTGCGTTAGCGTTCTTTGGTTGTCGATCATGCTGAGCTGACGAACGTAAGTCCAAATGTCGGGGTGGTTCTTGCTGGCCAGCGGTGAATCTGGATCTGATTAAATAAAAAGATGAGAAGATGTTGGAGAAATATGCAGCAAATGATGAGAACCGGTTAAGTTGTATTCTTTAAAAATGATTTTTTTTTTCCCATCAAATTCATAATTTGGGAACAGATATCTCTACGCAGTCTACTGGAATGATGCTTACTGAATGTCTGACTCCGACAGTATCTCACTATCTTCACTGTGTTGGCAATCATCCGCTGCAAGACAGAGAGCTATAATCAGCAGCAAGTATCTGCCATCAACAGAAACTAAGTAAGAGACAATGATCTGCAACTGCAGAGCCTCACCATTTTCTCAAAATTGACCAAATTGTCAATAAATGTTTTGTTGCCCTCATGAGTGAATGTCATGTCTGGTAGAAACAAGGAAACAGAGGATGCCAATTGTAGAGAGTTAGAGCTGCTAAACAAGCAGTGCAACAGCAAAAACAATTGAGGAGTACAGGCCAAAATGATGTTACATATAAAAAAAAAACAGTCATCAAATGAATAGATCTGACCTTTGATGAGCAGAGGCATGAAAGGAATGATGGGAGGTTCCAGTTTAGCGACTGTCAGTCGGTACGCCCGGTGGTTTCTGGATGGGTCCTGTGGAAAGAGTTGCACTGTTCAGAGATCTGCCATCACTGTGTTAAACAGATCCATCACAGCCCTGACCGAGGGCAGCACCTCCTAAACCCACACTGGACTCTAGCCTGCTGACTTCAGTGTTAACTAAAGATAAAAAATACTCAAAGAGGATGAGGCTCTGACATGTAAAATGTATTATAAAAAGTTAGCTTACCATTAAGTTTTCAAATTCCACATAAAACTTCTTGAATTTACTAGGGAGTTTCTGTGAACACAAATGACAATGAGGTTAACTTGAAGCTAAGATAGAATATAAAAAACAAACAGTATATACAGATCCACACCTCCCAAGTCTGACTCAGCCTGCTCACTGCTGGATTACTCAGTCCCATGACGATAGCAAAGAAGGCATTTAGGTTCTTATACTCTTTACAGCTTAGAAAAAGAAAAGGAAATTAAAATATGTTAGAGAAAATGCCAACCTGATGCTAAAGGGTGAAAAAACATCTACTTACTGAGCAGCGATTTTGATAAACTTCTTGAGAAGCTGCACTCGCTTGCTCAGCTGAGAACACAAACACAACTCTGTGATCACCCAAAACTGAATATCATTAAACCTCCTCAGGAACAGATCCAGGTTCACAGTGGTTTTCCTGACGCATTGCCTCCCAAATGTGTGATAGATGAGTTCAAGCTGTAAGATATGAAACACAAATGAGCTTCTATATATTAGAATAAATTACCCCCCAAAAAAGACAGTTAAAATGAGTCTAATGTTATTTCTGCAAACAACTGCATAATACCTCATGAACACAGTTGAAAAGCTCCCAGTCATAGGAAGTCATGTGGTGAGCCACATCCTTTGAGCTCATCAACTCAAAACTGGCCAGTGAACCTGTGGTGGGACCCTCCTGCTCAGGTAAAGGGGTCTAGAAAGTACAGAAAAATCTAATTAGGTCCACAAAGGAGGTTATGAGGCTTAGATAAGATGCCTAGGTGATGTCACAAATTTGTACAATATAGAAAAAAGTATTTTGAGCAACAGATTTTAAAGCAACAGTGAAATCAGACTGAGGTGACTGTAATTTATCTTTATTTGATGAGAATGTCTTAGAAACAGTCTTCACTAAGAGATTCAAACACACCAATGAATCCAGCTGGTCCCTGCGGCAGGCAAAAAGTCGTCCATTTATGCTGAGAGTAGAGAAGACTGAAACATCCTTTGGCTTGAAGACAGCTTTCTCTGTTTAAAACAAAAAGGAAGACAAAGAATGAACCTTTGTGTGTTAAGTTCAATGTAATGTTAAATCAAGAGTGTAAACAATATTTAAAAAGACTGGTGTCACCAGGGCTAGCATTAGCATGTTAGCATGCTAAACTTAAAAAGGTTTTTCTTTAGGTGTAAAATAAAAGTTTATTCTTTTTTAATTATCCAATTATTCAGAAAGTCCACAGCAGTGCTGTTCAAAATTTCACCTGTAACTTTTCGTCTAGTGCACAATGTATAAAAAAAAGTTGTTAAACGCTGATGATCAGCGCCAAATAAGAGAATGAGCTCTGCTTTGTTTTCCTCTGCTAAGACAAGTTCATGCCAAGTATGAAGAGCCACAACAGTGTTTTCTGACATAGACAACCAAACATCACTACAGTGAGGAGAGCCACGGACATCAACAGCCATGTGCTGAATGTGATGATAAAAAATGAGCTCAGGTTTTTCTAGAGTCACTTTAAAGGCTATTTTTTTAACCATCCACATAAGCTGTCATTCACTGTCAGTAAACTTGCTATAAAAGGCTGCTAGTTTCCTATTAAATGAACCAGAATGAATTATTACAACCCTCCCTTTTTGCTGTCTCCATTTTTTTGATTAGCACATAGCTGCTGCCATTCTCACCTCCTGCTGAACTGAGGTTGACAAGCATCAGGTCCTCCGCTGACCCCAGCTTGTCGGCAACGGCACTGATGACCTCCCTGACCGAGGCAGACACAGAGACCCGGATTGTTGTGTAGGTGTGGTCACAACAGTAGACTTTGAACAGAACTGGAGGCACAAATAAAAGTAATTATAAAATACAGAAAATCTTAAAGACATGGATAAACATGCAGACAGTAGTTCCTTTACTTACTTTCATCATTACTTTTGATGGGCTGACGTTTCTGAAGCTTCTCGTCTCCCATACTGAACTGCCGCAGCAGGATTTTGTGCTGTTACAAAATTTAACAATTTCCCATTAACAAGAGAGCACGCCTAAAAATCTAAAAACAAATAATTATAACATTAAAAATCCAAATATAAATTAGATTAATAGAAGAACCAGATTTATACCTTTTTTTGTGATGACATGGCATCTTCAACACTAAAACATAATAATGAAAAATTAAGCAATAACAGACCAAAATATAACTTACATTCATCATTTATTGATACTAAAAAAATCTTATACACATTGTTCATTTAAACATCAGGATCACCACATACACCAAGAGTCATAGCTCTTCTAATCCATAATCTACAATACAAAATGCTGACTTACTTGCTCTTTACAGTTCTCTCCAACTGTGTCAGCTGATCCCTGAGGCCTGAAAGCACTTTGGCATCAATAGATACCGCCATGAGAAACTCCTGCAAACACAATATGTTCTTTGACTCCAATAAAGGTTCAGTAGAAGTGACAAACAAAAAGCAAGGCATATTTAGTTTTTTGGAAAGAACATATATGAGGTAGCCATGGGAACTCTAGTTATCAAACCATAAGTCACAGATTTTTCAAGCTTCACGTTAAATTGAATTGGTATTTAAAAATATCATATTTTGCAAACAATAACAACATATCGTAACTAATCTGTGGCAAATCTATGACAACCTTACATGTGGCTTTGCTTGTCATTTTTATTTTCAATACATGTTTGTTTGATTTTGTAATCTCGACTGACCTCAAGGAAGGCCACGTCTTCCTGCTGCAGGTCATCTCCATGTACAGCAGCCCACTGAATGACCAGGCGGATCACCCTGCGCTTGTTGTTTAAGGTGTAGTCCAGCTTCTCTTGTTCTGAGCCCTGCAAGGCCTGAGCATGGTAGCTGCACAGCCGTTAAAGATCAAGTTGGCATAATTACAAGAAATGGGTAAACATCTTGTTTTCAGATCAGCTTAGCATTAAGAAATGCAGCAATAAAAGGATACTGGGCTCTCAACACTGGCCATAGTTGACTGTTAGGTATGAAGACACAGTGCATAAGCACAAAGTCTTCTAATGCTGAGTCTGTGACAAAGAAAAAAAGGCTCATGTGTTTCCAGCACACAAACACATCAAAAGAACTTTCAAGCATATGGCCCTGTCTCTGTCACCTCTGCAAGCATCTGAAAACCATATGTATCCACACACATGATAGTAATTAGATAAGCTTCGTGACGCGTAGCTAATTAGAGATGAGAACAAACGGGTCGGTGCAGAAGCAGTCAGCAGAGGACAGCGCCAGAGAAAGTGGAGGACAGAGTAAAAACGCTGTGTAAGTGAAAACCCTTCCAAAGGACTTATATATCGTATTAAATCTGACATTCTGGCTGTGACATAGGGAAAAGCACCTGACTCTGTGAACTGAGAATCCAATCGCATCATTTCAAGAAGGTGCTCCAAAATCTTCTCCGGCGTCCCCGACATCACCTTGTATCTGGAGCAACACAGAACAAAACACACCCTTCGCTAATCAAGAAACACTGGCTCTTAATGCTTAATGACATGGTTATGGCCCTCCACTGATTTGTGTTACTTCAACGTGTGTCTGTGATTGCTTCATTTGATAACAATCCTATTTTCAATCAGTGTTCTTGGCTAGTTGAAGATGAAGGGGAGTCTAGCATAAGTGCCAGGATCGAAGCCAATAAACAAAAAGAAAAAAGAAAAGAAATGCAGGGGCATTTTCTGAGTGATGAAGAATCAACACAATCCAGCGTTGGTTGTTTTCATTACTTGATAACAGCGTGACAAGAGGGAGGTACACAAGCAAGGTTGTGTCTTCCTTATTCATAGACCAGAGCACAGTTTTGACACTCTCATGTGTGAAGAGTAGAGTTGATTAGAGGGCAACCCTGAACAAGTAATTGTGACTTGCCAGGCCTCCTTTTTCGCCCTAGGAGCTAGGCCATCATTACCATTAATATGTCTCTCAGTATTACACCCACTGTGGAGCAGTGACAGATGCCTCTATTAAGATAACACTTGTCAGCTACAGAGGATTGCAGGGTTTGGGTTGTCTGCATGTTTTCTTCTGCTGGTCACACTGATTGTTAGAGTTCGATAAAACTAATAAAACAGATTTGTTTTCTGTTTTGTTTTTTTTTAGTTGAGGGCTAGCATTTGTAGAGCATCTGTGTTTTTTTCTCTCTGTCCACAAATAATATGAAAAAAAAACAAATATGCCAAGTTAATAAGTAGAGTCTCTATGGTCAAAGACCGGCTAAACTTTACCTAACACATTTCTTCCTTACAACAAACATAAGTATTGCAGCTTATCTGAAAGTCAGCTTGGTCCAGCTGTCTTCAACCTCTCCTCATTTATCTGTTTTTTTTTTTTTTTTTCTAAGGAAAGGAGTTTCTTGTCATTTTTTAAAGTGGTCTTGAGCAAAACAGGCATTCTGAAGGTTTTCAAAGTTTTCCTTCTGACATTTTTTCACTCATTTTTAGTCCAGACCTTTCAGTCATTGTTAAGGAAGGGAAACAGGAAGAAGAGACTGATGTAAACCTAAGTTTACCAGTGTTTTATGGAGTTATGAATCCTCTCTAGAGCCTGGACCTCAACATTTATGAAGCAGTGTGGGATCTTCTTGACAGGGAACATAACAAAGGACAGCCAACATCCAGACAACAGCTTTAAAATGTCCTTCAGAAGCCTGGAAAACTATTCCTGAAGGATACTTGAATAAATTACAAGAAAGCTCATCTAAGATGCTTGATGTTGTTAAAGATGTGGTCACTCTTCAAAAATACAAAAACTTGTTTTTTGTTTTTTTGTGTTTTTTTGCCTTATAAACTGTGTTTCTATTTATATTTGTAGGTGTTCTATTAAGTTATTGCAGCTATTTCCAAATTTTCTGGCAATATATAAAGAAAATTAAAGGTGGCTAAGACTTGTGCACAGACCTGCACATAAGATTCAGGGAGGATAAAAAATTAAACTTTCTGTGCCTATTTATCAGTGAACCTTTGTTGAAGATTTACTTGTAATGAGACGCAGAAGATCCAAGGACGGAGGTTCGACTCCCGCTGAGGCTCTTTTCTAACACCAGAACATCCTGACCATGCTCCTTCAAACGCACAGTGTTGGCCTCCACATCCTGTGCACATACACACACACCCACACTGTGAATACATGAAAGTATTTTACTGCAAAGACATGTGACCTATAAAGATGCTAAACTAATTAAGCTTAATGATGTGATCAGGACAGTTAATCACCATTAAAAAGCCATGATATTTACAACAATATACTTGAAGCTCAGTAAATTTTCATCTGTCTTGTATCTAAATTGTGTAAATAGAATATTTATAATGTTTACATTAACGGCAAAATGGCATGAATGTTGAGACTATAGTACTTTAATCAAGGCAGGATATTTAAATGAATTTCCTGACTGCATAATTAATTATCCTGGGGTGGGTGGGGGTGGAACTTATCCCAGCTGTGAGCAGCATCAAGAGGCAGGGTACACCCATACACACTCACACTCACTCCCAGGGTCATAATAAAAACCTAACAATTATATCATAACAATTAACTTAACACTCATGCTTGTAAAAATAGTCATAAAAACATGTGATGTCATTATTATTAACTTGAAGAACCGTCAGTCAGTAGATGTGTCATGTCTACATTCTGCACCATCATGCTGAAGGATCACAACATATCCAGTGTAAACAACCCTCTCTAACTTTGCAGGTTGTTGGCAGACGATCTTACTTAAATAACACGTTTTGACTGTGTTACTGTTTGCCTGCCAGCAGAGGGTGACAGCGCTTTTTTTTTTTTTTTTTTTTTTTTGCTACTGAAAGTGCATCTGCAGACATTAATCTAAAACTCACCCTCAAAATCCTGTTGAAGTCCTCTTTGTCTACTCTCAGGAAATGACAGTTGTCCTCTTGCAGCACAATGGAGGCGGCGCGGGGGGCGTCATTGACAAGAGCCAGCTTCCCAAAGTCATCTCCTTCATGAAGTGTGCAGACAACACCCTGCATAACACAGTGCTCTGATCAGTAACTGACTAAATCCCCAATTAGAGAAAGATAAGACAAATGTTTTTGGAACGTATACCTGCAGAAATACCTACTTTTCCATAGATGAGAACATTGACTGAGCCTTTTAAAATAATGTACCATGATGTGCCCTCCTCCCCTTGGTTGAACACTGAGGGAAAGAAGTTACAAAAAAAAGCATTGGAAATCATATGTAATCTCATCTAGGATTTGTAGGATTAAAACTGATTTTGTAATAGGTTGATTCAGTCATCAGCCAGAATAAATAATCATTAGGTTGTCGCGTTAAGTTTATCACATTACTTACATACTGTCCCTGCCTTTGTATGAGACTCAAAGATGAGAACTCCAGCAAGTTGCCTTTTTACCTGTGCAACCAGAGGAGACAGATTTATTACTATAGAAGTTCAGTTTTAACTGAGTACAAACATAGTAATGTGCATGAAACTCGTCATGGGGGCAGGATTCATATGGCTACACAAGACAAAGAAAGAGAACTCACAGTAGTGGATAGGTGAGCTAAGGCCTTTATATGGAGCAGCTCTTCATATATTATCTCCAAGTCATCTGTTGTTCTTTCACTTGGACTACAAAACAGGAAATGTGTAAGCAAAATCATAACACTATCATACTTTAAGTGATTTCTAATTTAGAGCCGTACGGTTTCCTTAGTATCATCCTCATATGGGCATCTGGTCCCATCTGGGAGAGGAGGAGCAAAGTGTCCTGCAGCTCCTCTTGGCTCTCCCTCCTCTCATCCTCGTTGGGTACAGGAACATCCTCCTGCTCATCATCCAGGAAGCGGTAAAAGAGGTACTTGTCCTGGAAACTCATCTCCTGCTCCACTGCATCACAACATGCCAAACACAGCAGGATTTAGATGTGATTTTCACATATGTACACATGTCCAGGCAGACATCAAACAGAGTCTCACCATGGTTGAGAACACCTTCCTCCAGCAGCACCTGCCACATACCCACAGCCTGGGTGCGGGAGTGGACGCATGAACTCTGCTGCATTTGCCAGTCGACCAGTTCTGTCCCCACACAGCACTGTCTATAAGAGACAAAAGTCTTGATAAGATCTGAGACAAGGCTGAAGAGTTATGTAATGTGTTTATCATCTGGCTTTGGCTTGATGCTTGCACTGTGTGGTTTTTTTTTAACTCACTGTCTGTGTTTGATTTATTGTTGCTTTTAAGTTGTCTCTCTTTTTCAACATTTATGTTCAGCCATCATTGAAAAATGCTTATGAAGGCTCTGCATCATCATGACCAACTAATAACACAGTATTGCACTTTAAACCGGCATTGTAATTGTTTTTTTTAATGTTTTTTTTTAAAAAAAAAAAAAAACATGTTTAATTTTTGTGGGGGTCGAGGAAGGAGCAGTGATATGGGCTGTCAACGCAATACTTACCTGTTATTTTCACCATAAAAAAATGAACCGGAGAGCATGGCACAAACAGCTGTTTATTTATATATGTGACAAACACAGTACATTAACTTGTTTTGTGTGTGTGTGTGTGTGTGTGTGTGTGTGTGTGTGTGTGTGTGTGTGTGTGTGTGTGTGTGTGTGTGTGTGTGTGTGTGTGTGTGTGTGTGTGTGTTCATTCTCCTTTTATCTGTTGTTTGGAAGGGGCATGTGGTTTTGTTTTGTTTTGTTTTTCCACTTTTAATGGTGATGTTAAAGTTAAAGAGAAATAATCTCAGGCTTGTCCAGGGTTGGGACCAAGTGGTGACCACCCACTAAAGACTGACTACCCTAAAATCAATCACAAAGTCCTTCATATTACTAATCTCATAGAACCGTAGTTTAAGCAATTAATTAATAAATAAGACATTGGTTGTCCGCACTCTTCATGATAACTGATGAATTATGGAACGTAAACAGGGGCTTTAAGAACAGATCTTTCCAACTACCTACATAACAGAGGAAAACTATCACATATATCTAATAAATTTATTTGATTTGCAATGAGAGAGCATATGTTGCTTAATTTTAAAATAATAAAATAAAATAAAATAAATAAAATAAAACTGGCTGAAAGTTTGTGACTAAATAGTCAAATAATAACTAAAATTGAACTGCATGTCTGAACTTATGTGCTTTAAATGTATAATTATTATCACTTTTATTAGCAAATTAGAAACTTTAATATTTGAATCTTTGTATGCATAAATGTGTATGTATGTAAATTATATAGTAAGTTATATAGTTATCTATATGTTTGAGCTTTTTACACTTTTTGATCCTTTATTATATTTGTTACTCACACTGACACTTGTGTTATACATTTTTAATAAAAATTTACTGAGTACTTACCACTACATTGTTTTGACTTTTATGAACACATTGTTATATTTTATACTTCCTGGTCTGTGTTTTTATGTTTACAGGCATTCTCCTCAAATTTCCCTTTTCAGAGATCAATCAGGCATTTTTAATGGGATTTCTCTCAAATACCAGAGCAATACGTTACCAACTAACCTGTATGTCTTCAGATGGTACTTCCTGTCTCTGATCATGTGGGGTGCCCTGGAGAGGATGGCATTACGGAGAATCCTCCCTGCACGGAGGATTTTCTCAGATGGCACCTGCACAGAAGAATCTGAACTAAATCTCAGAGCAATAGATTCCTACCTGCCATATGTAATAGGTGATGATTGACCCCAACACACAGAAGGTGATCATGTTTACTACCTGGGACATGCATTTAGGGTGGGAGGGACTTTCAATGAAAGACTTCTGCAAAATGAAATGACACATGAGAGAAATAAAAATTTGTCATGGATGATGGTGAAACTCAGGCTATTCGATGACATTAAAGTCAACCTCAGAGAATCAGAGCGTAACTGATGGTCTGCAAAAGAGCACGATAGCCCCGCCAATAAAAGACAGTGGGAATGACGACAAGTCCAGTTGGATAACAGGTGTGTTTCATCTTGCTTTCTTCCTCACTGCTGACATTGCATGTTTATTGGCTTTAAATTTTAATCAATCTATTACTTTCCATATTTCCTCTTTCATTTAGTTTTAAGTATTGATTGATGCGTTTATTTGCTTAAATGAAACAGATATTGGGCATCATGGGAATTTAACACTTGTAGATTTTTTGTTTTAATTTTTTCTCCCACTGAGGCTGTGCAGTGAGCTGCAGGACACTGACATTTAAAAAGCATTCAGTATGCTTCAGAAAACAGAACAACTCATGTATTTATGTGAAGGCTTAAAGCCTTATCTTTTATTTACAAGAAATGAGTCCACTCAATCACTAGCAAGGCTTTCAAAGTTTTTATTTATATGTGTTAAATCAAATTAAAGCAGCTTCTTAGCTACATAGCAGGAAGTTTTCTCCTTTTTACATAACAGAACAATTGTGCTGTGACTAAACTCCAGAGCGAAACAAAGCACAAGGCAACATAAATCTGCTGCAGTGCCATGATATCAACAAGGAAATGACAGCAGGAGAAAGGTGGGACAGGAACTGTTGCTGGTGGAGACCAGAGTTCCAGTCACTTTGTTTATATTCAGGCTAAATTTAAACAAACTTCATATTTCATGCTGATTTACATCCACTGCTACAGATGTTGGCGATAATGGATAAGGTCAGACATTGTTGAAGCAATGACTAATAGCTGAAGTTTAACTTGTTGCACAACTTGGCTGCTCTCAAAAAAACAGGAGCAAGGCTGCATGTATTTTCCCAAACTTTCCCTCTTTCATTATATGTCCAAACAATGCAAAATGTAGATTCTTTTTCAATAATGTGTCAGGAAAAATACCTTATTTGGATGTTTTGAGACAGAAACTAACTTGTTGCTGCTTATGTTCTCTTTGTCCGGCATTCCTGGTGGAAAAATGAGAAAGATAAAAACATGTATAATATAAGGGGATTTATAATCTGGAAAACACAAGAAAAACTCAGTTTCATAGAGAAAATTCCAATCACAGTCAAACCACCATAAAAATGACTTTGTTTAGAAACGAAAAAAACTAGCTGCACCTCGCAAGTGCCACCACAAGAACAGACAATCAAATTAATGTATAAATATATACAATACAGACCAGCAAATATTCAGTATATTCACCTGGGTAAACCTTAGATATACAAGAGCAAGTGAATGCAGCATATAATGTATTTCTAAATACAGCGTCATCTTGCCAACTGCCTCATGTTGGTGATAATATTTGTCATTCTTTTGATGATTTGTAGTGAACATCCATATAACCCTAAGATTAATATACATAGGACAATATATATATATATATATATATATATATATATATATACCATGGTCTGGGTGAATACTCGATTCTGATTGGCTGGAGGGTGTCCATTAAAAAGGGATAATGGACACTAACTAAAGAAGTTCCGGCCAAATAGCCTTTTTTCTGTAAATTATTGTGCTGACTAAACTGTAGTTGGTAACCATGACAACAGAAACTCAGACGCTGATCTGCAGATGCGCCAGATCAGAGCAGCCTGCAGGCTTATTGAACGATGTAGGAAACTATCTGTGGACTTTGTTTGAAACAAAATGTTGCATCATCCTCTGGACACACACAAACTGTAAGAGCTGCACCTGCCCTCTGAAATGTTTGTGTCACCTAACATAACTGCGGCCGACTGAGCTGCAGGTTCTGTGTCAGAGCCGGTTACCTTGGCAACACGTCACAACAAAATAGTCCACTCAGCCGCTTCTTGTGAAAAAATTTTACAGGTAAAAAAAACAACATTAACACATTAATAATTTATTTAATATTTTTTTTCTTTCTTAATGGACCATGGTATTTTCACAAGAAAAATCAAAAATGAAATAATACTAAATTATTCATTATTTTTTATTATAAGACTTAGGTTTCATTTGTATTCTTTACATCAGTGGTTTGCATGTGAAACTGTGTGAGCTGCACTTTTGTTTTTATTTCTATTCATAAGGCAGTGACCACTGTGGATGTTTTTTTCCACATCTCTTGTCTCCTGTTTCCTTTTCCTTATACTTACTGTGTGCTTGAATTTATCTCCTTGTTTGTGTACATATTATGTGACTGTGGGTGTGGCGCTTCACCTTTCGTTCCGGATTAAAATTGTCAACTCAAGGTATGGGTTGTAGGTTTTTGCCACTACTTGGCAGCAGTATCTTATATATGAGGAACAATCTGAACTGTGGGCGGCTCTTTGTTGTGGTGGTGCTGTTGGTGCTTTAGCTTTTCTCTTCTATGGAAAACACAGAGGTATCAGTATTGTTTTGGTCTCTGCCGCTTACCTTTGATTTTTTGCTTTGGGCAGTTTGTTTTTATTTATTATAAAAATAGTTTTTTAGTTGCCTCAGTCATTTTTTTCCATCTCAAGCTCATTTTGCAACCAATCGGCATTAATCACATATAACATCATTTCTGAAGGCTATGTATTGTAAGCTTTTTGGAGGACTGCATGTCTGTCTGTCTGCATTTAAAAAAACTCAACTGTGCAGGTTGACAGCAATACTGACAGATTCCCCCACACAGGTATAAAATCATATTCAATTTCTCCTCATCAGCCCACCTGAATGTATTGTTTAAACTCCTGGTTCTCCACTGCATCATTGTCGGTGAATTCAGTCCACCTTTGTGACACTTTACACATTTTTTTTGTACTTTATCAAGAAGCACACTTCGCTTAGCCTCACTTCTCCTGCCATCAGCTCTCCTTCATTTATCCTGCCGTGACATTAACACTCAACCTGTTTCTCTGTTCTGTCACTCTGCTGTCTGCCCACCTCTCATTCACCCAAACTGCCACCTTTCCACTGCAGCCAGACCTCATCTTCATGTCAGCTCCCCCTCCTTAGACCTCTTTACCAATCTCATCATCCTATCTTATCACCAGTTTTACTGAAGTGATACCAATAATTATCAATATTCAGCAGAAAATTTGCCCAGATCTTCATCAATGTTGTCATGCTGTTCACTTCATCCAGTCACTGTCCTTAATATATACTTAATCCAGCTTTTTTATTCTATATAGAGGGTTTGTTGGATGGTGTGGTTGTCACTCCCTCTTAGGAGCTTTAAGCTTTGTCTTCCTATTCTTCAGGACAAATAGTATTATTGGTCAAGGCTGCTCAGTCACAACTGTGTCTGCAGGGGAAAACTCAGCTATTCTTAGACATGCCTGTCAAACTTCCAATACAAAAAGCCAGATACACGATCTAGACATACACACATACCAAAATAAACATTAATGCTTGCAGCAACATACAGCAATACAACCCAAGCATATTTTTTTCTTTAATTTTGTTAAAAATATTCTGTATAAAACATCCTGCAGCACTAAGGACTGACAACTTCTGTGGAGTTTGTCTTTCAATCAGAAACCATTCTGAATCAAACATAGAAAGGTTTTGACACTGGATACATATTTTCTAACACTGATGAACAGACAAATTAGTTATATTACTATCTGTTGTACTGTAGGCCTGTATTTATATTTTATAGTAAAAATAGAAGTTGCACACTTTCTGAATGAATCTCTTTATATGTGCCGTGGATCTTTTTAGACTTTGCAAATGAGCATAGTTGTTTTAAACAGTAAACACAGCCATCCATCATCTTATCTACGAAAGCCAAATCCATTTAGCATCTTGCCACTCACTGAAATGTCACATCAGTTCAATCACACCACCAGTGTACAGTATGCATGTCAAAGATTAATCCAAGTAGAGAGTTTAGGTTGGAAAAAATAAGTTTTTGTTGTTGTTTTGAATGTTTCATAACTGAATTGTTTTTCTGTCTAGTAAAAAGCAGTAAGGCAAACAAGTGTGTCTGAAAAGCCACACCAAAGTGCTGTGAAAGAGCAGCACTCAAAAACATATTTAATTTATTTGACTACAGTTAAAAACCCACTGAGCTGTTGTGAATGTTTAGCACATGGGAGTGCAGCAGCCTCCAGCTGCAGATTTTTGTCCAACCTCTGTCGGTGTACTCATGCATAAAGTGCATATAGCCGTAAATCCCAGTACATACAAGTACTTTACTGTACTTATTGCAAAGATACTCAAAGCCTTGCTCTTGTAGTGCTGCTCCAAAGCACAATGTATACTACAGCAGACATTTTGTTAGAGATTCAGAGACTTAAGGGTGTGTGAGTTTGAAGAATCATCTTTGCACAATCTAGCAGAGAAACATTTCTTTACATGTCCTTATCATTAATAAAACATCATAAAAATACTTGACAATATAGTGAAATTCTGTTAGCATTAAAGAACAGACTCTAGATTTCCTCTCTGCACGCTGCTGTCCATCACTTTTATGGAACCTGATTTTGAAGCATGTTTGAAACATGAGTGTTCTGGTTTAGCAAAGCTAAGTCAATATTGAATTAACTTCCAACAGAAAAACATGGGCAATAGCATCAGTCTTTATCAGTAGCATCAGTCTTTATCACAGTGTTATAGGATAAAGAATGGTTGTGAAGAATTAAGTCATTTTAAGCATTGCATATAACATTCTAAAGAGCACATAAATTTATATATATACACACACACACACACACACATATATATATATATATATATATATATATATAAAACCATGACAAGGTTTGGTGATTTCTATGTTCAGAATACTCAGAAATGGAAATAGGAGAGCAGAAATACGTACTGTCTGAGCCACAACTGCTTTCCATCACACCATAGGGTGGGGCAAGTAGTCCAGCCATGCAATGATGATATTTCTGAAAAAAAAAAAAAAAGACAAACAGAAGAATATATAGCAATGAGCAGCTGATAAGAAGATACAGTATCTAAATTAAATCACATCCAAATATAAACAATTGTGCTGACTTCCCTCTCGCAGCACACGCTGTGAACACATGTATCATATCTCACATTTATACCTACAGAGTTTGAGGGTCTGTTCTGTGTGAAATCTTGAAACTGGGACCGTTGTCTGACAGCTCTGCACCGACATTTATCTGATCAACCAGACCAAATATGCCAAGTGCAGTGGTCAGGATTATTGTGACCAGGGGGCTCAATTTAATTTTAATTTTAACTAAATTAATTTTCACTAAAAATAAAAATAACAACACCAAAGTTAAGTTTGCATTTGTTTGTCTACCCCAAAGATGAGAACTGTGAACCAGAGTTTGCATTTCATCTAATACCATCAGATACATTTGTAATGTTTTGGTCAACATTAGGTGCTTTTTCAAAGTCACTTAAGGATCTTAAACGGCTGCAGTGTCACCATAAAGTTAACAGAACTGTGATGTGTACCTTTGTAGGACAGCTATGTATAAATTGTCAGTATAAATTATTTTCAAGCTATGAAACAGCCATTTCTTATTTGCTGTATTGTGTGTAGTGTGAAACTGATGATTTGTTCATTTGTTCTATCATGTATTTTTCATTTTTCAATGCTAACTTGGGGTTAGAGGTAACATACAAGTGAAGAGATTACACATACTGTTCATGGGTCACAGTTCCTGTTAAGTCATGTGGAGGCCATCAAATGTACAAAACATTCTACAATCTAATGATTGCACTACTATTTGCTGGTGATGTGAACAATTACTCATTTTCTGAGGAGACTATTATACAAGAAGCAGAACAGTGAAGTCCTAAATGAGAATACACGCATATGATAGCAGTTCAATCAACAGTTAATACAGAGGGTGATTTCTAACTCCTCATGTTACCAGAAAAACAGCACCAGAAAGTTGTTTATTATAGTCTTCACATCAGCTGCATATGTTAAATTAAAAAATGAAAACCAATTACCAAAGGTTACTTAATTTAGCATCTGTCCATGATGCCTCATAGGGTGCCATTCCTTGTTGTGTGTGTTGTTTTTTTATCTCCCCCTATTGAAACTTCCTGTCTCTCATTAAAGTGCTGTCTGATGGAGGCAGCCCTCCTGTGAAAAGAAGCCGAACCCCTGTTAGCACTTGCCTTCTGGCTGTGAGGACAAGAAAAAGTCAACAAGAATTTGGGGGAGTTATTACAATTTTATCCTCATTAGTCCAAACATTCAAACCTAAGTATGATGCAAAGACCAATGATCAAAAGAAAAATCACATTAGACCATTTATAAATAGGGCAATTCTGTTTCAGCCCTATTTTGACTTTTTCTAATGCTGTGCAAACTGCTGAAAGCTGCAGACCAAACAGAGCGAGACAATACAACTGTGTCTGCCCAGCAGCAACAGCACAGTTATTATATAATGAACATTATTCTGCACCCATACATTCGTGCAAATGTCATGTTTTTGTTTATTATGCTGGTGCACCAGGGGGTCAATTCAACCACAGCCAGTGAGCCACGAGTAAGTGGTGCATTTTATCTCAAATGACAACATCATGGGTCCACATGCAAATACTTTTGAATGTTAAACAAGACAATACTGTAGAGAATAAATAACTGAAGTGACACCCTTGATCTTTACAGCCCTGGTTTCTGCATCATTAAAGACACAAGTGTAGCATGTCAACTAAGTTTGATTTAGTGTTGCAGGATCTTTGGTTAGATTAAGGAATGTCACCATTACTCCTCCAGATATTAGTTACCATTCTGGTTCTTTAACTACACCCCAGTTCATTTTATTTATTTCATGAGAAAAAAAATTAAAAAATATAGATGTCTGATACTGTTATGCAGAGGCTGAAGCAAAACAATTTGAATGAGCAATAGCTGATGGAAAACTATTCTTACAGACATCGTTACAGACACGTACAGGTTGTTTAAAATAATTTTTTAAAAAGTCCTTTTAAGAAAAAATCTAGCCTGTGAAAACTTACCTAATCGATCCTCTCCTCCCTTCTTACTGACATTCTCAAACACACAGCAGCGGAGGCTGCAGATCTGTTCTGCTGCTGCTAATAATTTATCTCTCCATTCTCTATGCTGGCCTAATCCAATTCAGGGTCAGGGGCTGGAGGCTATGCCAGCTGCTTTCAGCCAAGTGGCAGGGTGTACCCTATACAGGTCCCCAGTCTATCACAAGACCAACAGTTAGCATGTATACTCAAACTCACTCCTAAGGTCAATTAAGAATCACCAATTAACCCAACATGCATGTTTTTTGGACTGTGGGAAGAAGAGAGAACCCACACGTGCACAGAGAGATCACACAAATTCCACACAGAAAGGCCCTGGCTAAGATTCAGACCAGGGGACCTTCTTGCTGTGAGGTGACAGCGTATACACCAAACCACCATGCTCTCAATAACGAGCCTACTTGATCAAAAAAATCACTTTTGCTGGGAGAGTAGACATACAGATAAGATGGAATAGAATCAGAGATGTATCACTGGAAAACTGGGTTCAGGTCTTGGTGCTTAACAGGGATTTTTGCAGATGGGACAGTAGATATATAAAAACACTCTGAGCAGCACATCAGTAGAGTCCAGTAGTTTTACTTGAGAAATGGTTTTGAGTACTACTATTGCCAAAAGCAAAGCTCAGTTAAAGGTTAAAAATAGTGTTTTCAGCCTGTTTTTGTTCCAGGAATGAGAAACAGAGTATGCAGCAGTGACGTAATTTAACAAGAAAGCAGGGAATCAAAAAATAAAATATATGGTTTTTGTTTGTTTGTTTTGTGCATTTTTAAAGCACTGATGCACAAATAAACTTGCAGATGGCCCTAAAAGAAGGAACCTCCTGTTTACATTTCTTTAGATTGCCATAAATCATGCTCATTGGTTTCTGTTAGATAATGAGGACCATCAAAGACAGAGAGAATTGAAGACTCGGTGATGCTGCAACAGAACATCATGAAAGAACACCAGCCACACTGCTGACTGACCAGCAGTGTCATTAGATTACTCAGGCACAGTCATTTGTGTTTGTATAAATTGGCCTTTTGGTCCAGCCAGGGGGTAAATATACTGATCAGTTTAATTAATGATTAGTAAACCTACTAATAAAATTCCAAATGCAGCATCTGATGGTTTCTATTTATACTCTTTCTTAAGAATATCTTATTGCAACATTCAAGGTGTTTTCAGAAATGTTCATATTTGTTTCACTATATTTAATTGGAGAAAAAGGTTTTAGCTTCAATAATATTTGTTTTTTCTTGTTTGAACTTGCAAAATTCCTTTCTGAATTAAATGATTGTGTCATGCATAAAACTTAAATGCTCATCATTAAAATAGTATTTTCTGTTTTAACTCTATCACAAAGATTGATGACTCAAGATTAGTGTGGGGCGAAGGACAAACACAGAGCGATTATGTGCCATAGCAACTACACTCTAGGTCAATAAAAAGCCGATTGAGGGCCACTTAGTGTCAGGCCAGTAATCTCTACTTTCCTATCTGCTGGTCAGTGGAGACTGAATGAAAGCTAGAACCCTCGACTTCTTTGTTCCCCTGATGGCAACTTACTCAAAGGTCATGTTTTAAATTCAATTCTACTCTCTAGAGTCAAGTAACCGCTTCAGCTACCCTTTAGGGAGAAGAAGTCCCCTCCTTCAGTTAAGAAGCTGTTGTGACCTCAGTTTGTTTTGTATTTTGTAAATGAGTCAATTTGTAAAAGATATCAATTAATGTCAAAAAGCTCAGATTCTGAAAATGTATGCAGCTGAGTGATTTTGTATACATGCAAATAACAGATCTAATTATTCCAATTTAATCAATGCAAAAGCTTTGAGGTTGCCAGAGTCAGTTATGCAATCGTATCAATCTTTCTGGGCAATTAAAGGATTAGGATTATGGAGGAGCACTTAAACTGAGGAGCTCACAAACAAATCAACTCAGCCTCTATGAGCTGATAAGGGACAGGATCCAGCGTGTCAAGGGTTGTCTTAGGGGAGGATTAGACCATCATCAGGTGCACAAAGACCAACCAGTCTCTGGGTGACTTCCACAAAGTGCTGTTATACAACACATTAACACTGCTGTCTTCTCCAGGGTGATTTCACAGTTAGTATATTATTCTGCTTTATATTTCAGAAAAAAACTAAATGATTCTTTGGGTGAGTCAGTTACTGACAAGCTGACTTATTTTACTTATAGTTTTCAGATTTGGCAGGTGTGTTTTAATGCCAGACCAAAAAAAAACAAAAAAACAAAACAAAAAAAGCATGTCAACACATTTTAAATAGATAAGTAGATATGTCTAAAGTTACTTTATAAAGGTAAACGAAAGAAAAAAATATTCTAATTGCCCTCTTTTTAAATAAAGAAGTAAATGATTGGTATTATTTCTAACTCACTCCTGTTAAATGGAGACACAGTTTAGCACTGATTCTATACAAGTCTGTGGAATTGGGTTAGAAGGTTGGAGCATCATTTTCTTTTGTGTTTTCCTCTTCTGTTTTATTTATTCTTCACGTCCTCTACACAACACAGCGGGGAAGCTACAGAGCGTCTTCACTGAAAGACTTTTTCAAATCCAATGCAGAGTTACAGGAGATCATTCCTGCCAGCAGTCATCACCCTCCAGTACAAGGCATTATCTTTTAATTAATTATTTCTTTCATTAAAAACAAACAAACAAACAAGCAACCCCTATTATAACATTGCAATTTCCTTCTGGAATAAATAAAGTCTTTTTCATGTCATTTATTTTCAATTGATTTTTTTATATTGATGTTGTCAGAAGACACTGTCCAATGAGTCTCATCATTTTCAGAATCATCCTTCCATTCAGGGACCCCAAGTTTCTAATGGATGTGGGGATGGCATCCCAGCAGACATCACTCCTACCAGGAAAGAAAGGCAGACCATTCCCATAGGTCTCCTATATGAAAAAGCAGGGACAAGACATCCCTGCTGTGTCTTCTCATGCTGCCAGAATCTCAAAAAGTAGAACAGTACTTGAACACACCACACTACAGGTGTTGTAGTAAAGGGAACTGGAAGACTGAGCAGATAAATGTAAACATACCCACTGCATGCTTTGCATTTTTCAGTAATGTCATCAGCCGAGGATTCATTGACTCACCGAGTTCTTAGATAAAGAGCTGATCCTTCTTGAATCATGGGTTGGTCTATAATTTCTTGACATGGTCACATTGTTGTGAAATTGTTGCTTGTTTTCGAGAAATGAAGATGACAAATAAGAAGGACTGTGTGTCTAATTTTATTTATTTATTTATTTTTTGCATTCATTTACTGTGCTGAACAGCCAATCAGAATTTTTTTTAACTGACAGACACAATACTGATTCAACAAGTTGACTTGCCTGAAAAAAGATGGTAAAGTATGACACAGTCAACGTTGAACCAAAACTACAAGGCAGACACACACATTCCAGCCTAATGGCTGATTGTTGTCTGGGCGTATAGGAGCCCTAAGAGGACAAACAAACTCAAACTATGCCAGCAAAATGTAGCCTCCAATTTACAGCAATGCCATGCCATGCTCATACAGAGATTTACTTTTTAAATGTTTCTGAAACATTAAGTGAGCTATTCATATTCATACACTGCATCTATGTGCAGTCACTTCTTTGTAGTTTATCACTTTATAACCTTAACACTGACAGAAAATACCTTACTAAGAGGAAGATGTGATGGTACATGCCTTTTATGATCTCTAAGTTGTTTCTGCACATCAGCATTATTGACGAATGGAGAGTCAATAGTTGTAAACCCTTACCATGCTCTACTGGAACTTACAGGCAGCTGTAAGCAGGAGGTCCACTGTTGTTTTAGTTCTTTTTCTAGTCTAGATCAACGCAATGAGATGTGTCAGATAATCTTAGACAGCTTTTATCTGATGCAGCTCTGTTTCAAATAAATTATTGCGTTATTCTAATAAACTCATACTGAATGAGTTTATTAGATCAGTCAGATCTTTGTAGCAGTGTTACTATTAGACAGGTAAAGACGTTGAACTCCAATCACTTCCAGAGATTAGAAAAACTAACTTCTTATAGATTACAGTCTGGCAACTTCAAGTAAAGGTAAAAAAGGGCCCCCGCGGTCAAATGTTCATGTGAGGTCAAATTAAAGAGAAACTGTGCGTAAAAAGATCGACATATTACAACAATCATCCCTTTATATTCAAGATATAGTAGTCAAAGGGGAAACTGAAGAGCAGATCAGAAAGGTCAAAGAATAACAAGTAATAAAAATGCAAATAATAACAGTTTTTAAATGTAAATTTCATCTTCAGCTCCTGTTTTTATTTCTGACAGTCTAAGAAACATGCTTGTTTGCAGTCCACTGAAAAGTAACTGCAATTTTTTTCAAAACAAAAGAAGATAAAGAGATTTATAGATGTTGGGCTGTTTGCATTAGAAGTGCCAGCATGAATATCTTTACATAAATTTGGAGTAAATTTCGTGTAAAAGTTAGAGCTCTAGCAAAGGAAATAACTGATGATTGCATAACTTAATTCACTCACTTGAATGATCCAGAATGTAAATCTGACCTGACTGGAAAAAAAGCAGCATACTTTGAGTCAACAACAAAGCTTTCTCCTACCCGATAAAGTATCATCCATCCATCCATCCATCCATTTTATACCGCTTATCTAGGACTCTAAGCAGAGATTTTCTGACTTCTCTCTCACAGCTCCCAAGCCAGGAAAGAGATACAATCTCTCCATTAGGCCCTGGGTCTTCCCTAAGTCCTCCTCCCAGGTTTACATGCCACCTACATGTATGATGTAGGTGGATGTATCAAAAAAGCATCCTGACCAGCTATGCAAACTTAACTGGCTCCTTTCATTCTAGAGCAGTAGTTTTTTGAGCCGCCCAGATGATTGAGTTGCTTACTCTAAGGACTGGGATATACTAGCTGTATATGCATACACTCCAACCATGGACTGCTAGTGGCAGTACACAGCACTTGGACCTTGAAATAATTTTTAAAGGTCAATAGTTTACCAGTGTGTTGCCAACTGTTAAGGCATAAGTGTTAATCACTGTGCAACGAGGATGAAAAATCTTAAAGATGCTGGTAGTTGCGAACAAGGTCCGGCAGGTTGCTCTTCATAACTCTCTGCCATTGTGACCTCATGTTCATGTTTTTATTCACATGACCATGTCTAGAGTTCAATTCAATATTGCAACTTGTGCACGCAACATGTTAACTAGCACCAACGCAAGCAGCCTACATATCAAACGAACGCTAGGAACATGTGGCAGCCATGATACACACAAAGGCACGTTGCTAACAGCAAGTATATGTCAGCCCTAACATAATTACATCATTTTATTCTTGTGACCGCGAGAACTGTATCCTCCTGAGACCCGACAATTCATTTTTGTCCTCTGTGTTTTAAAAATCCATACAAATAATAATACACTATTATAACTGCACCATAACAATGTGTATTAAGCAAGACATAATAAACATTGTTTTTGGAAAAAAAAATGTTGCAACATGTTTCTTGTGACCACAATACTTGAATTGTCATAAAAAGATTAAAAAAGAAAAACTTTTTTTCTCCCGGGTCATATGGCCCAGAGATTAGCTTTTATATATATATATATGAAAATGTCTGCTTTACCACTTTCATGCTTATATTTCACATTAGTGACTTCATGTTTAACAGCAGCAGGATAGCCTTGTTACATCCCTTAGCCTCATCATCCAATAATAAGGCATGAATCTGACACTCTCCATACACCATCAGTAAAATGCACATTTCAGATGGAAAATTTGCTCCGCATGCACTTTGTATATTTACCTGATGCCTACAGTTGATATCTATCAGAGTTAGTCTACTTAGGCATAACAACAGATCAGCAAAGCTATTATCCAAGTCCTCCCAGTGCATTCTCAGGTCAAGCTTCTCCTCAGTCTTTCACGCTTGAGTACATATGTGCATTGTGAAGATTGCTGTGCATGAATGCAAGTCTTTATTTGGAATAATTTGCCCCAGAATTACATAATGATGGTCGTGTTAATTCTGAGCATTTACAACCATACTCCAGGGCACTTTGGGAAACACTAGGAGGACCATCCCAAGAGTTTAATCTTAGATGTTACAAAGAAACTAATTCAAATGTGACCTTTTTTGTTTTACATAGCAGGAATGAAAATGCAAAAGTTTTATTTTTTTACTTTTGAAAAACAAATTCTGAATTTACAAGATTTCCTGCACCCTCAATAAGAATATTGTTGAAGAAACTTTTCTGTCCAGCTCAAAATACTTTCAACACATCTAGCAAATGCATTAGATTAATAAATATTTTGGCAAATATTACCTAAAGATGCTCCCACTGTCCTATGCAGTCTGTTGTTGTAGTTAATGACTAGAAGGTCCTCCACATCCTTTTAGTCCAGGCATTAAACAAACACTGAAAGCATGTATATCCAGTCCTAAAACTCCCAGAGCGTCACATTGGTCGTAAGCCCAACATGATTTAGCTACGCTTCGAGCCACTCTGAGAGCAGCGTGAGCGGACTGTGTCAGCCTAAGAGCAGAGCAGAGTGCCCGTCAGCTGCTGACTTCTTCTGAGCAGCAGTTGCTAGGTGATTACTCAACTCCAGTCAGTGAGCACACAGGAGAGCATGCTCAATCTCTCCTCCTCCTTTCTGTCACAAGCTAATCAGCACATACGATACAAAGGTGCTGCTCATTTTGCAGCAAAAACCATCCTCACATGGCAAGTGTTCAAACAAAGTAAAGTCAGGAGCAATTTATGTGACGAACAACACCCAAGGAAAAAAAATTATTAAAGATACACCTCCATTTAGTGCAACTTTAAATATAAATTAACTTTAAGCACAGATTTTCTTAAGTTTTGGACGTTCTGATATAAAAATGTTAACTATGCCTATATGTTATGTGCTCATAGCTTATCAGGTGTCTGCACCATTTCCACATGAGGCTTTATTTTATTTCTGAAGCAGGCTGAGATATTGTACACTAAAATAATGGACACAGCAAAATAAAGAGTAACTAAATACATGGATAAAATCCTAACTCTAGGTCTTGCATAAATATTTTTCACTTTTGCAACCACACAATTTCACTTCTGTGTATATGTAGTTAAACTAACCTTTTTCTTTCTTTCTTTCTTTCTTTCTTTCTTTCTTTCTTTCTTTCTTTCTTTCTTTCTTTCTTTCTCTCTTTTTTTAATTTGTAACTAAGAAACTGATTTTCACTCTTATTCCCTATCAGTCTATTTTATTAGGCCTCTACTTGAAAATGGCAACCCCAGAAGGAAATGAGTATATCTCTGCAACCACAAGGTCAGTTTGAATACTTTTATAGTAATAGTAAAGGGGAGCACTTTGTTAACATGTGTTAACATATTTGTTAACATTTGTTAACATATGAAATCTCTATTGTGAAGATAAACCTGTTTAAAATAAAATATAGACTTTGAATATGTGTATGTGAGAATAAAGAACACATAACATCTATGATTTGACACATGCTTATGAACTAGGAATGTGTATTATACTGTATGTGACATGATACTTAAGGAAAGTGAGAGTCAGTGAAGTACGTTGGGATCCATGTTGCTGTAGCCCATCACACACTAGTCTACTGATTTCCTGATGGAAACATGAAGGGCTGAGAGATTACAGAAATGCAGTGGCAAATGTGTGTGGGACACAAAATTTTGAATGGCGTACCGTAAAAGATTAATACATAGTTAATGGTTTAGTACAAGTACAAAATAATGTGGAAATATCTTGATTAGATTTTGATTAAGTCATGCACTTGAATCTGTAAAAAAGAGATGAATGACTGTTTTGTAGCTTAGCTATTATGAAGGTAACTTCCTGCAAAAGTACATTTATTTAGATAAGCCTATACTTCCAAATATCAGCCTCAATCCACTGTGCAAACAATCCAATCCTAAAAATGTTCAGATTGTAACACTGAATTTACTGTTCCTCTCAAGAACAGAGAGCAGATGGTGCCTTATCTTTGACCTTGTTACTTATCAGAGACACAAGACAGCTGTACTGAACTTCCTCAGCAACCAAGAAACTATCTGCAGTATCAGTAACACATGTACAACCTGACAACATGTAAAAGTTAAATAAGTTTATAATGCTCTTCAGTGTATATAACAAAGTTTTACATTTTCTATTTTGAAAAGATATTTGACAATTATTAATTAAAACTGACTATTTGATTTGTATTTTCTTTAACTGTAACTCCACGTTGAGTCTGATAAAATGAAAATGACGAATCAAAAGTTGAATCTTAAAGAAAACAGGTGCAGCATAAATTAAATTAACTTTTTTTTCTTATATTAATAATATGTTGACAACTCTAAAGAAAACAGATAATCATTGGTTGAAATGTGAAGTTTATTTTGAGCTGGTATTATTGCTGTTAATACAGAGCAGGGGAAGGTGTGCACCATCAAACTGCTGTAAACTCTCAGCTGATGGACTAAAGCTGTTCTCATGTGAGAGATGCACATAAGAAAGAAAATTAAACATCATTTGGGAAAGTTTTGGGTTTGTTTGTTTGCTTATCCTCTGGAGCCTATAAATGTAGTGAATCAGTCTATAAATCAACTATCTAACCACCCATAGAGCAACACTGCTAATCTGGCAAGAAAAAACATTTAAGCTAGTTAAGACTTTGATTGGCCTTTTTTTTCTGAGCAGAGATAAGACAATATTTATATAAAATCATTATGTTCTTTCTTTGCATATTTCCATTATGCAGTCACCATCAGCAGATAAACCTGACCTCCTTTTTCAAACCTTCCCCTCACCCATCATCAAATGTTAGCGGGCATATGCCACTTCCTGTTCATCAACTTTCTCCACTGGCTGCCCACCAGGCAGCTTCTATAAACTGACAATAGTGACACACCAATATCCATCCTTCACTCTCAGCTCAGCACAAAACAGACATGTTCCAAGCATGCAAGCGCATATGCAGAATACTATGAGCATGCGCAATGCTGTTTTACTCACAACATGCAGATTGCACATGCACTCTAACTACTCTCTTGTAATATGCAAATTTTCACATCTGATGCAAAACAAAAGAAAACTTCCTCTCCAGACCACATATAGGTTGAGAGGTCAGCAACAGAGCCGCCTTTTACAAATTATAATTGTCTTATTTCAATCAAAGTGGCCATCACAAGCAGGGAGAGGAACAAAGTGCAGCCTGAGTTGATGACCAGGCCATCAAAGCAGTGGTCAGCCACCTCCCTATTTGCTGAGCTGGGCACATGTCTGCTCTGTTAAACAAACAGGCACAAGGCTGCCTGTTCGTAGCGACTGAATCCAGCTTCTGTCACGTGCTGAGTGCATTAAAGCTGTAGTAGTTGTGGCAGTCAGCAGCATGATAAAAACTGATATTAAATCTGCATGAATGAGTGACACAAATGGCCCACTTAAACAAGAAGAGACTTCAGTATGTATATTTGTGGACGTATGCTGGCGTTATATGGACAGGGAAAGAGCTCCTGTACATGTAGCATGTATGTGCAGTACACATATATACTGCCAATAATCATATTTACTCAACAGTTACTGGGAACATTTCTGGACATAAGCAATGGTTCATTAGCTCAATACTGTTCTCACACTGGCACAATTTTCAGGGTTTCCTTCAGCTTGATTCATAATTTGTTACTTTTACATCAATCCTGTGTCTTCCCGCATCAGCTGGCATCAAGCTGTATTTCTCTGCTCACCGTGGCTTTCAGGGCTCTAACCAATAACAACACTGACCTCACGCAGCTTAGCATTTTGTATGCACTACAAAATGCAGTTCAGCTTAAACCAAGTCTGTGTGCACAGTCTGGAGTCTGATGCCACCAGTAAAATGAAACTACAAAAGTAAATTTTCAGTAAAATCAGAAATCAGAAATCAGAAATACTTTATTAATCCCTTGCAGGGAAATTCATGTAAAATGTGGAGAAGGAAATGAGCTCCACCTGCAAACATGGTAAACTGGTTGTTTGAACTAAAAAATATACCGAAAGCAAGTAAAATGAGTATCTGTCAAAAAGGTGATTATTTAAATGTTGACTTGATAGCTTGAAGAAACAGCCTAGTCAATCCAACAATAGGAGATCAATGTTTTGGATCAATGCTGATGTTGTTGTAATCTGGTTATATATATATATATATACATACATACATATATATATATATATATATATATATATATATATTCTTTGGTTTGGCATATATTAAAATGTTTCTTTTTTTTAAAATTGATAGTGGCTGGCTCCTCTGACCTAAAGAGGAAGATCTTCTTTAAAAAGTGGGAAAAGGTTCCTGTACGGATATTGGTCATTAAAATGAATATTCTACCCCACATTAATTTCCTTAATTTGATGCCGCCACCTGCACCCACTATAGGATATTGGCAGAAACTAGATACCTTACTGCGAGGCTATGTATGGAACGGCAAACGACCCAGCATAAAATGGTCCACACTCCAGTGTGGCAGGAGGGTTGGAGGATTGGCATGTCCAAATCATAGGCTGCATCACTGGGCATTCGTCCTAAAAAATCTTAGGTATTGGTTTGAGGATAATAACAATGTTGCTTGGAAAGGCATAGAACAGGAGTTAATAACACCATTGAAGTTGCAGGACTTTCTTCTGGTGGGTATGAGCTCCAAAAAGTGTGGTTTACGTTACTGTCCAATTTTATCACATGTACTTCAGGTGTTTAGGGCTGCTTGGAGGGGGTGTTGGAGAGCACTCCTTCCGGGGACTCCCTCGTTCTGCTGGGGAACTTCAATGCTCACGTGGGCAATGACAGCAAGACTTGGAGGGGCGTGATTGGGAGGAATGGCCCCCCTGATCTGAATCTAAGTGGTGTTTTGTTGCTGGACTTCTGCGCTCATCATGGACTGCCCATAATGAACACCTTGTTCAGGCACAAGAGTGCCCACATATGCACTTGGCACCAGGACACTCTAGACCGCAGTTTGATGATTGACTTTGTAGTCATATCGTCGGACTTGCAGCTGCAAGTTCTGGACACTCGGGTGAAGAGCGGGGCGGAGCTGTCAACTGATCACCACCTGGTGGTGAGTTGGCTCAGATGGTGGGGGAGGATGCTGATCAGGCCTGGCAGACCCAAGCGTGTTGTGAGGGTCTGCTGGGAACGTCTGTCAGAGTCCCCTGTCAGAAAGAGTTTCAACTCCCATCTCCAGCAGAGCTTCAACAATGTCCTGGGTGAGGCGGGGGACATTGAGTCCAAGTGGGCTGTGTTCCGTGCCTCTATTGTCAAGGTGGCCAGCCGCAGCTGTGGCCGTAAGGTCATCATTGCCTGCAGTGGCGGTAACCCCCGAACTCGTTGGTGGACACTGGCAGTAAGGGGTACCATCAAGCTAAAGAAGAAGTCCTATCGGGCCTTTTTGGCCTGTGGGACTCCAGAGGCAGCTGATGGGTATTGGCGGACTAAGCAGAGCACAGCTTCAGTGGTAGCTAAGGCAAAAACTCGGGCATTGGAGGAGTTTGGAGAGGCCATGGAGAATGACTTCCGGATGACTTTGAAGAGATTCTGGTCCACCATCCGGCCGCTCAGGAGGGGAAAGCAGTGCTCCATCAACACTGTGTACAGTGGGGATGGGGGGCTGCTGACCTCAACTCGGGACGTTATGAGGCAGTGGAGGGAATACTTCGAAGACCTTCTCAATCACACGTCTTCCGATGATGAAGCAGAGTCTGGGGTAGCTGGTGCTGGCTTTCTCATCTCTGGGGCTGAGGTCTCTGAGTTGGTTAAAAAAGCTCCTCAGTGGCAATGCCCCGGGGGTGGATGAGGTCAGCCAGGAGTTCCGTAAGGCTCTGGATGCATAGGGGTGTTTTGGCTGACACGCCTCTGCAGCATTGCGAGGACATCGGGGACAGTTCCCCTGGACTGGTAGACTGGGGTGGTGGTCCCCCTCTTAAAAAAGGGGGACCGGAGGGTGTGCTGCAACTACAGGGGGATCGCACTCCTCAGCCTCCCTGGTAAGGTCTATTCAGGGGAGCTGGAGAGGAGGGTCTGTCAGATAGTCGAACTTCGGATTGAGGAGGAGCAGTGTGGTTTTATTCCCAGTTGTGGAACAGTGGACCAGCTCTACACCCTCTTCAGGGTCTTTGAGGGGGCATGGAAGTTTGCTCAACCAATCTACATGTGCTTTGTGGACTTGGAGAAGGCATTCGACCGTGTCCCCCAGGGACTCCTGTAGGGGGTACTCCGGGAGTATGGAGTGTCGGACCTGCTTGTACGAGCTGTGCGGTCCCTGTACGACAGGTGTCAGAGCTTGGTCCGCATTGCCGGCAGTAAATCGGAATCGTTTCCAGTGCGGGTTGGACTCCGCCAAGGCTGCCCTTTGTCATCGATTCTGTTCACAACTTTTATGGACAGACTTTCTAGGCGCAGCCGAGGTGATCCAGTTTGGTGGCCTCAGGATTGGGTCTTTGCTCTCTGTGAATGATGTGGTTCTGTTGGCTTCGTCGGGCCGTGATCTTCAGCTCTTACTGGAGCGATTTGCAGCCAAGTGTGAAGCGGCTGCGATGAGAATCAGTACCTCCAAATCCAAGACCATGGTCCTCAGCCGGAAAAGAGTGGAGTGCTCTCTCCGGGTCTGTAATATGGTCCTGCCCCTAGTGGAGGAGTTCATGTATCTCGGGGTCTTGTTCACGGGTGAGGGAAGGATGGAGCGGGAGATTGACAGGCAGATCGGTGCCGCGTCTGCAGTGATGCGGATGCTGCATTAGTCTGTCGTGGTGAAAATGGAGCTGAGCCAAAAGGCAAGGCTCTCGATTTACCAGTCGATCTACATTCCCACCCTCACCTTTGGTCACGAGCTGTGGGTAGTGACCAGAAGAACAGATGATCACGAATACAAGCAGCCCGAAATGAGCTTTCTCCGCAGGGTGGCCAGGCTCTCCTTTAGGCTAGGTTCACACTGCAGGGCATAATGCTCAATTCGGATTTTTTGTGAAATCCGATTTTTTTGAGAGTCCATTCACATTTCCAATTAAATGCGACTTGAATGTGATCTCCTGTATGAACCTTATCAGCACCAAAATTGTCCCGCATGCGTAGAAGACATGACGACGTGACAGTGAGTGTGCGTGTGACGTCTTCGTGTTTGCGGAAGTAAACATGGACAGTAACAGTGGAGCTTATGTTGCAATTTTTAATTTATTATCCAACCGTAGCCAGCACATTTTCGATGGCATCATTTTAAGGAGCAGATTGCAAAAGAGAAGAGCCAGATTTTTGGCCATGGCATTTTGTGAAGCAGTGGCAGCAACGTCTATACAGAGAAACGTGTGGGTAAGAAGTCACAGTCAGGAGTGATGGGAGAGTGATGTGAACGCCTTTACAGATAAGAGTTTATACAAAATTATGTGTATGACGTGTAAGTCAGATTAATGCAACCTGGGGGTTCAGACTGAAGTCGCATGGCAAAAGATCAGATACATATTGGATTTAGGACCACATATCCAAGTGGCCTGGGTCGCATTTAAAAAAATCTGTGTTCAGACTGTCATGAAAAGATCAGATACAGGTCGCATAGGGGCCAAAAAATCGGATTTGGGTCACTTCAGCCTGCAGTGTGAACCTAGCCTTAGAGATAGGGTGAGAAGCTCGGTGATCTGGGAGGGGCTCAGAGTAGAGTTGCTGCTCTTCTGCATCGAGAGAAGCCAGATGATGTGGCTCGGGCATCTGGTTAAGATGCCACCTGGACGCCTCCCTGGTGAGGTGTTCCAGGCACGTCCCACCGGAAAGAGGCCCCGGGGGAGACCTAGGACATGCTGGACGGACTACATCTCTCAGCTGGCCTGGGAACGTCTCGGGATCCCTCCAGATGAGCTGGTGAATGTGGCCGGGGAGAGGGAAGTCTGGGTTTCCCTGCTTAGATAGCTGCCCCTGCGACCCGACTCTGGACAAGCGGCAGAAAATGGATGGATGGATGGATGGATGTTTATTTTGAATATAACATAGTGTAATACTCACAAAAGTATTTTGTAGAGTTATAATTATTAATATATAATGTCATCTGGAGTCAATTCTGGGTTTACTGCTTTGAAACTGTTTTATGTTATTAATTTACTCTGCTTATTAAAAGTAGAAAGGGGAACACAAAATGGGGTGCAGTTTTGGGAAATGGACACTGGGTGGCAGCATTGGGAAACGAACACTGGGTGGCAGCACTTCCCAACAGCGTCGCCGGGACTCTTCACAGTGCGTTGCGGAAGTGAAGCTCATAATCCGAAGGACTTGGAGAATGAGCAGTCGTGTTCCTGTTTCATTTATTACTGTCCTGTGTCTTCAGGTTGGTTATTGATTATTTTTACATGACTCCAGATGTGTATAAACTTGAGTTAATCCTGTGTCGCGGGGTTCACAAGCTGAAGCTTGTTAAGCGTGAAAACAAAATATAGCAACGTGACCACGGTAGCAGGAAAAATGGCGCTGGCGCCGTCGCCAAATGTTTTCTTTTGTCTGTTTCTTTCGGCTCCTCTGCATTTGTGGGATGATATGGCATGGGTGAAACTCAGTTTGTGTGTGGTATATCATTCAGTTTGGGCATTTATGGGCTATTACCATGACAAAACCAGTTGTGCATTGCTCGAAATACTGAAGCTAATATGCCGGTTAAGAACACCTATGGCCGCAGCCTGGGTGAAGAATACACATGTAAAGTGTAGATAACAGTACAGTTCAAGTTTAAAAGTTTTAAGCTACAAGTTATGAGTCAGCTATGTTTATTATTTCATATTGTGTAAAGGTGAAATTGTTCAACTGCAAGGGAGAATTATTCTGTTCTATTAAGTGAGGACTTAATGCACTTAATGTACTTTATGTACAGTTAAAGGAAATACTCTCCACTGAGAGGTGAAGATGTGTGTTTGAGAGAAAAGTTTATACATGATTGATAATAGATGTAACGTGATCAATGGTGGACAGATGACATGATTACAAGGGGAAATGTTAATCTCTGGTTAAATACCCATTTTGATTGAGTTTATTTCTGAGGAATACAGAAGATGATCCATTTAATATGAATGTTATTTTATTGTGGTAAATACCAGTGCTTGGATGCAAACAAAATAACAGAGAGGATTCAAAGTTGCAGTGAATGTGAGAATAAAAATAATCCGAAGGACTTGGAGAATGAGCAGTCGTGTTCCTGTTTCATTTATTACTGTCCTGTGTCTTCAGCACTCCTACCCGGATTATCTATCTGCCAGCGGAGGCCTAACTGGGACCCGCTACAGATTTCTGGGGGCTCGTTCCGGGATTCCTCGGCGCCATCTACTGGACGGAAAGCCGAGTGAAGTTGATGACAACGCTGATCACCAACTGAGTGGGAGGGCTGCATCCTTCAGCCGCCAATCAACAGCTGATCCAGCAGTGGGGACTGCAGCCGTGGACGAGTGGCAGTCGGTGATCCAGAGCCAGGTGTGCCATCATCAGACAGTGTTGCCAGCCGTGAGGGGAACAAGGAGCCACCATGTCGGCTGGTGGAAGGAAAAGCCTGGTATGGGACATTAAGAAGAGCTTACTCACCTTGTCCGCCGAAGAGCTTCTTCGTGTCGCCAGAGCGGTGGATCCAGACCTGGATGTGCAACAGACAGAGCTCGTGGAGGGAGATCAGGAGGTGTATTACGATCACATTCACTCATTCATATATAGCAAGCAGTTGCTTGAAGCAGAAGACCAGGGAATGGTTCAGTTGCTAATGTTAAAAGACTCTATTGATGATTTAGTGAAATGTCGTGACAGTGAGGCGAATGCTGTACCAAGTGGTGAAAAGTCTGTTGATATTGCTGGTCCATCTGATGGTTCTGTCACTAATCAAACACCTCCCAAAATCACCACAAACACTCACATTCAGAGTCACCACCCACCTATTTCAGCCAGTACTGCACCACCTAGTTCTATTGCTGCACCAGGTTCAGAATCAATTAAAGCTACCATGCTAAATACACCTGATGTAGCAAGCGCTGATTTGCTTAAGGTGCTTGCTGGTTATGAAGAAATGAACAAGAAACTTATGCAGTATATGCCAGCAAATGTTACATCATCACAGACACATTTGCCCCCTGTCCTGCCCAGGCAGCCAAGCAGCATTCCATCGGTAGAACCTGCCACCCAGCCAGCTCACACAGGGATGATGTCCATGAGGGAGCTCGGTTACCTATCCAGGAGAGAGTTCAAAGTGCAAGGCGGTCAGGTTGGTGATCAATCCTCTGACATCACCTATAATAACGTCTGCAAGCAGATTGATGATGGAATCATGGAGGGATTTTCTGATTCAGAGATTGTTCGTGGCGTACTCAAAATCATAAGACCAGGTGTATTCAAGGAGATGTTGATAAATAAAGATGACATAACAGTAGCTGAACTCAAGGGGTTCCTCCAAACCCATCTAAGAGAAAAAAACAGCACTGAATTATTCCAAGAGTTGATGTGCACAAAACAAGAAGAGAATGAGACACCGCAACAATTTCTCTACCGAGTGATAGGTTTAAAGCAGCGCATCCTATTCACCTCAAAACTGGCTGACACGGACATTAAGTACTCTGCTGCTACCGTACAAGACGTTTTTCTGCATACAGTGTACCAAGGCTTTGGACACAAACACACTGATATACGTAGAGAACTCAAACCTTTGTTGTCGAGCAGTGGTGTCACAGATGAGATGATCCTTCGCCATGTGATGAAAATTACCAGTGAAGAAAATGAGAGGATGAAAAGACTTGGCCTTTCCCGCCGACAGACGGTAACAAACGCACACAGCGCACAACTCGAACCTGATACGGCGAAGGGACGAAACCCAAAGTCAGAGAGTGTAGAGTCCAAACCTAACCAAACAAAATCTGACCCTCTGAGAGACCTCACCGCTAAAGTGGAGGAACTCACAAAACTTGTGATGACCATGCAAAAACAAACTGAACTACAGCCAATACACACTGGGCGTCAATATGGCCAATATAGGACACAGTCGAAACGTGGAAAATCATATGGTTGTCCAAACTGCTTAGAGCAAGACAGACAGGATTGCAAACATTGCTTCATATGTGGAGATGAGGGACACCGTGCCGCAGGCTGTCTAAGGCGACCAAAGAGACAGGGAAACTCCAACCGGCCACTGGAGGGGGACATCTAGTGACCGAGTCTGGAAGTAAGTCCCAACCAATAAGCGAGGCCAGGAATGAGAAGACGCGCCCATCCTCACCCCCGACCCCAATAATGACAAGCACACAAAGCTCCAGCACACAAGTAGCACAGCCCCCTCTTCAACTACCACGGGAAGCTAAAGCCAGAGCTGTTGCTAGTCTCATTGGTAAAAGGGCGTTAGTTCAGAGCTATCTAAATGGTTTACCGGTCACTTCACTGCTTGACTCTGGGTCACAAGTTAGTATAGTGAGCCGCACTTGGAAAGATGAATACCTCCCTGACCTTACCACTCGCCCAGTTTCCGAGATTTTAGGGGAGGAGGAATTGAGAGTCACTGCAGCAAATGGTGGCCTCATTCCATATGAGGGGTGGGTTGCTCTTACAGTGAACTTGCCAGGGAATTTGGACCCCAGTCTGTCCATTAGTGTCCCGTTTCTTGTTAGCAGCTATCCCATGGACAGGCCATTAATTGGCTTTAACGTTTTAGAAGTGTTGATTTGCGGCCATTCAGAGAAGTTAATGCCAGTACTGGTTAACCTTCTTAGCAATGCTATATCCGTTCCCAACGAAACAGCTGAGGCTCTCGTCAACTTTGTTCAGACGTCGAAACCAGTCAGGCAGCAGGGCCGCGTGAGAACAGGGGCCAAAGACATTGTACTCCCAGCTGGTCAAGTGTCGTGGGTAAAGTGTAGGGTCCCGCCAAATATGGACCCCTCTACTCAGTTAGTGTTGTTTGAAGCAGACGAAGACAGTCAGCCGAGTGGACAGTGGGACGTAGGGCCAGGTTTGTTACAAATCCAGAACCCAAACAAACCTTATGTCACCATTCCAATTGGCAACAACACGAATCATGACATCACAATACCATGTAAAACAGCACTAGGGATCCTGCAGCACGTTGAAAATGTTGTGGAGGCAGATACCCCAGACAAATCACAGCCTACAATTGTCAGGGAGGTCACCACCACTCAGATCAGCAGCTCAGATTCACCCCGGTGGCACCCACCTGTAAACCTGGATCACTTGGAGGAAGAACAACAGGAGGCTGCCAGGAGGATGCTGTATGAAGAGTCAAACGCTTTTGCGAGAGATGGAGATGACATAGGTTGTATACCAAATCTCCAGATGATGATCAACCTCAAAGACGATGTCCCCGTGCAGAGGTCGTACACATCCATCCCCAAACCATTGTTTAAAGAGGTAAAGGAGTACATTCAGGATCTTATTGTAAAGGGATGGATAGTGAAATCTAAGTCCGCCTATTCTGCTCCAGTGGTATGTGTGCGAAAGAAAGATGGCAGCCTGCGCCTCTGTATAGATTATCGCCTCCTCAACCAAAAGACTGTACCTGACAGACACCCACTGCCGCGAATACAGGACTTGATGGACACGCTGGGCGGATACTCAGTCTTTAGTATACTTGACCAAGGCAAAGCTTACCACCAGGGGTTTGTAGCAGAAGGGTCACGCCACCTCACCGCCTTCATCACCCCCTGGGGGCTTTACGAATGGACAAGGATCCCATTTGGACTTTCCAACGCACCTGCAGCTTTTCAGAGGAGCATGGAGGAGATGTTGGGTTCCCTGAGAGACGAGTGTTGCATCCCATATTTGGATGACTTACTCTGCTACTCCAAATCCTTCAGTGACCACGTGGAGGTGATTCGCAGGGTCCTTGTAGCCCTGCAACACCATGGGGTGAAGCTGCGGGCAGAGAAGTGCGAGATGTTCAAGGAGGAGGTCCGCTATGTTGGACGGTTGGTGTCGGCTGAAGGAGTTCGAGTGGACCCCAAAGATATCAACGCAGTGCTGGCCTTGAAGAACAAAGCACCCCAAAATATTGGTGAACTCCGGCAGGTCCTCGGTTTCCTGAGCTATTATCGGTCCTACGTACAGGATTTTGCTAAAATAGCTAAACCACTATACGAACTGCTACAAATGAAGTCCTCCCTGCCCCAAGTCCCTTCACCGCACTGTAAAGCCAAGGGTCCCCAACTCCCCTCCAAAACGCCCATCGAGTGGAAGGCTGATCACCAAAACACCCTAGAAAGGCTTATCGGCATGCTGACCAATCCCCCGGTCCTTGCATATCCCAACTTTGAGGAGCCGTTCGTCTTACACACCGATGCATCGGAGAAAGGGCTCGGCGCAATCCTCTACCAGAAGCAAGGTGACAAAATGCGAGTGATCGGATATGGATCAAGAACTCTAACACCAGCAGAGAGGAACTACAGGCTCCACAGCGGAAAACTTGAGTTCCTGGCTCTGAAGTGGGCAGTGTGTGAAAAGTTCAGAGATTATCTCTTTTACGCTCCACACTTCACCATCTATACTGATAACAACCCACTTACCTACGTCATGAGCACTGCAAAACTCAATGCAGTTGGGCACCGCTGGGTTGGAGAATTGTCAGAGTTCCGCTTTAACATAAAATACAGACCTGGAAAAAGCAATGTTGATGCCGACACACTCTCACGCATCCCGCTTGATATTGACAGCTATGTGACAACGTGCACTGAGGAGCTGTCTCAGGGTGTACTGCAGGCAACCTGGGAAGGAGGCAGAGTAGCCCAGAAAAAGGATGTAGCATGGATAGCTGCATTGTACACCTCCTCAGCTGATGTAAGGCTACGACCTCACCCACATGTGCCTGAAATAAGCCTTGAAGAGCTAGCAAAAGCCCAACAAGAGGACCCCGAGATAGGGGAAATAATAAGACTGAAAGGGACCAATAGTGTGCTCACAAATGAGGTCAGAAGGTCAGTGGGCGGGGTTGCTCGCAAGCTCCTTCACGAGTGGAGTCAATTACATTTCGAGAATGGAGTCCTGTACCGCCGGACATCAGAAAGAAAACAGTTGGTCCTACCTGCCAAGTACCGATCAGTTGCCCTGAAGCACCTCCATGACAACATGGGACACATTGGGACTGAACGTGTTCTCCACCTCGCCAGAGAACGCTTCTACTGGCCCTGTATGAAGAAATGTATAGAGGAGTATGTCACAAGAAAATGCAGCTGCATTAAACAGAAGAAACCTAACACACATGTTCGTGCACCAATGGGTGGCTTAACCTCCTCTTTTCCCCTTGATCTGGTCTGTATAGACTATCTACACCTAGAGAAGAGCAAAGGAGGCTTTGAGTACATTCTGGTAGTAATCGACCATTTTACCAGATTTGCTCAGGCTTACCCCACCAAAAATAAATCAGGGCAAACTGCAGCTGAAAGAATATATAATGACTACATACCTCGTCTCGGGTACCCCAATCGTCTCCACCACGACCAAGGGCGCGAGTTTGAGAATGACCTTTTCCGCACCCTGGGACGGCTGTCAGGGGTCGGACACTCACGTACATCCCCGTACCACCCACAATGCAACCCCGCAGAGCGGTTCAACCGCACACTATTACAAATGCTACGGACACTGACAGACAGGGAAAAGGAGAGATGGAAGGAACATTTACCCCAAATGATACATGCATATAACTGCACTCGTCACGAGTCCACTGGGTACTCACCTCATTACCTGCTGTATGGACAACACCCCCGTCTCCCTGTGGATCTCCTGTTTGGATTACTGGAAAGCAACGAGTCAGTAACACACAAAGGCTACGCAGAGAAATGGGCAAAGAGGATGACAGAAGCATACAAAATAGCTAACAAAACCAGCTTGTTGTCAAACGCAAAGAACAAATCCTACTATGATCAAAAAGTGAAGGGGGTGGTCCTCAAACCAGGAGATCGAGTGTTAGTTCGGAACATGGGTGAGCGCGGTGGACCCGGAAAACTTCGCTCATATTGGGAGAAGAGGATTTACGTGGTGAAGGAGCAGGTCTCCGACAACCCTGTCTATGTCATTAATCCGGAGGGAGACCCAAGTGGGAGAAACAGAACCATACACAGAAATTTGTTACTCTTAGTCAATAGCTTACCTGTTGAGAGCCCAGTACAGTCAGCTGATCTGGTCTTACCATGTCCTCGGAGACAAAAACAACCACAACGGAGAGCAGGCTCCACTGACGACCGTGTGGTGTCAGATACTGATGATGAGGAAGAGGGGACAGGAGGTTATTGGTTGAGAACACCTGCTGTCAGGATGGAAAGTGATCAATCTGGGTGTGGCAGATCAACAGACACAGGGGGAAGACAGATGTCAACATCAGAGCCGTGCCCCCCTGCAGCAGTTCCTGTTCAGATCCCAAGGAAACCACCCTCACCTCACAAGGAACGTCGAAATGCAGTACCAATGAGTGGGACTGAATCAATAGATGTATACTTACCCGATGAGACAAACTTACCTGAAATGGGTAATACGCACAGGACTGACACAAACCTACCTGGAAGAGAGCACGAGCAGACCACCCCTGTAAAAGGAAGAGAAGCAGAATTGATAGCTGATGAGTGGCAGGTAAATGAACAACATGATGTCGTACACCTGCCTCAACCTGAAGAGGATGAGCAAAACGACCAGGCAGAACAAACACTGGGTGAACAGTTGGACTCCCCCCTTACGAGGACTTTACCCGCCATAGATGAACACAGAGAAGTGAGGAGGTCAACTAGGGTGAGGAGGCCAAGACCAACTTTCACTTATGAGTCACTGGGCCAGCCTTTGATACAAACCCATGTAGATTCTATCTCCCCACAGCTTACCTCAGCCTCCTTACCTTTCATGCCCCCCATAACCACACCGTTCATCTCACTTGCCCCTTGCACACCACAAATGTACATGCCATACACATGCTACATACCCTGTACCACACAAGTTTATTAAAAAAAGAGAGAGAGAATTTTTTTTTATTCTTCAAGATTGTACCAAATGTCGGGAGCCATTTTTGTTTGTCGGGGTGGATGTAATACTCACAAAAGTATTTTGTAGAGTTATAATTATTAATATATAATGTCATCTGGAGTCAATTCTGGGTTTACTGCTTTGAAACTGTTTTATGTTATTAATTTACTCTGCTTATTAAAAGTAGAAAGGGGAACACAAAATGGGGTGCAGTTTTGGGAAATGGACACTGGGTGGCAGCATTGGGAAACGAACACTGGGTGGCAGCACTTCCCAACAGCGTCGCCGGGACTCTTCACAGTGCGTTGCGGAAGTGAAGCTCATAATCCGAAGGACTTGGAGAATGAGCAGTCGTGTTCCTGTTTCATTTATTACTGTCCTGTGTCTTCAGGTTGGTTATTGATTATTTTTACATGACTCCAGATGTGTATAAACTTGAGTTAATCCTGTGTCGCGGGGTTCACAAGCTGAAGCTTGTTAAGCGTGAAAACAAAATATAGCAACGTGACCACGGTAGCAGGAAAAATGGCGCTGGCGCCGTCGCCAAATGTTTTCTTTTGTCTGTTTCTTTCGGCTCCTCTGCATTTGTGGGATGATATGGCATGGGTGAAACTCAGTTTGTGTGTGGTATATCATTCAGTTTGGGCATTTATGGGCTATTACCATGACAAAACCAGTTGTGCATTGCTCGAAATACTGAAGCTAATATGCCGGTTAAGAACACCTATGGCCGCAGCCTGGGTGAAGAATACACATGTAAAGTGTAGATAACAGTACAGTTCAAGTTTAAAAGTTTTAAGCTACAAGTTATGAGTCAGCTATGTTTATTATTTCATATTGTGTAAAGGTGAAATTGTTCAACTGCAAGGGAGAATTATTCTGTTCTATTAAGTGAGGACTTAATGCACTTAATGTACTTTATGTACAGTTAAAGGAAATACTCTCCACTGAGAGGTGAAGATGTGTGTTTGAGAGAAAAGTTTATACATGATTGATAATAGATGTAACGTGATCAATGGTGGACAGATGACATGATTACAAGGGGAAATGTTAATCTCTGGTTAAATACCCATTTTGATTGAGTTTATTTCTGAGGAATACAGAAGATGATCCATTTAATATGAATGTTATTTTATTGTGGTAAATACCAGTGCTTGGATGCAAACAAAATAACAGAGAGGATTCAAAGTTGCAGTGAATGTGAGAATAAAAATAATCCGAAGGACTTGGAGAATGAGCAGTCGTGTTCCTGTTTCATTTATTACTGTCCTGTGTCTTCAGCACTCCTACCCGGATTATCTATCTGCCAGCGGAGGCCTAACTGGGACCCGCTACAATAGCATCCACTCTGGAATCATTTTAAGAATTTTTTATTTCTATATTTAAAAATAGCAAGTTCATAATTAATATTCTTGAAAAAACATCCTTCCTCATTTTGACAGTGAAACTATTATGCAGAATTTTACAGCAGGGCAAGAGTAAAAGAACAGCTATAGTCATGCATACTGCAAGTACAGGATCCTGTTTGTGGATTTCATTTCCTCTTTTAATACCATCATAGCCAGCTCTTCTTTAGTACAAACACTCCCAGCTCAGTGTGCCTGCCTCCACATGTAAGTGGATCACAGACTTCCTGTTCGACAGGAGGCAACACGTAAAGCTAGGAAAACACACATCCTACTCCTGCATCATCAGCACCAGTTTCCCCCAGGGCTGTGTTCTCTCTCCTCTACTCTTCTCCCTGTATACCAACAGCTGCACCTTCAGAGTTCACTTACAGAAGGGAGATTGGTCAGCTGGTGACCTAGTGCAACAGAAACAACTTGGTGCTCAATGCTGCAAAGACAGTGGAGATGGTTGTAGACTTCAGGACGAATACTGCCCTTCCCTCTCCCATTACCCTGCATGACTCTCCAGTCACAACCATGGAGTACTGACTTCTCCTGGGAACCATCATCTCCCAGGACCTAAATTGGCCGGAGAACATCAACTCCATCATCAAAAAGCCCAGCAGACGATATACTTCCTGTCCCAGCTTAAGAAATTCAACCTGCCCAGGTTGATGTGGATCCACTTCATTGAGTCCATCCTCACCACCTCCACATTCCCATTCATACTCACAACTGACACCTCTCAACATTAAAAGCTCAAGTCGTCACCATGACACACTGCTGTTTAGCTTTATATTCTCATCCAGCTTTATATTTATGGAGAGGCAATTGAAACCCCCCACACCCCCCAAGTTCCACTATATTTATATTTATATTTATATTTATATTTATATTTATATTTATATTTAGACAAATCTTTTCTTTTTGTTCTGTTTTTCTTTTTTTTGTCCCACCACTCCAACACAAATTCCTTATATGTGCAAACTTCCTTTGCAATAAATTCTCATTGTGATTCTGATCTAAACAGAACTGAACTAGAACATAAAGCATGTTTCTAATACGAATGTAACATACAGAAATGTTGAACTTAAACCTGAATTTGGAACTAAAATTTGTGCCTCTTTATTTAGACAGTATGTATAAAAATACAACTATGCAGATTATTTACAAAGCAGCCTTGAAATCTCTATTTAATATTGTATGCCATAAATATCTTGAAAGTGATTTCAGTTTGCCTTTAGGACAAAAAACTGAGTAAAATCCAAGGACAAGATGGCAAATTCTGGCCACTGGATACTGAGGCTGTATAATCTTGTTTAGGACCAACCTTGCTGAAGAGATCGCCCCAGGGCAGAGGTGAGATGTGTATCCTACAAGTCTTTCCACGTGATCCTGACTAAACCGAATGTGCTGCCAGGGCAAAGTGTCCAGTCTCACTGCTGCTCGCCAGTACTCCACAGACATACAACCCATAATCTAACTCACTGATGCCCTTTGGTTCTAGAGGAAATGGGCTGTCTCTCTCAGGAAACAGTACAGAGGGGGAGCTAAGAGATGGCAGGACTTCCACACAACATGGCATGTACCAGCAAACAGGAGCAGTAGCTATAGAGATGAGCGGCACATGACTGACATGCATCAGTTTGAGTCGTTCATAATACTGTTTCTGTCAGACAGTTTACAAAAAAATGTTGACAAAATGAAACACAATATTATCAAGTCAGAATACTTTAATGTTACTGTATGTGAATATTAAACCTAAACTTACAGCGGATGGTTTTGCTGTGATCAGGCATATCACCTGACAGGACCGGAGCTACATATGTTTGTCATCTGTTCTGCACTCCCATCTAGTGGCCAAAAAGTGTCAAATGAATCAGATTCAGAATCAGAATAATTTAATAATCCTGGATGAAATTGTGTGCACACAAAACCCCACTTGCAATATCATACACATAAACATGGGAGCAGAAGATTATAACTTAATAAATGGACAACTTTTATTTTATTACAGAAGCCTTAAAAGCACTTTTATAATCCAACCTTCAACAATCCACAAGCCTATATGCCACCTAAGCCTTGGATCTATTTGCCTTTGCTTTCCCATTCAGCATTTTAGATGCAGTAAGAAGGAGTTGAAACAGGTGGCTCTTCTCTGGTGTGAAGCAACCCCCTCAATAGGTTGTAAATTAGGACCCTTTCTCTGCTTAAAAAAATTTAAAAACTCAATCTTTTTTTTTTTTTTTTTGTCAGACTTAAAATCATTCACTAAACCCTTTTTGTCAACTTCTCAAGACACTAAAAACATGAAAAACAAACTATTTAGTTGTACAATTTTAACTTGTTTGTCAGTAATATAAGTAATAATTGTACGTGTGTATTAACATTTTGATGCCACAAAAGCTTCACATAAAGCTGTATGCTGTATGTTGCACCAGGATAAACTGAAAGCACTGCACGTTAAACTCATTAAGATCTACATCCTGATATATGTATGATACTGATGAGTTTGATAATGTAAAAACACCCATCTTTCACTGGAAATATGTACAGTCACGTTTTAGCTGTTTTTGTCAGTAATTCCACTCGAATGATTTCGCCTTTAAGTCTTAAAACTTTTAAAGTTGAAAGAAAAAACGTGCATTGACCAGATCTCACCTTGAGTTCATATCTGAGATTCATGACTGCAGTGTGGTCAGAGAATTTCTGTGGGCAGTTACACATGGAGCCAAGCTTACCTCCCACAGAGACTTAAACTCCCGCTGTTCAATGCGTAGGAGTTCGCTGAATTCCCGAGTGACAATGGTAGCATGTCTAGGGGTGTTATCCAAGATCGACTCCCCAAACGCTGTACCAGTCCCCAATGTGCAGATAGTAACAGCATCCTGCAAAAGAGGTACTACGTGGATCATTCCTCCTGAAGGATAAAACACCAGCCAGACAACAATAAGGTGAATATTAATGTAATTGTAATGCCCTTAAAAGAAAAAAGCTTTTTGTGCGTGGTGCTTTAGAGGCAGCGCTCAGACCACTCTTAAAGGTTAGAGGCAATCTTGAAGGCACTTAAGATAAACAGATGGATTCAACCCAGTCTGCAAAGAAATGACTTCAATCAGAACCAAGACAAACCAAATGAGGTGCATGAGAATGCAAGACTAACAAATATTCAGAAATAATCTATTTAGTAGAAATCTTTACAGTTCACACTCCAAACAAGGTGGAAATTGCTGTAAGTGGAAAATTACTAATAAGATTAACAGAAAAACTCTAAAATAATGCACTGAATGGCTTTGCAATACAGATTTATAAAAAAACGGTCATGGCTAATCTAGACTGTTTTAGGGATACTTGATTACGCTTTGCTCTGTCTAGATTAAGTGACATTCTCATAGCTCTCATATGGTGGAATAATCTGATGTCAGGTAAACCAGTGTGGAATTAAATCGAATCTGTATGTTTAAAAGCAGACTCTTTTCTTTTAATTTTTCCCCCTCAAAACATAGGCTCTGAAAATCTTGGAAAAAGAAGTAAAACTCCCTGTGCCTAAGAAGGTCCAGATCCATCCTCCAAGACTCCTCTCACGCAGCATGTCATCTGATTGACCTGTTGCCCTCAAACAGGTGCTAAGGATCAATGAAAGTCTGCGCCTCCAGACTCAGGAACAGTTAATTTCCCTTGACAATAAGAGCACTAAAACAACAATAATCTTGCTCTGTATTGATATTATGATTGTGTGCAATTATGTGGATGTTGCTGTTTTCTTTCTCTTTTCATACAACCCACCCTAATTGTTTTCTGCATGAGTCCAAGATGTCTTCTTGTTAGTTGTCCTCATCTAGTGAAATACTCCCCTGCTGTTTTTTTTTTACCCCATCAACCAACTCTCCATCCTGTTTAATTTACCTATTTATTGCTCATCTATAGGCATATCATGTTTTTCTTATAATTAAACTGTGTTGCTTGTCCCTTAGTGTGATGTTGTTAATGTGTTTGTCATATTTATATCTGTTTTAAAAGCACAAATGCTGTAGCACCTGCAGTCTCATTTTATGTCAAACATAATGAGAATAAAGCTTTCTGATTTCTGATAATTGCTGGATTTTAATTGAAAATTTGTCTTTTAATGTTGAAATGGACTTTACAGACAGCTTCTCGGTTGACTAGCGAGAGCCATTGAAATATGATTTCTAAGCAGTCATTTCTTAAAAGGAGCAAAGCTAATTTGATCTGTAATTTTCTATGAAATCTTAGCTACTTCAGCAATAAACCTTTTACCATTATAGTTTCCTTTTACATCTTACTCACTCAGTGGTTTCACACCTTTATCAGTTATACTTGCATTTCATGGTTGTTACTTTATTCATCCAAAGAATAAAGCATTAAATTAAAAGAAAAATCACACAGATACACCTGCAGGTTTAAATGATGCTTGTGAAATCATATTACTGTACCTGATAACTTGATGTCTCGGACACTTTCACATCCAGTGAACCTGAGAGCACAGCATACCAGCTAGTGCCAATGTCTCCTTGGCGATACACTGGAGACAACAGAAAAAAAGCCTCATGTTAGGAAAAGTACAGAAAACATCTCTTTTAACTAAATATTTTGTGCTTTAACCTACAAGTGACGCCTTTCTCCAGGCACTCGTAGAATCCACACAAACAGATCTGCTGCAGCAAACTGGGGTGGAATCTCTCAAAGACCTTTACACTTTTCAGACGTGCCAGAATTATGTCAACATCTTCACCTGAGCGCTCGGCTGGTCTGAAGACATGGAAACAAATAACACATAACATGAGTAACCTGAACAGTTGGGGTCATTCAGAGCAGCCTAACTGAAGTTGGCCTGATTTTCCCATTCAGAAGCTCCACAGAGAGAGTCATCATGGCACACTTTAATTCTCAACAGCATCACTCTATAGTCTCATATAAAGCTTTACATGCCAGAACAAGTTTAGTTCCATTTCTAAAAAAAAAAAAAGTTGGAACAATGTGTAAAAAGTGAATGAAAACAGAATGCAATCTTTTAAAACCAATTCTAACTAAAATGATACAAGGGCAGTGTATCAGTTTAGACATTTATACATTTTAATTTTGAATTTTTAAATTTGTTAATGGCAATTAAATTAAAATGATTATATATTAAAAGAAAACACGCACAATTCTCAGTTTGAGTTAGAATGCCATCTGTGCTACTTTCTATAACATTCTGATGCTCTCTTAATTCGAAAGAAATCCTCATCACTTCCTAAATACAGCAAATGTTCAGAGTATCACTTCAAGCTGGTAAAGTTACACCACAGTTGTATTCTATCACAAGTCATCTTTAAGTAGTTAAACTAAGTTTATGTCTCAGTGTTATCTGCTGCTTCATTGCTGTATATGGTTCAGATGACAGAGATGAGAAAGATGCTATTACAAAGTGAAACAAAGCTTTTAAATTACAAAGACAAATAATAAACCAACTCTTGTGAATCATCCCAAAAGAAACTATTTACATAAGCAGATAATGACATCAAGCTCAGCATGAGCTCACAGTTGCCTAACTGAGCCATTTTTTATTTGTATAGAGATATGCATCAGTTTGTTTGATCCCTCCATGATGCTGCTCTGCCTCACATCTGAATCCAGAGCCTCTATAACATGTAGGCGGCTGAAATGTAGGTTACATCACCTGTGAGTTCATGTCCATTCTTTAAAAAGTGAAAGCAAACAGCATCAATAATTCAGAAGAGAAAACAAGTTTTTGCTTCTGGCTCAATGCTACCATAAAAAAAATAAAGCTTTTGTACTTCATTGTGTGTTTTGGGTGTTGCACTGCTCTATTGTAGCACTGTTTTCACTGAGCAACAACTATCAAAATGATGTCTTCTCATTATCTTTTCCCTGGTAAACTCATGTTATCCCTATGTGATGCACTTTCTGATGAGATGAAATAATCACACTGACGGTTACAGCATATGTGGGGGGGGTGTCCCTCTTCTCTCACATCATCTCTCCACAGATTGTTTAAGCACTTTGTACTTCATGAAACACACTACAAAGTAGAAAATTCACAAGAGATGTGAGCGATGTGTGGGAGGATCAAAGACAGAGTCTTTTTGGGAACCAACCAAGTTGAAAAGAGAGAAAAGTTGAGAAGGATTTCAAAAAGCCTTTTGACGACAGGAAGTTTTCATCATGAATGCTTATTACAGTATCACTGCAAACAATGAGGCACTTACTCACAACTTCATCTAATTTCCAATCCACTTACAGCATGAAATGGAACAGATTTAATAATGGCTAACAGCTTCTTAAATGGCTGGTTTGAATGTTCCCTCTTTCACTCCATTTTGTCCAGAGATTCAACAAAAGTTTTCAAATCCAGACTGGACTCATAGACACACTTTTCCATGATTTCACTGTAGGATTTGCAATATAGTGGAAACACAAAGATGCTGTTTGCTAGGAAAAGGTGAGTCATACAAGAACCAATTGATTTAAGAGGTGCAGGTGGCTTCCACAACCAGCCGAGGAATATTGCTGTGTAAACACATCTGGCACACTGCATCACTTTGCTGTTTATAGCTGCTGTACTTTGGACCTTTTCTTTCTGATACACCCCTCAGTCTCTCTCTATTCATCCTGAGTATCCAACTGACCCATTTAAATTTTAGCTATGTCTACCTGACGCATGAAGCACTGCATTCATTTACCAAACTGCAATGTTAGTATGATAAAATCACATAAAATATCACAGTTTCCACAATAGCTAAGTTTTAACAGCCAAAACAAAAACTTGCAGCTCTTATGTTGGAAATATATGACACATATTTGCAGTGTAGTGGCAAAATCTATTTTTAGCAGGTGTCCCATGGTTTGATATCCCCATTGGCAGGTATGTGCATTCAGTAGTTTCAACAGTTTGATCAGGCAAACTGCTTCACTGTAATATGGAGGAGAATTTAGACTATACCTAGACTAGACCCTTCGATGGGGCCCTGTTGTCTGCTTGTTGTTTATCTGGTCCAACATGACTTTATCATTGTCAAGCTGTGCAAAGGTCTGATAATGACACACACATTTGAATTATGTAGACAAGGGAAAGTAAATAGACAGAATAGGAGTTTCTAAATGACTGACAAACACTTGAAAAACACATATAACTGCAAAGAGAGATATTTATGTGTAGTTAATATTTACTCGTGGTAATTTAGTGCGTTGGTTAGGTTTACACATGAGCTTAGAAAGTAGTTCCATACTGATTTGTCCACCTTAAAGTCAAGCAGCATGACTTCACTGACAATATGCAAATACAACAGGTGCTTTTTTGAGTGGACATAAATTTGACATTGTCCCGCATGTCTTTATTTATAACAGGGCATTCATCATTTGCTGGACGGGCCTCTTAAAAACACCAAAACTGAAATTAAGAATCTGAGGGGGCTCAGCTAGGCCAAATAAAAAGTACAGTTTATGCACTGCTAGCAAAACATGATACTGATAACATTATTGGGGTCGATGAAAGAGGGCCATGCAGAAAAAGTCTGGGGACCCCTGTCTTACACAGTGTGTTCAACTAATAAAAGAACACATAAAAATTGTGTGTGTGTGTGTGGGGGGGGGGGACAAAAAAAAACATACAACTCTTTTGCAAAAGAAACAGGAGCCTGGATGAAAACGCAAAGTGAATTTTATTTTCAAAGAAAAATGTTTTGATGTGTGGTGTAAAGTTGTTTTTGGTGTTGTTGTTTTATTAAGGTTCAACAGACTTTTTTCAAAATGAAAGTAGAACAAACAAATTTCTATTCAGATGAGATTAAGTTTTTTCTTTTGATTTAATGTATTATGATAAGTTGCTAGTTAAGCAGGCTAAATTTGATATAGCAGATGCTGTTTGGGTTGTTTCTAAGGCAACAGAAGGTCAAAATCGCTGTGAGCACGTGACATAAACGGTAACCTTGGAGCTCTCAAGGCTGCACTGATTCGGAAGAGCCGGTGGGATATAAAAACTACAGTAACGCATATAATCTGTGTTTTTGTTCTGCCTTGAAACGCCCGCGCTCTTAAAGGCGAAAAATCCAAACCATGCGTCATAAAATCGATCTCAAATCAGACCAGTAAAACAAGTTGGTAACGTGTAAGGCAAAAAATAATTACTACCTCTTGTCCAGACAAATAATCCACTCGGCTGATTCCGACGAACGTGACGAGGTGTGCGCTGCCACCATCGTGCGATCCCGCTGGTATCCTGCTGATGCTGATGCTGCAGAGGAGGAAGAGCACGATGAGAAAAGAAGGGCTGGACCAACATCAGCGCTTGATCTGCGCCTTATCACTCACTCCCTGCTGTCAGTCTTCATTGTACCTGCTCATCTCAGGCTGTAAGGAAAGACGGCGAGCGCGCCCTGGTTTTTGGAAAACTGAGGAAGACAAGCAGTTCCCAACAGACCAGAGATCAGTTTACTTCCAAGTTCAGCTGTAGAGGTCATTTTCTGCAATGATAGTCTACAGGTATGCCTATCTTAATTTAATAAATGCAGTGAACTACAGCCTAGGGCCTGATGTTAAGCAACAACTTCATAAACAACTTTTAACAAGTCAAAAAAATAAATAAGTGAAGAGTATTATAGCAGCACACAACAAACCATTTCACTTTGACAAATAACTGCTCTGTGAAATAAAATAAATAAATAAACTATAAAGTTGAATATATAAAATATTTAATAATGTGTGAGATAAAAATCCCATTGAATCATTTATGTAATACTTTGGAGTATAGAGAGATCTCTGATACTAAATAAGCCCCAGGATTGAAAGGTACTGTGAGCATTAGGTGAAAACAACTGAAAGAGGAAGAAGTAAACTCCAAAAGAAGTTATGAAAAATTGATGATTTGATGAGACAGAGCTGATCTGGAAGGACTCAATCAAATAATTCAGACTACTTGCATATATAGTTAAATGACTGCTTTTAATAACTGTAAATTCAGCCCTCTATGTTTCGTGTGTTAAGTGGGAAAATCTCCCTAATGGCCATGAAATAAAAGTATGGCTTTTTAAAAGAAGCCACATGATTAAAGGGTCTCTTGGTTACCTTGACAACTAACTAGCACAGGCATAAAAAGATTGAAGCATATAGATGGTGTCTGGGCTGTTTGTATGCTGTCATATTTTGCCATCATGTGATGCCTAATAACTTGTACTATTAAAAGAGTTTGTGATTGATTTTACACACATTTCTCTAATTTTTCTTATTTATTTACAACACAAATCACAGATCTAAATCAGCCCCACTGGAAAAAAATGTATTACTTTTCACGTGGAGGACATGCTGTCAGCAACACTAGAAGGTGACCAAATCAAAGGAAAACCAGGAATTTTATTTAAAATCTTACTTTATAAAGACCTACTCACTTCTCTTTTTGAAACGTTTTAAACCCAATTCTTTCATCTGCCGCAAGATGGCAGCATTGTATCTGTAAAAGTCAAGCGGTTTGGTACATGGGGAAGATTTACAGCTGCAGCAGAGTAGAAAAACTAAGAATATTTAGGCATGTCTTCAGTTAAAATAAAAAGAAAAACAGCATTGTAACCTCAGTCAGATGAAACCCCTGTATCTTAATTAAATATGTGTTGAAATGAATCGCTTCAACAGTACATGTTTCTTTTCCTTATGAGATACACTTTCCATTATAGTCTTTTCTCTTTTGCAAGAGTAAAGTCTAGAAGTAGGACTGAGATCAGGTTAGGGCACGCACAACACAAAACATACATTCCTGCAGTGCTGCATACTACCAATATGTGACAAGTTGTCAACATGCACTGCAGAAATATGCCATATATAACCTTTACTTTAAACTGTGATCACAAACCAGTGCATCTCATTGTTCTCACAAAAATTAAGCAGAACTGCACAGAATTAAATTTGCAGTTTATGAAATACTTAAATGGTGAGTAATGTCTTATCAGCTGCCAGTAAATATTAGCTATCCATTCTGAAAAGCACATTTTAGTAATTAAAAAGTACATCAGGTATAGAGATATTTTTGTGCTAGCAGTTGTTCCTGGCTGGACAGTGTTAGAAAAAGTGTCAAAGGTTCCACTGGCTACTCTCTGCAGATCACCTGCTTCTTTTTCCATTTTCCTTTCCCTGTTCATTCCATGTTGTTTGACATGTTGCTATAGGGACCACTTGGCAGATATGTTTCCCCAAGCTCACTGACTGCATGGCTTTTCAGACCTACAGTTGCTAGGAGATGCCTCTCAAAGCTCGAAATGGTAAACACGTGGACACATGCAACCCTCATGTGCACACGGACCATATTTTAGAAATGCTGTCAAGCATTTGGAGAGGCTGCTGGTTTGTGGTTTATAGAGACAAGGCTTTCACAAAAGAGCAAAGTTAGAAGTATTGAAATCAGAGGCAGATAGGTTTAAAGCAGAGTACTCCATGACTGACATTGTTAGGAGTTCGGTTTTTAGATTTCACATGTTGGCCAAATGTGGATTTACATAAAACAAATAAGCACAGAGTCATTTGTAAAGCAGCATTGCACTGTACCAAACAAGAGATTAACAGTGTGCTTGTAAGTGACAATAAGAAGCTGTATTAAACTCCACATATCAGATAACCACGTCTCAGATGGAATGTGAGGGCAGATAACTCCAGAGGAAATGCCTGAGGACTGGGCTTTTTCCAAAGATGCCTCTTTGAATGTTTTAAGACACAAGTTTATGACGATGGCCTAAAAGATCCCCAAATACAGTAATGTTGTCTTAATATGCTCTGAGGAGACACTGATGGATAAAGCTGTCTAAGAAAAAAAAATTAAAAATCACTACTGACCATTTCATTTATCATGTTTTATCCCATTAAAATTGCAGATGGGATTACTCTTTAGGCTACTCAAAAAGATGACAATTCTCAAAAAAGGCCTTATATTTAGATCACCATCTGCTCAGGCCTCTTTTACAGTCTGGTTCCTGGTGATCAATAATTTGCATTTTATTACATAAAGGTCCTTGAACATGCATGCATACATGATTTAGAATTCATTGTATGTTCAAAATGTATGAAGTCATTATCTGATAAGTTTATCAAAATGGTTCATAAGTAATCCACATTTATTGTTTTGTTGATGAAGAAAACTATTTTAAAAATATCTCAATTACAATTGATATCCCACTAAGAGATTATCAATTTTATGTTCCACTTAAATCAGTCTCAGTTTCCTAAGTCAATTTGATTGGATATTTTTGCAAATATGGGCTTTTAGCCACTGAGGAAATCAAATCATTCTATCACTCAGATGGTGGAGCGCCAAAAAACAAACAAAAAAAAAACTTTATTTTCTGAATTAAATCAGAATAATATAGTAGATGTCAACTATGTAGTGGGCTGCAAGAGTAACTCACAAGGTATTGTTGCCTGGGGAAGGGACCTGGTTTGAAATGGCAAGTAAATTAGTGTGGAATAAGTTAAACAGATTATTTCTACATAGAGAATCAGAAATTTAGAAATGTTTTGAATCACTATAGCAGCCTGATTCCGTGTATAAAGGATGTACAGTAGAGTTCTCTGCTGGTGACCTATTTTTATTGAGGCCATACAGTGTATGTTCTCAAAAGATGAATCTGAGATACTTTATGTTATCCCATACCAGCAATCCCCACAATAACACATGATCAGTGACTTCAGAAGTGGGATCTGTATTTGAGTGTTTAGTTATTATATGTACTAGTGATTCCACAAAATTTACCCATCAAATTGCTATGTTTTTTTAATGTTAGAAAAAACTCTAAACCTGTCTTGTAGATGGTTACACCTTTTTTAAAAGTAGCTGTGATTCTCTCATCTGTCCACAGCCTTTTCATCCTTGATGGCTGTGTAAAGAAAATAGTGTGTAACATTAACAACTATTATTCTTAAATGTCTCAATCAGCTCAAACAAGACTGATATTGTGTTAGCCCACAAACAACAAGTATGTTGTATATAAAAACAAAAACTTAATTCGGTCTTGATCAGTGCAATTAATTACTATTTTTCTTATCATGAGGTCTAACTGAATACCAAAACTGACTCTTAAGGGTATAGGACCCCTTTCTGTGGTCAGCTTTAAACTGTTGGTATACAGCCCTTCCTAGATCTACTTCCCACACATTGTAAAGTGTGGTTATATCATTTTGTAACCGCTGAAGTTTTTTCAAAATTTATGCACTGTAAGAAATTTGACAGACTAAAACCAGGCAGATTTTGAACAACAAATAAATAAATAACTAAAAAAAAAAGACAAAAATAGAAAATCTAACCACACAAGCTCATTTAGCAACAAAACCGTGTTGTATATTATGAAGGGCGCCCTCTGTCTTTTTAATGTCTCTTAACCCAATCTTCCACTCGACTTTGTTTTACTTTTCCAGCACAAGCAAAACCACCTGACCAAAGAAGACATTAAAGACTTAAACTTTACGACTTTTGTACATGCTGAGTGATAGGTTACTTTTACGAGACAAGTAAACTTAACATAATATGTAACATATTATAATAGCCATCATTCAGTGAGATCACTGAATATACTAAGGGGGAAGGTTATAAAGAAGGACTTCTTTCTTTGTGAAATGGAACCCTTTTACAGATATGGTTACATAACATTCAGTAGGGTAAATAATTTCATGTGATTTGTTTTTGTGTCCTACATGTGGACTTTTGGCCTTCTAGAGGCCTAGGTGAGTTGCTGTTCCCACGCTTTTCGTGTCTTTAAGCTGTGCTGTTGAGAAACAGTTGGGAGAGCGAGGAGTAGTAGGTTACAGTTCTGGAATGTGCGCGCGCTCCCGACCCCTCGGTCACGGCTCGCAGCGCAGACAGACTCGGGTGCGCGCGCAGCCCGAAGCAGGTCTGGAAGTGCAGAGAGGAGGCAGGGAAACGCTGCTGGAGCGGGGAATGATGGCGGTGAGCTAGAATAAGGAACAAGTTTTATACTGTAAAACTGTGATCTTGAGCCATAAATTCGGTGTCCAACACGATGAACGAACTAGGTGAGAGGCTGGGAAAGTTTTTTACCTTTTGTCCGGTGTTATATTTAGCGCTTGTGTTAACGTTTTCAACGGTTCGTGCTTGATATGACACAATGAATTGTTCAGACAGAGATAGTAAGGTTCAGGCTTATTGAACTGTCGGCCCAATATGTTGAACTTTGTTTCGCTCGTTTTTTTCTGTGGTAGGCGTCCCCAACAACACCAATAAAGTTTGACCGGTTGATTTAGGCACAGCAGACAGACATAGTTTTAGTTAGTTTCGAAGTTAACAAGTTTGGTCTAATGTTAGCTTACGCTAGGAGTGAGACAACTATCCAAATGCATACAAGCGGCTGTGCACGCGACGTTAACCTTAAAAGCTGCTATCAACAGTCAGTTAAATGAACGTTGCGCTTTACCTGAACTTTTGAGAATTTTTAAATTTTAACATAGAAATGCATATTTAAGTAAAACATATTTAAATAAGCAATATCTGTTTGGAAAAGGTGAGATGAAGGTGTATCGTGCTTATATTAAGACTCCGCCTCCCTATCCTGTCTTTAGATGACTTCGCTTGAGTTGAGAGCAGTGCTCCAGAAAACCTCCGCCGGACCCATGGTTGCTTAAAGTCATATAGTAGTTCCCCATCAAAGCCTCCAAGAATCATAGAAGCCGGTTTTAAGATTTGTACGTCTGCCACCAGCAAGCAAGATGATTAAAGCTGAAAGCAAAGGAGGGGACAGGAGCTTAAGAAGCGCGTCCCCTCACAGAAATGCATACAAGTCTGACTTCCACGCTATTAAGTGCTCCTTCGATGGGCCAAAGTCCGAGTCTGAGTCTTCATTTGCAAATGGATCCAATGACGTCCGGGAAGACTCAAGAGGGAGGCCTTTTGGAACCAGAGTGAATAAAATAAAGAATATATTTTTACAGATGGATGGTCAACAGCAGGAAGGCCAAGAAGGGAAAGTAACTTTGAAGTCTGATGTTCCTGGGGATAAAATTCCCCAGGTTTCCCCACCGAAGATGCAATTTTCAGTCAACACTCACAGAGTTAACCTCAACAGTGCCGCAAGCCCAGAATCACACAATTTAGATAAAACACCCAAGGGAGAAGAAGTTGAGATTGACAAAGTGGCTTTGGCAGAGAAGTTTTCTGTGACCAGAAAACTATTTGAAAGAGGCATCAAAGAGCAGCCCGCAGCTGAAAAGCAGTCTCCAAACAGAGTAGTAAACCGTTTATCGTTAGGAAGTGCATCTGATGACAAAAGCCCAAGGAGGGTATCAGAATTCTCAGAAACCACTAACAAAAATGAACAAAGTCATGGATCAACAGTTAAAAGTCATTCCGATGACATGGCTGATGGTGAAAAAAGACACTCATCTAGAGTGTCACTGAATGCAGGGCCCATGTCAAGGAGACTGGAAAATTTTATGGTTGACAATGACTCAGAAGACAACACATCTGCTGGGAAGATAGGAATGGTGTCTGCTATACAACATAGTACTATTGAACATATACAGCCTACCTCTCCAGCACGGGAGACTTCATCTAAACCTACTTCTGTAAAAGACTCCGCTGACTCTTCAGTCGTAACTAATGTCACCAACAAAAGTAAAGACAGCAAATCTGTATCTGTGGGGTCAAGTTTTGGGCTTAAGCCAACATTCCAAGCACCCAAATCCGTTTCCTTGACAAACGATGCCATGCACAAACCCCTCTCACCAGAGGAAATTACCCCAGTAAGCCGTGGCTACAAGTATTCCTCATCTGTTGATGGATTTAATCGTACATCTGTTGGTGGGGATGGAGGCAAACCATGTAGTCCATCCCCAATGGATATGAAACAGCCTTTTCCATCAGCTGGTGGCTTTCAGAGTGCCAACAGGGCCAAATACCCTGAAAAAGCCAGCAATAATGACAATGTAATACGTAGCCATGCTGGAGACAAACAACCCAGCCAGACTTCATCATTGGACTCCAAAGGGGCTGGTATGGTACGGGCTGAACTGGTCGTGGTTCAGAATGAGTCCTCAGAAAGTGAGGAGAATGAGGGTGAAAACAATGAAGACGAGGTGTTTGAAAAACAAAAAGAGAACCACCAACATGTCCTGAAAGGAGCTTTTCCACCAGAAAAACAGAGCTTTAACCCAGCTCATCAGGTCACATCACTAGAGACCAAAAAGGCAGCACAAAGGATAACAGACACCGTGGATGAAGGAAGATTCCTGGAGGAAAAAAATGAATTTTTATTAAAAGAAGAGAGAAGTGAAGAAGATTTAGTTACAAGTCCAGATGGTGAAGATACTTATGGTGAAGATGATGAGACAGCAGAGGAGGAGGGTACGCTAGAGGAGCAGGTGGATCAGAGCATTCTGGATAGAGCCTCTCCAGTAGTGTACGGTATTGAGAATGCAGCATTTGTGGATGACAGAGATGTAGACCAGGTCCTTAGGGAAGAGGAGGAGGTAGAGGACGATGAAGAGGATCAAATGTATAATGAATATGATGACTCCTATGAGGCCCCTGGTCTGTCAGATGAGGATGAACCTCCCCCAAAGAGGAAAATCAAGTTCTCCACAGATCCCATTTTGGTAAGTGTTTTATGTTGTTTATATTTGAAATACTGTTGCTGAAATACCTAAAAGGTATTGCACTGTACTATAATTATAAACCACCATCTCACTGACTCAGCAATGCTGTCTGACCTGGGTGTTCAGTGCAGACACAAAACAAATTAGTGGAAGCTCAGAATGAACACTTTTGTCTGGTATGTTCATGGCACATTTGCTGCACTGTATCATCAGAAAAGCTTTGCCACAGTTCAGATAAAACCAAAACTATGATTTATTTAATCTTGCTGAACAGGGAGGCAGGTAATTTGACAGCCTGTACCCTTAATCTTATAAGAGGTGAGGGAAAGGTTTGGAGTCCAGAGAAAGTACTGTTGTGGTATTTTTTTTGGGGGGGGGGGGAAGTTTGCAAGGAGCTTGTGAGAGAAGAACTCAAGCTAAACAAGGTCTACAATGAGGTAGACATGAGTAAAACTTTACTCTTAACTATAAAACTTAACTCTAGACTATATTCCAGGTGTGCCCAAGTCCGGTCCTTCAGATCTATTATCCTGCAACTTTTAGATGCAGCCCTTCTCTAACACACCTGAATCAAATGAATGGCTCGTTACTAGGTGTCTGCAAAGCTGAATGACATGCGAATGAGAGAATTCAGCCTTTTGCTTGCTATATGCTATGAAATCATGACCACATCTGCACAGGGTGGGTGTTTTTACTCATTTAAGCTGTTTGGTCTGAAATCTTTTGGAGGTTCTGGATGCCTTTGTACAGATGGCTCCCTAGAGTTACATTTGGAAGACATCAGAATGAGCTCATGTGTAATGTAAATAGAGCAGGTGAGTATTCAGAGAATTTGCAGGGAGCTAGTGTGCTGGCTAGTAACAGTTGCTGCTTCATAGTTTTTCTGTCGTGTGCATTTGTTTTTTACGTCAATAGTGACAAATATGGGTTTTGTTCTTTGACATTGGGAAGTGCTAGGAGTCAAACACAGTGCTTTTTCTGTTTTCAAAGCATTTCATGCCTCATCAGAAACATTATCAAATCAAACACATTCACTCCCTTATTTGCAATTGTGGTGGTCTGTTGTTTTGGGCTGTTTTCCTGTCTTAGGTAGCTAGGTAATAACAGATTTGTTTAATTTGCAAGTACATTGTTTACAAGAGCTTGCACATGCTTAGATATTTCTATTGCATGTAACATCAGCTTGAAAACATCACAGAGCAAACATTGCTGTCAGCAGCTCAGGCATTTAAGTAGAACCCAAATGAGACACCAAAATAACGCTCCCATTTGGTTAGATACCATTTGTTCAGTAAATGGTACTACATTAATGTAGTCTCTGTACCCAGCCCTAGTATTTACATGACAGCTGGTCAAAACCCTTAATTATTCTTCTGGTTTTCATGTGTGGAAAAACTTTAAAGTTTTCCTTCTTAACATAGATTATGCATTGCTCGTTTAACTTCTGTCCAACATGGATAATGGTAATTTAAGGATTTAATTATAAGATTGATTTATTTTACTAATCATGAAGAAATGATTTTAAAAATTATTAATGTATTCAGAATGACAAATACTTTTATTAAAAAGCCATGATACCTTGCTGTTAAAATCTGCAGTATCCCTGGTTGTATTAACATTGGTACTTTCAGAATTAGTATGTTCATTGGAACTGTATGCCGTATGATTAAAATTAATATTCCACAGTAAGGCTTTGTGTGTGCATAGCTTTTGCGTAGTTTTTCAATTAGGATGTTCCAATACCATTTATTTTCTGTTCGATACAGATTCCGATACCTGGGGTTTTGATATCTGCTGTTATCAAGTACCAATCCGATACCTGGGTAATTTTATTAAGAGGTCAATTCAATTTATAATTTAATATTTATTATAGACTTTGATGTATGGTATTGTTACTATCATTCAAGGGCCTGGCATGGGCTAAACTATAATACATGAATTATATATATATATATATATATATATATATATATATATATGTATGTGTGTGTGTGTGTGTGTGTGTGTGTGTGTATATATATTAGGTCTGACATATTAATAAAGTTGTTAATCAGATTAATTACAGCTTACAAATTAATCATGATTAATCACCATTTGCGACTATGCCTAAAATTTGCCCGTTTCTACTGTTTTGTATCAACAGTAGGAGCCAATGCTTACAAATATTTACTGTTAACTGACCTTCCCTTTTTTTTTTTTTTTTTTTTTTTTTTGTAAATCCTCACGGTTTTTTTAAAAGCATTTGCCAGTGTGTTTTTGCTGCAGTTCGTTGCCCTTTTCCTTTAAGGCAACAAACTCGTGCTTTTTCATCTGATGACAACCGATGTGCTTAATAAAGTTGCTGGTGATAAATATGCTAACTCTGGAAACTTTAGCTTTGCATATGAGGCATGTTGCTCTTTTGCTAGTGAGATTTTCTAAAGAGTAATAATTCCAAATTGGCAACATAAAGCTACTGCTAAATGTTAGCACAGCAGTGACTCACGTGCCCCTGCTTCTCTGCCTACCAACTCAAAATAATCGTCACGCAAGATTGCCTAACTTCATGTGTCTGTGTGTGGTTGGGTTGAGCAGGAAAAAAGAATAATTATTCAGTTTCTGTGGTTTTGGATAGTATTTAGATAGAAATACTCACTGATTCCCTTACTTTTGGCAGGATCACAAAGTATTTCCGATGCTAATGTTGGTATTGGCCCAGCTCTACTTTAAATCTTTGCCAGCACTGGATTGCCTCTTTTTCTGCTCGCTGCCATTGTTGTGAAGACATGGTTGAGAAAATAAGTAAAATCTTAGAGACAGTCAACTTTTAGATAAATCATAGAATTTGCACTAATGAAAATCTCTGTAATGTTCTGTTACAGTTTCACTATCATATTTTCATTTGTTGTCTGCAATTTAGGTACTCTCCCCCCCCCCCCCCCCCCCCCCCCCCCAATGTAAGCACTTTTGATATTTCCACCTATCATCATAGTATGCATTTTCAGCTTGTACTTTAGGGGTGTGGTGGAAAATGAATATTTTCCACTACTACTATTCCATCATCACCATATCTAATCAACATTTAGTTAAAACAGAGAGAAACAAATCACTCCCTTGCATTCTACACAGCTTGCGAGCAGTTAGTTGTTTATCCAGGCTTTAAAATGTGTTATCTCAGGGTGTGTTACCCCTCCCCTTTCCCATCCTAGTCATCAGGGGATACTGAGACAGGGGATGAGAAGCTGAACTGTAGTAAAGGGGACAAACAGCAAAATGCCTAATTTGCCTTAAGTTGAATTGTGACAGATAAACTTGCAGTCATGTATCAGAACAATATGTCATAGTTTCCTCTCTGTCAGGTCAGTTGACATACTGTTCATAACTACCATGAGGGGATGGCTTTCTGCTAAAGAAAGATGGTTGTATATTTTGACTGGTTTACGCATATCCCCAGTGTTCACTCCAAAGAAAATTGTTTGTGTCACTTATAGTTGGTATTGTCCCAGATCAGTAAGTTTGTTTGTGAAACGTATTCACATATTATAGCCCAAAAGTAAAGATGATTGTCCTCGAATGCTGTGGAAGCTTATTTTCATGATATATTCAGCAGTTTTCTTTCATCAACATGTTACCAACATCATTTATCAAATCTAGAAAACTGTATTGCAATTTCCAAAACCTATTGTAATATTCACATTAATCCTTTAATCTGACCAACAGTTAAAACTGTAATATATTTGCTTGTTTTTAAATTATGTAAAACATAGAAAAGGAGCAGATTATTATTTGTTAGAGAGACTAAGACTAAGTGGGATGTATAAAGGTCTATTTTAAATTATTTTTTATTCTAAAGGGGATTAAGTCATGAGTTGACTATAACAGTGGTTGCAGAATAATTTTGATTGACTATTAGTAGGGGTTGGAATCTCAACGATTACGATTCAGATGGCCGCAATGTGATAATAAAACTGGTTATTGATACATCAATTTCTTTTCTTGAGTGACGACTTTTACTATTGATTTCAGAGTGGAAATGTGTGACATGGTTTCTCGTAACATCCAACAAAGAAAAATACTCATTCATCTATTGGTTAATGTAGGACAACTTCTCTTTCCACCTCATTGGATCAACACATGGAGCTGCATCAGATCCCATATTGCTCTTAGGTTGACCATATTTCTGTCAGAACTTTTACGGTGTCTTCCACGCTCTGACCGCTGACACATTTCTTCCAGCCAGAGACATCTATTGTCCAAACACACCCATAAGGACCATTGTGTTGTGGCCTACTGCCTGCATTTGGTTCACTTGAAGCTAACAGACATTTAAGTTTTTAGTGCGAATCAGAGATTGCTTCTTCAATTCACAGCCGACTTTGTTTACATTTGCACACCTCCCAAACGTACCGGACTTTCTGAGCAAACGAATCCACCCATGAAGCCGAAGTACTGCTTTCAGTGCGGTTGGTGTTTATACTCAATGTGAACATCATGTTTGTTAGTGTTATGTCCCCAAACAGACAACCTGGGTGCTGTTTTCTGCTATTTTGAGCCTTTTGTGTTCCTTAAAATTGTGTTGTTAATTAACAGAATCAATATTTTTGATATTCATAACTTTTGTAGGTCAATTCAGAATCGTCCAAGTCCACATTATGATTGAAAACAAAAATCAACTACCACCCCTCCTATTTTGTGTATTAGTTAACTATGTCTGGTAGATTTTTTCATATTATTTAAAAATCATTGTTACTTGTGGGAGAGAATGCAGTATACAGGCTTTATAAAGTTACAATTTTGTCAAAACCCTGATATGGGCTATGATTAAGACCTTAGAGGTCAATATTTGGTGGCAGGGATGTCTAGTCTCATAGACGTCCTTAAGCCAACATCTCTACCTGTGGCAGAGCAAACAAAAGCGTCCTGTCAACTGTACATCTTTATCCACAGTCTACTAGTCAGAGCTGGCTCTGAAATTGAATGTACTTGAGTTGTACATGACTAACAGAGAGGAAGTGCTTTGTGCTGCTGGTTCAATAGAGGATTAGGTCCCCAAGTAACCCAAGTCTTCTTGACAGAGGAGATGTCCTGTGTGGAAGAAAGGTCCTCTTTGTGAAGGAAAGCGGACATCCACTTTCAACATGTATCACCCTCATCAGGGTCGAAAAGGGAAAGTTGGAAAAAGAGAGTTTCTGGGGCAGTCAAGCTAAATATTGAATGTCAGTCTATTAACACATGCATTTAATGTCCCTGGTATTTAAAATTTACAGTATAAGAAAGGAAATGGGTCAGCATTATATGAGATTAAACATTAAGATTTTTATGCAAATATGCGAACACACAAACGTCAGTTGCTCATTTAAATGCTGCATTCCCATTTCTGCTCTGTCAGTGTAAACGTTTGTAATATCTTCTGCATTATCAATATATATATAATTATTTCTTCTAAACTTCTATTACATATTGGACTATGTCATTGTGAACTACATTGTCCATATTCAACAAGACCATTCAACCCATAAATCTTTAATTGGTCAGTGATTTTTTGTTTATTTATGACCAGTTTAAAGGCTTATATCATTTAGTGTGTTCGCTATCTCTCTGTACCTTATGGTGTCATAAAAAGCCAATAGTTACTGAATGATTTGCACTTCCTGCTGTAGTTGTGTTATCTGCTTGGGGACACAGCCTGCACAGTCATTTTTAAAGTAGTTATCTCATATGTAGAAAGAGGTTGGCATGGGATTTGAGTAATTTTAAACAGAGCAACCTTTGACATGGTAGTCAAAAAAAGAGATGACGTAACAAAACAACACCCCTGCAGTTAAAGGAAGCACCAACAGCACTTTTTAGCCACTTTGTTCCTTCTTGAACGCACGGGGATGTGGTCAAAGATTGGACAGTCTATTTATTTATTTTTTTATGCATCTGGCTTATAGATTTCTCACCTGCTTTAGATAAGTTTCTAGGCTAAAATAAGTGTACAATTATGTGGTGTGTCTGCAAAAGTCCGTTAAATGATCCATTAGTGTTATGCTTCTCATTTCCTTGCTGAGATGGGTCTTTTGTGTAGGAATGTCCCTGGCTTGGCTCCACCCTCATCTAAGTAGCAGAGAGGATCTGAGTTCTCTTCAGCCACCTGGGTTATTTGGTGACAAGACAGGGCAGAATACTAATGCAGTCAGCTCAATGCTGCTCATTAAACAACTTTCATGGGCTGAGTGTTGGGCTGATTGTAATTGCCTTGAACAGATTAACTTTGTGATTACAGGCAAACACGTTTGAGAATGCTATTTTCACTAAAAGGTAAAAGTTATTTTGTTAAACGTTTTTAGCGGTTCTTACAGAGCAGCAGTCAGTACCGTTTTTGTAAGCCCATTTATAGACTAACCTGCTGAACCTGTTTATGTACTGCACTTCCCATTGGGAATTTGGTTCTGTTCTTTTACTCCACCTCTTCCTGCTTTAGCTTTTATATTAAACACTTTGGAAGGCAAATGTGAACTTTGTTTACTAAAAGCGTTTTTTTTGAGTGACTGATGTCAAATGTTTTGGACAGTGTGGCTGATAGGAAATTTACTAATGCTGTATTTCTTGCGTTTCATAAGACACAGTTCAATAATGGCAACATATAGGACACTGAACCCTTCCCCTCCTGGAGGCAGGACAGCTGGCAGCCAACTAATCTCACATGCATTCTGTATACCCATGCTGAGTACAATTGTGGCCCAGATTTTTTTTTCTTCAGGTTTTGTCATTCAATTGCAAGAACATCGGACTAATCTGGTTCAGATCTCTATTTCTTTTTATGTTAATTTTGATGTTTATGGTGGGTTAAAATGACCACTTTTTGCAAAAAATCTAATTCCAACTTATTTAGGATGTTGTGGCCATGCTGAAATGTATGCAGCCCAATTCAAAGGAAAAACAAAGATATTACAATAAGAAAATTATGTTTTGCCCTATCAAAATATTTAACAGCAGAAAGCAGCATGTTCTTGATTCTTCAAGAAAATTTATTTTTGTTCTTATTGATAGGAAAATAACATTGCACATTAACAAGGCTCCTGGCGCCACCTGTGTGTTCATTTCTTGTTTACCTGCCTTGTAACACAATCTGCTGATTTGTTGTGTCATCACAGTCAGGTTGGTGTGTCCAGGAAACATTAGAGATATGCTGTTTTGTTTGGTTGTGTGTACTTGGATTTTAAAAAAAAAAATACTGGGCTCCATGCCTTTTTTCTTTCCTAATTACTCTGTAATCTGTGCTTGCTGCCACCCCTGCCCCAGCTCACTCGCACAGCATGTTTTGATTGTTGTCTTTTTTTGTAGCCTCGTTTACCATTACAAGCTCCCCTATCCAGCGGTCAGCCCTTTGTGTTTTTTGCAGTGGCAAGAGATTTCTTTGGTTTGCTTTTTCTCATAGCTGCTGATCATTTCCCACACTGGTATTCAGTTATATGGAGGGAATTAGGGAAGGGATGGAAAGAGTTTCATTTTGGGTGTGGGCATGTGTACATCTGTGGATGTGGGTCTCGCATAAAGAAGACAAACCACTACAGTTGTAGACGTTGGATGAAAAGCCACACACATCTTGCTTAGGGTTAGTTTGTAGGACGAAATGGAGATGATGCCATTTACAGTCTGCTGATCATATCAAAGCCCCAGAGATCAGCAGTGATTTAAGGAGGGAAATTGGGATAACTTTTTTTTTGGGGGGGGGAGTCTGTTTAAATTTTAACTTCCCAGTAAACAGACCAATTTATGTCTATCTTAAAAACAAGACAGTGGTTAAGTGATTAGGTTTCAGCAGAGAACAGAATATTGTTAGAAAATGACGCTAGTAGTTCATGGCAACAGAAAAGTCAGACATGAGAGATCAAGGAGAGGTAAGGGGGAGAAGAACGGTTAATGCCATGGGACTGAATGCAGTAGTGCTGTCTATACTCTATTAACCTACATTTGCAACCCTTAATTACTAAAGTCTCCAAAGTCTAAACTCAAAAGCATCTTTTATCCTTGATGACATTTCTGTGTGCTCTAGTTCCACAAATCCATTTTTAACAATGTAAATGAAAATGGATAAGCTTTGTCACACATCTACTGGCACTTTCAAGTTTGTCAAAGGCATGCAGTGTTACTTTAAATTGTAAAAGCCTAAGGTCAGTTTTAAACATAAGAACTGGTAGAGTTGCATGCCATACATACATTTTTAAATGGTTAAAAATTCAAATGGAAAATTTATCTCAAGTAGCTGCTTGATTATTTTTAAAAAGTTATATTAAATACTGTAATATGTTCATTCCTCTTTTATATGAATGAGAAACTTAATTGTGCTGGCAAGTCATTTAAGATTTCTAATTGGAGTTGATCACATGACTAATCTCAGTTTAACTTTCTAACCCAAGACATACTCAGGAAGTTTAGCAGGTGTGATCTCTGGACATGCTACAATGCTTAACATTATGAAGTAACTGGAACACCACTATGTATTTGCCAGTGGTTAACCTGTTTTTACCTGTGCAGTGCCAGCTATGTAGCATATTACAACAGTAGCTGGTTCAAATGGGGACAGCAGTGACTAGCAATGGCACATCCAGTCAAGGATTTGCCAGGACAGCTACAGCTGTCAGTGGCTACTGTTGCGGCACTGATGTTAGTTTTGCTCTTGGCTGCCATAATATTGTGAGGTCCATGCACTTTGGTGATAATACAATTCTCTGTTCAAACAGTTTAAAGTAATTTCATCTTCCTTATTTTTTGTTTTTTTTTTTGTTTGTTTTTTTGTCCCCTGCAAAAACAAATCTGTGAGTCAAATCTGGTATCAGCTGAAATTAATCACAGATCAGAATTATAATTTTTTTCTGTTATAATTAGAAAAGTGAGATCATTTTGATACAGACTTGGATTATTTCACCTTATTTTTTAAATAAATTGTATGTTTCTTTTACACTACTCAAGTTGCATTTAATTTTTAAAAACTTTTTACCATTTTTTATCAAAGTTTTGAGGCCCTACGAATAGCATTCCTGCCTGAACTACAGTGGAGCAACAAAGTGCACATTCAGCTAGTGACTAGTCGTACTTGCTTACATACTACATGGCTGAGGTACCTGTCAAGTTGACCTATCACTACATGTTTTCTAGGGAAATACAGTGTGAATCCTCTATTGACTGTATCTGAAATTCATCAGGAAGCAGTTCAACAAATTCACTTTGACAAACTGGACAGCTTAATGAGTTCTGGAAACGTATCAGTACTGTTTTAAACTTCACCCAAATGCTACATACTGGGGAGACAGAAAGAGAGGAGGTGGTTTTGCTTTAGGCTGATTCTCAAGCCTTGACATTCTCACAATGGAAGTTTTTATTTGATTACATAAAATAATTATCTATTCTATCTATTTCCACAAGTTTTTGTTTTTTTTAAAACATTTTGTGGTAAGTGAATAGACTTGTCACAATATTAGAATTTCTAACTCAATATTGATACCCAAGAAAATACCTCATACTTGCAATGCATGATACTAAGGAGGGTAAAAAAAACATTTTATTAAAAGCAATTGCAGCTGTTGTTTTCCTACATAAAATAGTTCTAACGCATTCACAGCATATTAAATCTTTAATGCAATGCTGTTGTATTTTTCAATGTTGATATTTAGAAATAACTCATAGAAATGAACCTTTTTTTCTAAGTAATCTTTAGTAATTTAGGAGCAAAAAAAAATCATGAAGTTACAGTGCTTGTTTTTCAAACACGGATGGTAAATTAATCTAATATTTATCATTTCTTTTGAAATAAAATACTAGTTTGTTAATTTTGTAAACTAAATTGTTCATTATGAAAACATTTGAGTTTGAGTTTGTGTTGGCTAAAATTATTTGGTTGACATACCAGTGTCACTTTCAGTGAGTTGAATACACTGAGTTAAAATGGCTATTCACTTTAATGTTTTTTATGAGTAATATTAAACATAGTGTGCAGCAATGTCATTTTACAATGTGTTTAGATGGACTGAATTTTATTGGATTTATTTTAATTGTATTTCAGTATTTCATAATTTATTTTCTTTATTTTTGACAACCCTAGAAATAAAAAGGAGCAATAATCAAAACCTGGAACTGACTCATTTGCTTTTCAAATATCTAGTATTGCTCATTAGAATTATACACTGAGTGTTTAACACTCACAAGCTAAGTTAGTTAGTGTGTGTCTTTGATACTTTGTAAATTTATAATGTGACAATATGCAGCTATGCTTTGATTTGCGCTTCTTTTATATCCAAATGTGGCTTAAAAGGGAACTTCTTTATTAACCCTCATAATGACCTTAGTTCTCCTGCTCAACTCCAGCGTGCACTTGACAACTTTGTGCTTACATAAAAAATAAAATAAACAATAAAAAAATATTTAGCTAAGTTTGCAACAACTGCAAGCTGGCTACAATGACTCTGTGCATCTTGTGAATGCTGCTCAGTCACTTCATTTTCTACTTCCTCCCAAAACAGAAATGATCAGATAAACAACTCTTAAGTTAGGTGTGTCCTGCTTTACTTGTAAACAGCACCCTGTCTGTTTTCCGCTCTATCCCTGTATCCAACCACTGTTTCTGTATATGAAAGTTAAATAAAATTTTGGTGCGATTACTAATAAATTCTTTTCTAGCATTTCAACCTGCAGGCCATTTTTCTTTCTAATTTTGAGATGTTTAATCTCAATGAGGATGCTTTTTGTTTTGCTCCATTATTTAGCTTATTGTTCACTAAAAGCAGCAATTCTCTTTTATAAATTGAGACAAATTCTGAGCAAACTTGTAATTTGGTCAGTCATCAGTTATATGTATAATGCACTTTTTGGTATTCATTCCAGCGTCATCTTGACTCTACCTGGATAAGAAATGATACTGACCAAGCTGGGGGTTAATGTTGGTGACCCTCTGTTGGGTGCATCCCTACAATCGGGCATTAGCCCATGAGGGAGTCTGCTAAAGTCTGTTTTGTTATTAACATTTCACATGCTCTATCCAGAATCAGAATTTGATTTACCCCTAACCTGTTTTTAGCATAAATGTTTTTGCATTTGGCCATGAAACATTTGAATTCAGATATGGAGCATCTATATAAATGCAAAGTCTTCACTCCAAAAATATCTCTCTTTGGGACAAATTGTATTTATATTAACTGAGATAAATAGCTTGTTTTCTTAATAATTTTTAATATTCTAATTTATTTATTTGAAAATAATTGGCATAATAGTTATTAATAGACATTTTATTACTGCCGTACCAAATCATGAGGAATCTGAAACTCACCACATTAAATTCAGCCTTATTATAGATATGTTTTTATACAGATTTGAAAGCCCTAAGTTTTAATCTTGATGTTTGCATTTAGAAAAAAACTAGAACGTTCCATCCATAGATGAGAATATCATGTTTTATAGTTACATCTAAACCAAAATTATCTTGTCTAATTACTAAGTAATTATGTTAGATGGTGGTTGTTTGTGTTTCCACTGTGGTCCAATGAAGTGGGATGATTAAGCAAATTAGTCTACTCTCTATCTCCACTCGACTTTTATCTGAGGATCATGTTTGAAATGCAGTGTATGGAAAAAAAACTGTTCAGTGCATCAACAACAAACAAAATGAACTAAATTTATTTTTCTTTTTCTAGTTAGCTGCTGTATTTCTGCTCAACTAGCAAATGAAAGCCCTGAAAGCACAGGGCTGATGTGAGGACATGCTAAACTGTCCATAGTTTGTCAGACTGATTTTTCAGACTTTGTGGCAGAGATGGTCTGGTGTTTAATCAGTGGCAACTAAGATAATATAGTATCTTAGTATAATATAGTATTGTTGTTTGAAATAAAGTATCAGGTAAACCTGGTTTGAAGTTCTGAGCAGTAATCATAATATATTTTTTTTCTTTGATTGCTTCTCATAATATTTCTTTCTACTGCAAGGGTGAAAATTCTTGTTTCCAAAAATTCATCATGGCATGATCCAACTACTTAGTTCTTCCCAGCTGTGTCCCATTTTCCACTCTGCTTATGATCTGCCTTACTGCATGCATGTGTGTTTGTGTAAATAGAACCAGAAAACACTCTAAGATGCATTCAGTGCTCTGTGAAGCCTGTCTTCAAATTTCATAACTTCATAAAACTCTGTATCACGTTTTATAAATTCCTCCTCTGTTTTAATATTGGGATTTACATTTCTCAGAAAAAGTGGAGTTGCAGATGAAGCAGCTTAATATTTTTTAATAAATCATGTCCAACACATCCTCTTCCTTGGCAAGTGTTGAAATAAGCTTGAGCTTGACAACCTGAGCTCAGTACAAAAACACAAAACACACATTGTCTAATGCTTGACACCCTTGTATGGGTGTAGAATATGATACTGATGCTATACTCTTGATATTTTGATCAATCTAGGTGTTCAGCACCTTCTCCAATGAAGAATATGATCGGCGCAATGATGATGTTGACCCAGTTGCAGCATCAGCAGAATATGAACTGGAGAAGAGAGTGGAGAAGATGGATGTGTTTCCTGTGGAGATTGAAAAGGGTAGGTTTAATAAATTAATGCATGGAGCAAGTTCAGCCACCAATTGGAAGATTTCAGATTTTTTTTTCTTGGCAGTACAAAATTTAACTCTGTTGGGTTTTTGCCACCTGTTTTGATTTTGTGTTAACAAATAAACATTAAGACACATTTAACTTAGTTTTACTTAAAATACAACAAGTCTATCATTTAAAGTTGTGTACATTGGCTAGTTTGCATTTAATTCTTCCTTCTCATGCTTTGAAACCTGTGTAATTTCTCTGTCACCAGGGGACAATGGACTTGGTATCAGTATCATAGGAATGGGAGTGGGAGCTGACCAGGGTCTGGAAAAGCTTGGTATTTTTGTCAAAACTATAACAGAGCAAGGAGCAGCTGAGAAAGATGGACGGTGAGTTAGTGCTGTGAACCCTCTATTTACATTACCATAAACATATGTCTTGCGTCACTAAAGAGTCTCATAATGTTTTATGAAACATAGCATATAGTCGGTGTACAAGGCTTACAATCGGTTGTGATGCAGTACATAAGGAATTCATTAACCCTCAGAAATATGTGCAATAAACAACCCATTTTATTTATAATCTCAGAAGAAAGCTAGAGAAACAGTTTTCTCGTCAGCTGCATTTGAAGCAGTTGTATTTTATTTCCTATGCTGAAGGAGGGTACACATATCTCCAGAATAAATCCTTTGGTAGTGACCCCACATGATCTTTCCAGGATACAGGTGAATGACCAGATAGTGGAGGTGGACGGTATCAGTCTGGTGGGAGTCACCCAACTCTTTGCTGCAACAGTTCTGAAGAACACCAAAGGCACAGTGAGGTTAGTTCAATCCCTCCTGAACAAAAAAAAAAACAAAACATAATTGAGTGGTTGAGTCGGTTTTATATTATTTCCTCTGATATATCCTTGTCCAGAGATAAGGTTAAGTGGTGGTATTTTTTTTGCTTTTATGTCAAAGAGGCTCCATAATGAGTATTTATAAGGTAATTAAAGACCTACATATTGGAAGCTCAGGTAAAGTGCATCTCAAAGGTTTCATATTCTAAAGACATGAAGGGCTGAATAAGCTGATATTTCAAAAAGCATGTTTTATATTCCAATAATATGGTTTGCTATCTAACTTTCAAACAGATTCCTGATTGGTCGGGAGAAGCCTGGAACTCAGAGTGAGGTAGCCCGCCTCATAAGCGAGACACTAGAGCAAGAAAAGAACCAACAGCAGCAACAACACCTGGATGACGAACACTCCACAGAGGAGGCGAGTCAGCTGATCATGTAGATAATGTAGATCATCTAAAGCAGTCATTTCTCACAGAAATATTATGTAAATGTCATATTAGATAAACTGTAAATAAACAATATGGAAATCAAAGCCTCTACAAAAGAAGGTTTTTGCAAGTCTTAAAAATGTAATCATAGTAATGCTGATTTGACATGAACTCAGCATTAGCCCCTTTGCCATTTGCTCTCAGCTAGAGCAGGAAATTAGCAGCTGGCTATGAGTAAGCAACGTGTCACCACTGTGGTGTGCTGGAAAAAGTTCATTCAGATGCAGTTTGTCTGCCAGAATTGTGAAATGTTTGCTGAAGCTTGCTAAGGTTCAAGCCACCACAAGCCTCTGCTTTGGCAATGTAGTCTGTGCATAGAATAAATAGGACTAAGTGGAGTAGACTAATTAAAAGGCAAAATTATCAGTGAGGAAATAGATTCGTATAGTTGGTCTCTAGTTATGTAAAGTATTTTTCCTAAATATGATGCTGATGTTTTTGCTTGTAATTCTATGAACACATATATCCAATCTTAGTGGAGAAGCCCATTAATCCGTAGTGATAATTTAAGTTTTATTTATTACAATATTCCCTCCAGACAAGGGCTACCGGTGGGAGTGTTGACACTGGGTTGAACATGTTTTTTAGCAGTAGCGGTGTGTTGGTTTTGGCAATATGTGATGCCATATGTATCATATTTCAGGAGGAGCGGTATGAGGAGGAGGACAAAGTTGAAGAAAGGATACTGGGTTCCAATTTCTCTCCAGGTCGGAATGTCGAGGTGTTTGAGCTGCCTGACTCAGAGACCTTGTTCATGCCAGCCAACATGAATAGCTCTCAGATGGCATTCAAGTTCAAAGAGGTACCACCATATTGTTATTTACTTGTTTAGTATCCACTCTTCAGTATTTTGTTTATATTTATAACTATTTTAATAGACGTAACAAAATTGTTTTATTTTACTGTTTCTAACAGCTGCAGCTCAAGCATAGCATTGCCATAGCAGAAATTAATCAGCTAAAGGAAAAGGTATGATGATGACTTGTTTTTGTGTATTTTCCTCCAAAATAACTCTGAACTTAGAGGTTTAGGCTAGGAAAACAAGCTTCCACTCAAAGTAAACAAGTCGTGTGACCTAGCTCTTTAAAGTAAGCGTTAATACAAACATAACAAACACACTAAAAGCAGCTCATCAGCTAAGCAAATAATTTCATCAAACCAGAGTAACATGTCACCATCTCTGTGCAGCTAAGGGAATCAGAGGAGGAAAAATCGTTGTGGGAAGACAGGGAATCTGCACTGGAGCAAAAAATGAATGACAGCAATGACAAAATCTCAAAGTTGGAGAATTTCTGGCTGGAAGCCCAGGCTGTGTGTAAGACTGCAAATGAACAATTATCTGAGACTCAGGCTCAATATGAGAACCTGGACAAGAAGTACAACAAGGCCAAGAAACTGCTCAAGGAGTACCAGCAAAAGTGAGTTTATCATTTTCCCAAGACTATTCATGGAAAATGTCTGTTGATTATTGTGTGGTGTTCATAGAACACATTTAAAAACAACCATGATTAAAAAAAAAAGCAAACAAAATAAAAATTTAAGTTAATAATTACATAATTATAATGATGTAATGTGTTCATGATATCACAATAAAATATTTTACCCTTCATAAGGTTAGAATTATGATTTTTGTTTTTCATTTATTTTTTATTCTTTCTTTTTTTGGGGGGGGGGGGATAATATGATAAAGAAATTGCATGTCTTAGTGATAAAGCAAAACTTGACGTTTCCAAATAAAAACAAAGATCAGACGACCTCCTAATTTACTTGTTTCCTCCCCAGAGAGATAGACTTTGTGAAGAAAGAGGAGGAACTGAAAAAAATTCTAGATGAAAAAGACAAGTGGTACAAGGAGCAGCTGGAGAGCTTACAAAACAGGGTGAGATACCAGTCCAGAAAATAAATGCTTATACATCTCACTCAAGATACCGAAATAAGCCTTAGTGTGACAACTTTTTTTTTTCTTCTTCTTTTTTGTCCACAGATAGCTGCTCTGGAGTCCGGGGGTACTCCAGTTCTGGAATTTCAGAGTGGTCAGGACTCTGCTACAGAAGAGAGACTTAGCAGCCATGACTCAGTCACCAACACACTGTCTGTTGACTCACTGCTAGGTACAGGGGGTCATAAAATTGAAATTAAATTGCCTACTGTGAAGTTTTTAGTCTTCTTTAACAGTTTATCATGATGGAAACAGTCCATATGGCTGAGGATTTCCACCTTTGAACAGTAGTATACCAAAGCTGAGTTTTTGGCATAACCTGGACTAACTAGCTGGTTGAGCTCACTTCTCTAGCTGGACTGGGAAACATTTTTAGTTGAGTGAATAAGGTGTTGCTAATCAGTTAAGGGATTTGAAATTGGCTATTAAAACATTACCATCAGCCCTTTAGAGAACAAGAAGCCAGTGGAGAAAGGAAGTACAGTGATGTGGTCTCACTTCCCTTGTAAGGAGGCAATACTTGCATAATGGACAGACAGATATTCTTGCATGGATGACTGCTCTATAACCACATGCAAAGATACAATTATCAAAAAAATATATTATTAAAGCATGCAGCTCCATCTCTAAATCTTAATGGAGGAGATAGGCCTTCCCTTTGACTATAAACCCGAAAGAAGCTATACAAAACAACTTAGAAAACTTGTTTATCAAATTTAAAAACAATGTGGAAATATATATATATATACATATATATAAAAACTGTTAGCCATATTCAGGAGTTAGAGTGGATACTAAATTGATAGTAAAGTAGCGGACTCTATACAATATATGGCATGACTTTATTCATAATGAGCAAAAATCAAAGCTGCTGATGCCTCAAATATGTATAAGCAGTTCCTGGACATAGCCTATAAAACAGCTCTGCATTTGAGTCATGACTGTTCACGGAATTTTTGTTTTAGCACTGCAGCTTGAAGAATATTCTGTGGCAATTACTATTTATAATTTGGAATTCAAATCTTCTGACAAAGTTAATATAACATTATTGCGTGTTAACAGTTTTTAATGTAACAGGTTTAAAATGTCTAGATATGTGGATTCAACAATGTCAGATAAGCTTTGTAAAATTACGAACTATCAAAATTTAAGTCTAAAACAGTCTGGTATTTTGAAACTGGAAATTAATAGAAATTCTGATTTCAGCACAGTAAGACTGTAGTGCTGTTTTACTTTTGTCTAGTTAATGTGTGATTTTACACTCTGCTTTGGTAAGCAAAGTTTGCAGTTTTAAAGAACGGAAAAAAGTTCTCACGGGCATAACCAGTGTCTGGAAATTTTACATCTTCATTTTGTTATCTGTTGTAGAGCAAGATTGGAATGAGTTGGTACCTAAAACAAAGCGTTTGGACACCAGTGCCCACAGAGCGAAGGGCCAGCTGGCCCAGAAAGCCAAACGCCAGCCTCCATCCCGGAACAAACTGAAAGAGAGCCTTGCTGTGACTAAAAGTCACTCACAGGTATGCCAAGAGCAGATTTGCTGCACCCGAAAGAAAGACAGAAAGAAAGGAAAAAAAAACAACAGGTTTTTCCTGCATTCACAATCACACTGCCAACTCAAAATGTATCAGTTTAAGAAAGACAAGACCACAAGGTCGGGTTGTCACAATGCCAAAATTTCAAACTCGATACTAAGGATGGTGCTCAATACTATTTTCGATACTATAATATGGAAGGGAACAAAAAAAAAAAACTATCCACCAACAACAAAAAAAAAAATATATTTACAAATACAAGAAAAGACAAAAACATTGTAAAATAAAGGCATTTTAAAGATCTATTAGCTCACTGCAAAGATTCAGTCTTAGATTGTTTGATTGTAGTGAAAAAAATTAAGTGTACTCATAAGAGTCCTTTTTTTCACAATATTTGAGAACAGATCAAGTGAATGATAAAAGCAAACAAGTTAAGTGGCAGCTCAGAGTCTGAGCATAGCACAGAGGTGAACGTCTTTGGCTCTGACTGCAGCTGGGAGCCCGGACTGCTTCTGCATAGGATAAGGGCCTCTTGTGAGTGCTTTTGGACTGAGGATGGGCCTGTGGCTGCACTCGCATTGAGAAAAGTAAAGGACACATGCTTTCGTGTTAGTATCCAAAAGTCTTCAATAACACAAGAAAAGTCACTAGTTGCTTTTTTTTTTTTTTTTTTTTTTAATAGTCGCTAGAGAGGTCTGAAAATTTACTTAGTATATTGACAAACTTCTTGTTGTGTTTTTTGGCAATTTGGTGTATGGTGATTTTTTATTTTTTTTATTTTTTTATAAACTCTATCACATGGTAACTGCAAATTATGAGTAAATCAGTCACAGTGAAAGTAGAATTATATTCAAGATTTAAACAACTTTATTTATTCCTAAAGGGAAATTCAGTTTACAGTCTACCAGACGAGTAACATTATAAACAATCACAAACACAAACATTCAGGCACTCTGTCAGTGGCAGTCATTGACCACATAAAAACAAACAAAAAATGCTACAAACAGACAAGTCGCCATGGAGAATGAAGAAATCAATAAAACAATAAGTACAGTGCTGCGCCATGTCTACTTGCTGCAATCAGCAGCGATAAGAAGTGTGATGGCAAAAAGAATAAAAGAACTTGCGTATCTGTGTTTTCCTAGGGGGCACGGTAGTCCTTTTTTTTCTTTTTTTTTTGGGGGGGGGGGGACACAGAGAAAACCAAGGTCAGTCATCTGGACTCCTGTGATCTTGGAGCTGATATATGTAGTGAATGAGGCTGCCATTTGCAACACTGTCATTCTCTCAACACAACAGAAGACAGCCTTACATTTTTTTCTTTATAGTACAATAGCACAATATTATAACATTGAAATCAGTCTTCTAGCAGAGCTCGTTGTTACATAAATAGCTTTTATCCCATCTTCCTTGTATTGTCCTTGTAAATAATTAGCTTGGTCCCAGCAGGAAACTGAAGAAGAGGACGAGCAGGAGGAACAGGAATCTGTCAGGAGGCGGAGGTCTATCCAGGAAAGCTTGTCCCTCCCAGTCCCTACTTGCTATCCAGAGAATGAACAGAAAGATGATCCAGGGGAGACTAGAGGTGTTTCTAGAACTAAGGCAGAGGTTTCCAGTAGCCCATCTTTGTCACCATCACAAGGAGAAAGTGTTGAAAACAGCGGTAGTCCTCCTTTGTCCCCTTCAAAACACAGTTCCTCTCCACATTCTCCCTCTGCTTTAATGCGGAGTGTCAAGAAGAGGGAGTCCAAAGGCAAGGGAAAAGAGCTCAAAGGTAGTCAAGAGCCACATATGATGTTCGGTGTAGAAAGCGGTCATTGCTGAGACTGATAATTACCATTTCATTGCAGAGGAGTTAAGTGAAGCTTCTTCAGCTGGAAAACCTAAAAGACGATTTCCAGACTTTGGGTAATTGTCCAAGTTATCACAGATTAATAGCATCAAATTTTTTGTTGCTTTTGTCACTAACTAAATATTATTTCTAATCAAAACAGGGGCCTCCGAAAGTCAGGAGGAAAAGGCAAAAAAACATGACAAGGAGGCAATGAGAGCGTCTTTAGACAGCAGGTATTTTGAGGCTTATATTACAGGATTTAACTTATCAAATTTAGTGCTGTAAATATTACTGGTATTAATGTGCTTCAGATATAAATGGAAAAGCTATATTAGAGTTTTACTGAAAACTGTCATTGCCACAATTATGATGTGAACATAAATTATAGTTTTTATCATTTTTGATGCCAGATCTTAAACTAGTCTGAATCTACAATTGTATTGTCCTACTTTTCTAATGGCCAGAGGATCTGCTGAGTTACTAGAGGAATCTGGAGGTAACCTGTCTCCTGCAGACTCAATGTCCTCCATCCCTACCTGTATGCCGTTCTCCTGGTTTGGAGACAAAGAGAGGGATAGAGACAGAGAGCCTTCCTCTTCCAGCAGTAGCCTGCCTTACACAGCAAATGAGACTGGTAGTGAACAAAGCCAAGATCGCAAAAATAAGGTATGAAAATTTTTTGTTTGTTTTTTTTTTTTTGTTTGTTTTTTTTTGGGTTGGTTGGTGTATTTCATTAGAAGATTTTCAAGATGTTCAAGATTTTACACCACACAAATTTGCTAATTGACAAATTTGCCACAAACTGAATCGCTTTCGGTCTTGATGAATTTTTCAGCTCTTAAAATTTTGATGAAACAAATTCCAAGTCTGCCTGGCCTGAACTTTTTAGAATAGAGTTGTAAAGTTGTTAGGGGAAAAAACTGGTAGCTTTGAATAATGCAATATTGTCACATAGCCAGGTTAAAAGTTTTACAATGCATGTGTGTGTGTGTGTGTGGAGGAGCTGTCTGAACCCTGCCAGCAGATGAGAGAACAGAAACTGTGTGACCAGAAATTCCACCAGAATTTATTTATTTTTAACACCAAAAAATTTGCAAACTTTAGAAAAAACTCCTCTAGTTCATGACTTTTCCTGGTATATCTCCTGTTTATATTCTTCATCTAGCAATGCTTCCTTTCATAAATGTAGCCTTTTAAACAGCGTTCTTCCCAGCAAACAAAATCACACACTTCCTTCTGAAACTGTACAGTAATTGTTGGAGCTGTGTGTTGGTGTGGTGGTGCATGGTAAGTAAATAGTATGGGGATTTTTTTGTGTCCTTGTAACCTGCTATTTATTGTCAAGTGCCATTGCAGTAAAGAACACTACTGAGCATTAGAAGATTGAAATATACACTGAAGTTAAAGAAAGACTGAAAAGCTCCTTTATCAATAAAGAATATTAAATGTGGAGAAAAAACTGACATGACTATTGGAAGACCAACAACACTCCATCTTAATTACACAAATCACATGTGCATGTATGGGATGCCACTTCAGAGTGTACAGGAGAGTAGCGTAATAAGATTAGCTCTGTATCTGTAGCTCTATGGCCAAGTTCGCAAGAGGTGATACAGAAAATGCACCCAACCACAAGCCTGCCTGTCATGCAGGTTTTCATGGGTTGCTGTTTCCACAATATTGTTTAATGACTTCAAGACATTGGCTGAACTTAGAACCATGGATTATCAAGAAATGGCTTTCTTGGTCCTTGGTACTTGGTTCTGTTGCTGTGTGATTTATTTTCAGTGCTTTGCTTCCTGATGATTTTCACTAAACCATGTTTTTGTTTTTAAACAGACAAATCTTTCCTGGTCTTCTTTTTTCAGTCGTTCATTAGATTTGGTACAGTATATACGCTTTTGTTCCGCATTTGATTTTAGATGACACAGTAGAGCATTACTAACAAACCTAGTTCTGGATTTGTAATTTCTCACTTGCGATGCAACCTGTGAATGAGTCACTTTTTTTTTTAGTGGGTATGTGGTAGTGTTCAAGAATCTAAAGCATCGTTTCCACCAACAGGTGGAGGTCGGGCCGGGATAGTTAGGGTGTGGATATGGTTTGTAAACTGTAATCTCGTTGCGTTTCCACAGCTAACCGTAACCTTACTTGAGAGGCTGAGTATCAGCCAGATAGCGATTCCTTCCCTTAAGCTACATACTAGCATGACGCTGTCATAAAGCTTTCCATAAAGTAGAACCAAAACACAACTCAGAAACAAAGGAGGAGAATGGCGGTCATCCAGCAGTTTGTCTTCTTTATTTTTGGCGGTGCTTCGTGACGCCATTTTAAACAGAGATTTAATCAACAAAAATAAAATCTGTTGCTCTAAACAAGGAGCCATTCCTGCTTTGTTTTTATGCCAGGTCACACGGGAAGTGACCTTTTTTTTTTTTTTTTTCCCAACCAATCAACAGATTGCAGTGTGTCAAACGCCACCCTGTTGGGTCAGATCGGTTAATTTGGTACCCCAACGAAAGGGCCCCAAAAAAGTAGGTTGGGTCGGATATTAGGATACCCTTCCCAGTTTTCATGTGTGGAAACGCGAAAAAATGCTTCCCGTCCCAGTCTGCCCCACACCCATTGGTGGAAACAGGGCTTAATTATACCTCCTTTTGTCCCAGACACTGAGAAAGCCTGCAAGCTTATTTTAGAAAAAAAATACTGTAGTTTTTAGGGCATTTGTGGCCAGAGTTTTGTATTTAATCTGAACTCTAACACTGCTGTTTTCTAACCAACCGTCTGTGTACTACCTGTTCATCATGTGAGTCTTACATCCCATTAAAACCAAACGGCACTAAGGTCACACAACAACTTACTGGTCTGTTTGTCATTTTAACTTGGAGACATTACAAGTAAAACCATATAAACTTTTAATGGAAAAGTTAATGCTGCATCTACTTAAGTGAAAACATTACCCCATACCTGAATTTTGTGTGAATTACCACTGTTAGCTTCTGTAGTCCTGAAGGCAATGATGTAGTTTTGGTGGTGGACTGGTCTTAGTTTGTATAATCTTGAACATAGTGCGGCACAGTAGATGATCTTCCTCCTTCTTTTCACTTGTTAAGGATTAAAATCATTGCTCATAATCAATAACCTGGACTGCTTCTAAATTAATTAGATTGTCAGCATAATTCTAGTCCTAATGGAAACGTACTGATAACATACAAATATAACAAATAACCCTCATATTGTTATATTTGTCTACTTCTTGTAGTATATAAGAAAAACTGTTGTTTGGTGATGTGTTACTTTAGTAAATGCGTTCCTTGTTTCCACTTGTTCCAGAGTTTTTCAGTCATAGATGATTCTAACCCTGCCAGTCCCAGTTCAGAGATCTCTGGGTTAGTTGCTGAACCCAATCTGTCTGGGCGCTCACACACTTTAATCTTCTCTTCCTGTGAGGTGAGTGCTCTCCTTGTTGCACAGTCACAAAAGCTGTGTGGGACGCCTTGATGCAACTGAAAGGGGACATTCTCAAGCATGCTCTTTGAGCCTCCCCCTTTCATAGCAGAGATTAAATCATGAATAGAGAGAGAATATCAGAAAGCAGCATGTTTGTGTGTTACAGCCATTTGTTTTGTCTTCCTTAGTCTTGTTGCTTAGGTTTGTTTTGTTTTGTCAGCTGTGATGTTGATGATGTATAGTTTAGCTTCTGTTTGCTTGGTGATGAGCCACCTTCTATTTTACTCTAAAATTAGTCCATTTTTGTTTGCCTCAACATGAATATATGTTATATTACATGTTTTATATGCATTTTTATCTGCTGTCTTTGCACGCTTGTCTATGTGCCAGCTTGGGAATGTGTATCAGCAGCAATTGTACTAAATGTTCTTTGTATGGCATAGTTGCCTTTTTTGTTCTTTTGCTTAGGCAGCCAGCTAAAACAGCTTTTAAAACATTTCCTTCTTCATAGAGTTAAAATTTCACTCAAAACATTTCACATATCCTAAGCAGTTTTAATACAGTTAGCCTGTGTCACAGTACCTGTCACCTGTCTGCACATTATTAGCACTGATCAACACTGACACACAGTTGTAGTATCATATGGACACCGAACGTTTGAATGCATAAATTCTGAGTCTTTGGAGCATTTTTGGACCAACCTTTGGAATCATGTTCCTATCATTTTTTGCACATGCCATATAAAAAATATTCTTAAGCACAACATACAACTCAGTAAGTACTAAAAGCCACTAGGTGCTCTAACATTTCATTCTGGATTGATCATATCAGAAAAATGCATTTCAATACACTTAAAATCAGTAAACAGAGGGTCTCTTACATCATCACTGTAACTAACTAAAGCAACATTATTTTTATATGAGTCTGTAATGTCTGTTTTCTGTCTAGACTTTAGATGATGACCCAGCAACCACAGGAAAAGAATATCAGTGGCAGAACAGGCCAGTTTCTGAGTGGACCAATCAGCAGGTCTGTCACTGGTTAATGGGTATGAACATGGACCAATACACACCTGAATTCACAGCCAAGGGAGTGGATGGCGAGCAGCTCCTGCTCCTGGACAGTGACAAGTTGAAGGTAAAACATATGAACTTGTAAATGATGAATCATTGTGGTGCAGTAATGGTGTATTTGGAGTTATAAAACCTGTCTGTAACTGCAAAAACAACAGTAAGCCTGTTATTGCCACCTTGTGGCCAGATGTTTTCTTTTTTTCTTTCCAAACTAAAGTTTCATTCTTTGGGTTGTGGGTGTGGAAAGGCATGTGATTAGGATGTCAAGGAAAGTAGATTACATTTTAGAAAATGAAGCTGAGATGAAACAATAAAAGATTATATATTTGTTTGATTTGTTTACTTATACTGTGACATAACAAACCAGTACATTTTTTTTCACTTCAGGCACTTGGTGTATCAAGTCAAAGTCACCGTTCAGCAATAAAGAAGAAGCTGAAAGATATGCGGAAGGCCCAGGAGAAGCTGGAGAAACAGCGAGAGAAAAAAGAGAAAGAAGGTCGACGCAGTGGGAGACTGCCCGTCACAACCGACTCCGTCTGCTGAGGTATCGGCTCTGTACTTTCAATTAAGGCATCCCATAGAGTTCATCACCACACAGGACTCTGAGAAACATTATTGCAACCTGGTTTCATGGTGTTCGTTTCAGGAGGTTGCACTTTCTCCTTAAACCTGCTGGTCAGCTGGGACCTCCTCGTGCAGCTTGTCTCATGATGCGTTCAGCTTCTTTTTATAGTCCAAAGACAATTTTTAAATTGGCCATAGGTCTGAATTTGAACATGAATGATTTTTCCATCTCTGTTGGACTGGCTCCCTTTCCAGTTTGATCTGGGATTAGTTCCTGTGCCCCTCCACGGGTTAAACTTTGTACAGTTGATGAATTGACTGTTGTCTCACATTGCTGATGTCGAAGACTGCAGAATATGTCTGTCTGATTTATGTTCACGTTGTAATTTTTTTTTATTTCAAAACATTAACTTAGCTTGAACCATTTTAACTAAAATGGGGAATGTAAAATTAGGTATGGGAACAAAATGAATATTCTAACATAATTGCCACTAAAAAGCTAGAAGCTATGATCATGAAAGTCTGTATTCAGATATATTTTAGTTCTTGCAGATTATGCACATATTTACTTATGGAAGTCAAATGTATACTGCCTTTTTTTTTTTTTTTACATTTTATATTTTTTGCTGAAATATGCCTGATTCCCTGTTCAGCTCTTTGCAGGAAGTTACTGTACAGTTCAGAATAAAAGCACTATATTTGTCTTTTAATCTTCAATGGGCAACAGGTTTTAAATGTATAAATAAGTTTTATACATGTGCCTGCTAACTATCTTTTTTTTTTAATTCCATTTATTTTATACTATCTAAATTTTTCTACTAAGTAGAATAGCTAGGCCATTGATTCTTGCTAAAAGGGCAACAAGTAGGGACCAGGTGACCGCAGCTGCGCTGTCGCCTACTCAAACTATCGCTGAGATGGTACCACGATGCGCTACTTAAATACACTAGCATGTGTACCTCGCTGGTCCTTTTGAAGGTAGGATGAGCATATGACAAGGTCTTGTGTGTTGGGAGCTGTGTCATGTATGAATGGGAACTGAACATTGAAAGTTCACGACCAAACTGAAATTATTTCTTTCTTAAGCATGTTCTGTACACAATATGACATGTAGGACCGCTAGAAAACTTTTCTGAATCGCAAGTATACAAGTAATTCTTGGTACAAACAGCATCAATAAACTAATTTTCCCCTAACATGGCTTGTGTTGTTTCCTCGTCGCCGCTCCTCCATTTAGTACATCAGTTTAACAGACCTGACTCAACACTGACCACAATTAGATGGAGTTAACATATTTTTGCAGAATGTGCAGTTATTAAAGATCAGTTCATGTTCTGTCAAGAATAAACACTTTCATTCAAAATAATTTATTCAAGCATTTGCTTCAATAGGGCATCATGTTGGACACACACACCAATTTTAATGCCCTAAAACAGTGTACTGGAGCTGCAGGTAAACCAAACAGGGCAGAAATCTGTCATAAAGACTAACAAATAGTTTTTATATTTGTTTTTGTTCCCCCTCAACACCATTTGCATAGAGCTTTTACACTACATAACCCCGTTAGATGTTTATTAAAAATGATCCACTCAGTTAAGTGCTTATAGTGCAACAATGGAAATGATGAACTCAAGCTTCAACTGTATGAGTCATAAATACAACCACAGGACCCAATAATGACAGACTTGGTTATAGGTGACTGAGTCTTGTTTGCAATTGAACAAAAACCAGTAACATTGACACAATAAAATGGCAGTTTGTTTTTCTGTCAGCTGTAACAGATTCTAGTTAATCCACTTTTATCGCATGCTAAAATTAATAGTGCAATAGTGTTTTTTCTTTTTTTTCTAACAGTGAATACTTATTTGATCACATCACAGAAGCAGGAGAAAGAATCTCTTCATACTAGCAGCTTATTTTTAGCTTAATAAAATCTGTAAACAGCAGCGCGAACTCAAACCAAACTCTAAAGATAATTTGACATTGACACGGTTCACACTTTAGTTCCCTAATGCCATAAATCATAGTTCTTCCCTCTGGTACAACCCACAAGAGTTAATGAAACTCTGTTCTCAAAGCATCAAAAAAATAATAGTTCAAACTAAAATCCTGAACATTTTGACTTGGAGAAAATACACTATGGAACAACAGTACTTTGTCCACCCGACAGGACTAACTGCTGGTCAATATGGGCACCAGCCTTATAACTCCAGTACTGCTTAGCTTACACTCTGATGTGTGTGTGGAAACCTGGTCGTGATTACTTGTGGTTGTTAATATTGATGGTATCTGTGGCTTCTTATAAAACTATATTATATGACACTAAAACTTTCTCCTGTCATTCCTTTTTCACTCGAGTTGTCTTTATAAACAAATCAGTTCCAGTGGCATCACGCAAATACACACACGTCTTTGTACTTATTTACAATACCTTCTCTTGCACACTGCTACAGAAACAATTTGGTTTCAGAAACTACGAAAAGTTGTCATGTCCTTTGGCTCTTTGCTTGGGACACACCAGTCATCAGCCTCATGGATGGTCTTGTAGTGTTTCCAGACTGACTTGTTGTACACTGGAAGTCTCTCAATTGACTCTGTGGACAGTGCCTGAAGTACGATTAAGAGAAGAAATCGTTGATGCAGCCTTATTTTTTGCAGGACAAACACCAACAGTGCTGCTATGAATCTTAACTCACCCGGATGTAGATCACAGCATCAGTTCCATAACCCTCCAGCGAGTACAGCTTCAGGTCACCCTGGAAGTATCGAGCATAGAGTCGAGAGATGGGCAGTCCATACCCGTAACCAGCCTGAGGGGGTGGAGACACCAGTTTATATAAAGTTTCAACTCAACAGAGTACGATAAATGACAGATCTAATGACAAATAAGTCCTGCAGGATTTCAATCAGTTGAACTTCATCTATGGCAGCTGAGGAAGACTGATGTGGTGGAAACATCTGGAAAGTCAGCAAGTATATGTTCTGATTTTTGTTTGATTCTACAGTAGTTTAGACTTTTTCCAGCAAAAGTTGATGAATTATCACCGACCTGCTGCACACTGATGTGCTTAAAAAGGTTTAACAAAAGTTTCTTTTATTTAGGCCTGAGCAGCAAAGGTGGATGCAAGTGTTTCTTTTTCTCCTCCTCTGCTATTCTTCCAGTAAATGAATTGCTTTTTTAAACATTTCCATTATCAAAATCGTGAGGCGTTGATGTGGCGGCCCCTCAAAATTTGATATTTCGTAATGAAACAGGAAGTTGTTATAACTTCCATGTACAACCAGCTTTCTGCTAAATCACTCATGTTTGATGTCAGTCTCAATGAATGATGTCTAGATTTTGTCAAGCCAAAGCTCAGCCCCCTGCTAGGGCAATTACTATTGTTTACTATTGGGTTTATAACTCTAAGTCGGTTTCCTGCTGGCACAACAGTGCCACTTACTGGTTACATTAAGTATTTTCTAGTATTCTGTGCTGTCCTACTTTTCAATGATTTTTCCAATATACTTGAAACTTTGTCAGATCGTACATTCATCTTTCCCCAAACATAAAAAAAAATATTATTTTTTTTTCACCAAATCTATCCATGATGATGAAATCTGAGGTAATGCCAAAAAAAAACTAAAATAGTCTTCTTTTTTTTTTGGCAGCACAGTCCCAGAGATGCTTGGATTTTGATGAAAGTGTGCATACATGTAGAGCACACCGAAGCAGAAAAAAAAGTTCCTGAAAGCATAGACTAAAATGTACAGGAAGTACCCTGTTTTTGCCCTTTATTTTGACAATTTATTTGATCAGACTTCACCTACAGAATTCATCATATGACCATGAAAATTGGTCAGCTCACTTCTTACACCTGTGTGCTTAAAAGTTATGAAAAGTGTCAGTTTTGGTTAATACAGCCCCTTGAATTTTAATGTTTCACCATTAAAAATCTAATTGATATAATTCTAACATAGAAACACCCAATCTACACCAAATTCCAGTTATGGTCAGAACACTAAAGTCATGTGGGAATAACAGTTATCAAAAAAATTTTCAAAAGACATGTCAAAGTTTGTTTCTCCATCAAGCATCGTATTCATTAACTCTTTTATACAATACCCAATCTGCACCACACTGAACATGCTGAAATCCTGAATGTCAGTGCCATAGCCCCGCCCCCTGGTGACAGGAAGTTACTCACTTTAAAGCCTACATGACCTGCATTACATGGAAGATTATTACTATACTGCCTCAATCCACTCACGCAAGATTCCTAACATGTTATAATGGCTTTCACACAAACTTTGTAGCTGCGTTGACTATGGTAGAAATGTTGCATCCCACTGTACAAGTACAGGTATGGCTGCAGATGAGAGATCACATGGTGGCACGGAAGTTGCCAGGGAACGTGGTCACTGCATGGTCTATACAGTATACTGAACAGAGTTAATTAAAAACTTCCAGTTACAGCTGCAGGGGTTTTACTTGAAGCAAAAGCATCTCATTACTTCTCATGTGATATAAGAGGCAGCTCAAGTAGGACTGAGTTATTTCAAGAATTTGAACAAAGCAGGAAGAGTTTCACTTTTCACATTCAGACGTCACTAACCAGAGGAGCAGCGCGCGAACCGTCGATGCTAGGCCGTGGAGCTGTGGAGTACGTGTAGGTAAACAGCCTCTCGATCTTACGCAGTGGCACACCGCCACCACGATCACTCACCTTACAAAGAAAAAAAAACTGTATGAACACATCCTCAGCAAAAAAAAAAAAGAAAAAAAGCCACAAATCTCAACCATCTTAAAAGCAGTGACGTTGAGGTGCAGCACACACTTACTTTGACTGTGAGATCTTCAGTTCCCAGAGCAATCTGTGCATGCACAGGTGGATACTCCATCGAATCTCCATATAACTCCATGGTGGCCCGCATGGCGTTCTGCAACATAATTATAACAGAAGGACACAGTTTTGCAGGAACTGTGAGGGCGACTGAAAGGCCAACACAGGAATCTCACCTTAAATAGTTCAAACACCATGTGATACAAATGAGATGGAACATAGACCACAGTGACAGGGTTTTCTGGCTCTTTGGCTGTTGGGACAAACAGATGGTTACACATTAGATATCTTTGAACTGGGCCATTCATACAGATTTATTCATTAATAATGTTTTAAGAGAATCTGTCTGCATGCATTTTGCTCTAACATCCCAACAATTTACCATTGAATTCCTCCAGTACCAGCTCAGGAGAGTTCATGTAATACCGGTCACAAAGGTTTCTTGCATTTTCATAGGCGTCTGCAACAAAGTGCTTTGTTTTAATTTCAGTACATGATAGTATATTGAAAACATGAACAACAAAGTCTGAAACTGCCCTGGCACCTTCCTCATAGAACAACCGAGTCTTAAAAAAAGATCAGCCTTACCTTTGATAACCTCACTGACACAACAGTGTGGATCAATACTGCCGATCTGTTTAGGGTGTGCAGGATTCACCTTGACCTTCCCACCAAACAGGAGAGCTGAAGGCATGAGTGTGAAGTGTTTATTATTAGGAAGGAAAATATCCTCAAATATAAGAAATCTTTAGAAAGTTCAAATGTCTCCCAGTTCAGGTCTAAGTTAAAGATGTATAACTAATTATCAGCCACTCATCTGTTACAGCACACAAAAGGAATTTGACCAGACACCTAGGCCTGTCACGATAACAAATTTAGCTGTACGATAAATTTTCTCAGAAATTATCGCGATAAACGATAATATTGCGCAAAGCGCTAATGTGTCATTTTGAGACCATTCTCAACTAATATAATAATAATAATGCAAGTACACATTTTCAAAGATCAATAAACTAAATAAATAAAAGCGCCTTTTTCACATAAGCCGGGACGCCAGCCCAAAAGTAATGCAGCCCACTGGGAATCCTCCCAAACCTCTCGATTAGCCGGCATTGCTCTTAATGTGTATTTTGTCAAATACGCTAGTATATAGGCTGACTCTATTTGCGTAATGTGCCTGCGGATTACAGGGGTTATTACGGTAGACCAGGAAGTGGGGGCTTTGTACTGACGTCGTAAGCTAGATGTGTGTGTTCTGCTTACATGTGGGGAGCAGCGAAATGATAAAAGAGGAGGTGCTTGCATCTATTATTTCTCCATTCCACATCTATATTACAGCCAAAACTAACAATCCTCCTGAAATAATAACACACAGCTCTTTGCTTTGTTCATAGTACAAAATCCACACACTCCATGTGGGTTAGAAAAAGTGTGGGAACTGTGAGGCCAGTGGTGTCATCAAATCTAAGTGTGGGTTCCTGGTCGGTGTGGTGGTTTGAGTGCTCATCTTTGAAAAAGATCCTTTCACACCACACAGTTTCACTGACTTGATGTGTTTTGCTGTCTTCACAAGGTCCTCCCAAGGCACAGAACAAATTATGCAACATTATGCAAAGAATCAAGACAGCAACTTTAATCTGTTAATATTTAGTTTCCAGGGGGTTTGTGATAAGTAGTCTGTGGCTTATGTATTACGTTGTTTATTCCCTGTAAAACAGACATGTTGTAACAGTCTCTGGTAGAGATAAAGCAACATGAGCTGAATCTTTCTGCAAAGAACTGCTGATGCATCAAGCTGGAAGACCTTAGATATGAACTAGTGCATGTAGGTTTGTTGTCTCATAAATAAGTCAGTTAACGATATTCCCTAAATATTCAGGTAAAATGTACCTCAGTGTGGACAAGTTTGCAAATTACTCGACCCTCAGATCTGAATTCAGTTACTGTTTTCAACCCACAGTTTCTGAGCTACTCGCGGTTAATTTTCTGTTACTATTGACACTTTTTTTTTCTGTCCCTTTGTTTTTTTTCATATGTTCTGTGCTCATTTTGTTATTACTGGATAACAAGAGAAAGACCGACTGTAACCAGGTGGCTATGTACGTTGCTGTAAGGTCTTGAGAATAAAATAAAATAAAAAAATAAAAAAGGTCTTCATAAGCCTGTCCATGGTATATGCTAAAAAAATTGGGAGCTTTTTCAGAACAATACTGAGTAAATGCTCGAACTCCTGTGGTTTAGCTGTAGCTGTGACCTGTTAGAAAACACAGGCTATTGTCTTATCTATCTTCAGTTCAAATCTGACACAACACAAAAAGATTTAATGTTTTACATGTTTCCTAAAGGTATGTTAAAAAAATTCTTGTTTAATAAAACCTGTGGACCTGACAGAGAGCTCACACAGCACGTGTATATTAAGTGAAAAACCAACAGCTGACCATCATTAAAATGTGGTGCTTTTTTTCCTGATCACAGCAGTTAATAATAAGAGGAAGATGAAGGAGCGGCTCTTTTCCCTAAAGGAACGTTTGCCTACAATCTATCCTCATGTGAATCCAGATAGACTACTGATCTCTTTGTACTTAAACGCTGCAAACTTGAATCAACAACTCACTCATCTGTAGCTGTAGATAAGCTGAATCTTGTTTCAAGCCTTTTGGGTGTGGTCTGTTGATTCTTGGTTTGCAGCAGCAGATATGTTGACAAGCTGAAGACTCCCATTCTGGTAAACAGATTAAGGTGGCGACCAGGTGTCCAGCAAATTTACGCCTCTGATCTCTTTTTTAGGGGCGGATTCTGGCTACTGCTGCAAATGGTAACTAACGCTGCTTACTGTGCTGGTTGAGCAGCATCCTGATGGATATCCTGCTCATGTAGAAACGATCCAGAAAATACTGAACGTTCTGGCTGACGACCGGGTCTGTGCCGTACGTCTCTTTGTACTCCACAACCCCCTGAGCCATGGTGGGTATGACATCATTGTGGCGATTTCGGATTTTTATCACAGCATCTGTGAAACTGATCAAAGCCAAAAAAAAAAAGAAAAAAAAAAAGATTAAAATAAACCACAGAAACAAGGGCTATTTACATTATTAAATATAAAAACTTACTCATATGTAACTTTCTCATCGTCTGCATTTTTGTCTTTGAACTCAAGAATCTCCTGAAAACTTTGCATGTACCTGCACAGAGAAAACAAAAATGATCACTTCCTGATGGCAGGCTGTAGCAGAGGTATAGTTTATGAGAAAAACAACCTGCATACCAGCTCTGGACCAAACTGACTGATGGAGTCCTCAGTAAGTTATCAGGCAACAAGTTGATCTCCTTCATAATGTTGGCCAGCCTCACGGGTAACTCCTGTCTGAGGAAGGCGAAGGATGTTTTCTCACATGCATTTTCTGAACCTGGAGGAAGGAAAAAAGTACAAAAAGTACTTCTGTGTTTTTATTGCCCTGTATTGAACAAACCTGATTCTTTTTCCTATGAATATTTTATCTGTAAAATGTCTCTGTTTTCACTATCCTTGTATTTATAATAATTCACAAGTGAACTGATCCGTAACATCCCCAGCTACTTCTATTGTTCAATTACTAGTTGTCCTTAGGATGAAACTGTTTTTATCCGAATGGAATCGGGTCTGAGGACACTCGGACAAATTACTTCACCCTATAAGGATAAAACAGCCAAATACAAGCTTGTGTGTGCAGTCCAGTGCACCATGCAGTGCCCAGAACTTTACAAAGGCAAGCACGTCTTGACACAGCAGAAACAGCACCCGGTCAAAGCAAGGGGAAAAAGAAGCCATTTAGAACCACCCATGAGACCTCCATCCCCAGGCTGTTTCACCTCTATTTACACATTGTTTCACAAAACCTTAACCCTTAATACAAAGGGAACAACCCAAATGTGGCCTCAGTGAACTTAAAGGAATTAATGCCATAAGAGCTGATTCTCTCTCATCTGGATGGAACTAAGGAGAACTTATAAATTTTAAAGACTCAATATAAAATCTGGTCATGCTGCTTTAACTAGTTTGTTTTTCTATCCACCGCCAGCTAAACTTGATTACATCAAAAGCTGCATCCACACAGAACCCTTGATGAACTATAAATATATGATAAAAGTTGTATAATAAGAACGTGACGTGCCTTTTTTGTTTTTCATTGTTGTTGTTCAGTTAAACTAACTTAACCCACAGAGCACCAGGAACCAGGAACAGAAGAGACACCTTTTCAGTAGTACCCAGTCTGGGATCTGAGCCCTACTTACAAACTAAGGGATGTCAGATAGTTGATGGGTATGATTAAATAGAAAAATAAATAAATGAATAACAGAAGGTTAAGGTTAGGGGCTAATTATTCATGCATTGTGGCTGTCTGTGTTTGTGTGAAGCACCTCTTACCAAAATCCAGAAACTGCTTCATTGAAAGAGGAGAAGGAGAAAATTTGGAATAATAGTCGATGTCCTTTCCTATTGAGACGCTGCTCCTCAAAAACCTTAGAAGCCTCATATTGACGCGTCCTGTATGGGTTCACGTTGATCTGGTGTTTCAAACTGAAATGGTAATTATGAAGGAAGTGGCGTCCACAACAAAACCTCCAGGTCTCTGTTGACTATTCTTAACACTTGCTTCTCGGCTAAACTCAGCAACTTCAAATACACTCGTTGAATAATCAATGTTCTGTCATCTTGCATATGCACAGGATTTTAAGATCCATTTTGTGCATCGTCCTTTACTTCAGGTGGTCCCTACTAAATCCTCCTTACAGGCTGAAAGCCAACAGGCAAAGCGCACTGTGCGTGGCTAGCTAACACAAAGAGTCTTTACTATCAAGAGAATAGACGTACGCATACCTAAATAGGTCTATGACCTTAAATGGCCGTTAGGGTACGTGTTAAAACTTTATTGAACAAAGTGTGTTTACATAACAAAAACAATACACCCCCCCCCCCCCCAAAAAAAAAAAAAACAAAAACAAAACGAAAGAGGCTACACACACACACACACACACACAAACACACACACACACACATATATATATATATATATATATATATATATATATATATATATATATATATATATATATAAATATATATATACAGTAGATTTTCTCACATAATCAAGAAATAACGCTGTGAACTAAAACTAAAATTGTTTCTAAAGTTATAACAGCATTTAAAAGAAATGTAATGGTCCCTATTACCAAAAAAGCGAATTAAGACTCGATTAATTATATTGTAACACTCTCGATAGTTACGTCCCTTTTTTGTTATTGTTTTTTATGCATTGATTTGCACGATGGACAACAATGTTGACTAGGACGATATAGTACAGCATTTTTGTTGTTTAAAGTCCCTTTGATTTTTTATCTGCACAGGATATGTGCTGATCATACCATAGTTTTCTTGTCCTTTACTTACTCTTTGGTAACATCAACGCCGTTTTCTCTTTCAGAGGCTTGGCTGCCAGGCAAAAGCTGAACCAATCAAATTTCGGTTTGTCTGTCCATATACAAAAAAGGCGGGATTTCGTATGTGACAGACCGAGGTCAGGCCGAAAAACCCGGAAGTTACTTTCTAACTGCCAACATAAAAAAAAAATTAACTGCCGTCATTTCCTTTAGGTAGCAACACAAATGCCTGCTTGAGAAAATGTCGCTTCATCTGGCCACGTTTTCTTGACGGATATGTTGTTAAGTTTTGGTTCCTGTTGATTTGAAAGCGCTGTTAAGAAGATAGTGATTTATTTTACTCGCCAATAACGTGCCGGAAAGTCTATATAATAGACGCAGAGTTTTTTTGATAATTTGAGTTAAACCCGCTCGTGTTTGCCACCCGCCAAAAGCTACTAAGCTTCAGCGAGGAAGTGACCATTTTGTGCGTTAGCTAACGTTGTTTTTTTAACCCTAAAAACAAAATGAGTGGCGGGTTTAACTTTGGACAGTCTACGGGCTTCACTTTTGGAGCTCAGAAGACCACAGCTGCTGCCCCCAGCACGGGCTTCAGTTTAACCAACTCCACACCGGCAGCCTCTGGAGGAGGTTTCACCTTCGGCACTTCCACGCAGCCCAGCACCAATCCCACCGGCGGTTTCAGCTTTGGTACACCAGCAAAGAGCTCTGCAGGCGGCGGGGGATTCTCTTTTGGGACACCTAACTCCACATTTGGCCTGACTGCAACTCCTCAAACCACATCAGCAACAGGATTAGCTATGGGCTCCACAGCAGCTCCAGCTCCAGCTGCGGGGTCAGGGTTCACACTGGGAGGCGGGTTGTCTGCACAGACCAGCACTGCTGCTCCAGCAGGTGGGGGCTTCAGTTTCGGAACTGCTCCTCAAGTACAAGCGCAACCACAACCGCAGCCTGCCGGAACTACAGCAACAACAGCATCAAGTGGCCTGTCATTTGGTGGGTTTAGTTTTGGAGCTCCCAAAGTTCAAGTGACCACAGCTGCGCCCTCTACAGCTGCTGCAACAGGAGGCGGGTTCAGCTTCGGCACCACTGCACCTTCCAACATCACCCAGCCCCAGCCCCAGCCAGCATCCACCGCTACAGCCCCAGCAAGCCAAGGAGGAGGATTTAACTTTGGGGTTAAACCTTCAACAACCCCCGCTCCTCCTGCGTCAACCCTGGCGGCTCCAAATATAGGTCCAACTCTCTTTGCTTCACCTGTCATCACAACTGGTGTGGCCGCCGCTGCAGCAGTTACAGGCTTTACTTTGGGAGCACCTCCACCTTTATCAGTGGGCACTACAACAGCCCCAGCAGCTGGGAGTGGTTTATCTTTTACACTCAAACCTCTGGGGTCAGCCCCCAGCACCTCTGCCCCAGTCTCCACTGCCACAAGTGCAGCTGCAACAGTAGGTGCCGCTACAGGCTTTACACTGGGATTCAAACCTGCATCCAGCACAAGCACCACAACAACTGCAGCAGCCACAACAATCACTACTACTGCAGCTCCTCCAGTAATGACCTACGCCCAGCTAGAGGGACTCATAAACAAGTGGAGTCTTGAGCTTGAGGACCAAGAAAGACATTTCTTACAGCAGGCAACTCAGGTGAACGCCTGGGACCGAATGCTGGTGGAGAACGGGGAGAAGATCACATCCCTGCATAAGGAGATGGAGAAGGTGAAGCTGGACCAAAGGAGGCTAAACCAGGAGCTAGATTTCATTCTGTCCCAACAAAAGGAGCTGGAGGATTTGCTTTGCCCACTGGAGGAGTCGGTGAAGGAGCAGAGTGGAACCATCTACATGCAGAATGCTGATGAGGAACGTGAAAGAACGTATAAGCTCGCTGAGAACGTGGACGCGCAGCTGAAGAGGATGTCACAGGACCTGAAGGAGATCATTGAACACCTGAACACATCCAGTGGTCCAGCAGACACCAGTGATCCAGTAAGATCAGATCTGATTTTAATTCATTAAACTAGTTTGACGTTATGCAGCTATAATTAATCTCATCCTCTTTTGTTTTGTTTTGTTTTTTTTTTTCCTCAGCTTCAGCAGATCTGTAAAATTCTCAACGCCCACATGGATTCGCTGCAGTGGATTGATCAGAACTCAGTTCTCCTGCAGAGAAGAGTGGAGGAAGTGTCCAAACTGTGCGACACCCAGCGCAAGGAGCAGGAGAAAACCTTTCGTTTAACATTTGACTGACCTGCAGTAAAGAGGTTGAGTTGATCATAGAGATGATGCGACTGTTGCAAACTTCTGTTTGATTTTGATTTGGGTGTGTAATAATTATTCTTATTCACTGTTTACCCTCTTGCATTTTCTGGACTGCATCAAGATCAATATTTTTAGTGCTGTAGCTTTACATAGTTGATCATCTCTGTCCATGTAAAATGTTCAGAATAGTATAATAAATCTTTTGAATAAATCTTCCTTGGTTTCTTTACCGTATGTAGCAGCTGTATGCTGGACTCATTGTAACTCACTGTCATAGCCAAGACAAATGCAGAATAATTATATTTCACTTATGTCAACTTCAAATAATTATATTCTTAAAAATAAATGTTTAAACTAGTTTGTCATAAAACTGAGGTGAAGTCCTGTTTTTTTTTTTTACATTGGATGCAAAGTTGGGTAAAATAAAAAATCCTAATTAGATTCTTTGAACCACAAAGCTGTTTAACAGTAAAAAGTAAAAGTGAGTTATTTTCTTTGAAGTGTGTGTGCACAACTATGACACTGCATTACAAAAAAAAAAAACATGAGACTTCAGATCTCCATCCATTTCTCAACATGTATCACCTTCACTGCATGGCCTCTTCAGACTCCAGTGTCATAAAGTTTGCTAATAAAACTTTTTGTTGTGGGACTGATTTCCCACATTAACAAGTCAGCTTACAGGAGAGAGGTTTCCCATTTGGTATATAAATATAAAACAAATACTTACACATATACACACTCATACACATGAACAGATTAAATGTTGCTACATTGCAAAGGTAAATATCTACATTTATTGTGTTACTGAAGGACAGTATAATTATTGTTATTGACAGCTATTTATGTCAGAAAATACTATAGTGGTTGTAGTACAGACGTGTTTCCAGGTTCAGAAGCACAAAGTGATAGTGCAGCAATGGTCAACAAGTTTTCTAGATCTGCCTTCTTTCACCTTTCTAATATGTCCTAAATGACAAACATCTTGTCTCAGACTGATGCAGAAAAGCTAGAGCATGCATTTGTTACTTCAAGATTAATCTGCTTCAGTTCCTTGTTACTGAGCTTCCCAAAACTATCCTGAAAAACCATCAGCTGATCCACAAAGCTGCTGTGAGGGCTCTGATGAAAATTAGCAGCAGAGATCATATTTCTCTATATTTTAGCTTTATTGGCAACCTGTAAAATCCTGGATAGAATGTACATTTTGATGTTTACTAAAGTTTCTGCAAGTAGAATGGGAGTCAGAACTTCTAGTTATCAGGCCATTCTCTGTGGAATCAGCTCCCTGTTTGGGTTCAGAAAGCAGACACTGTCTCTACCTAAAATTAGGCTTCATAGTAATCCCCTTTATTTGTGCTAGGTTGAGGCTGCTGGGGGACGTCCCATGACAAACTGGGGCTCCTTTCTGCTGTCTTTATTCTAGATTAATTTGTGTTTCTCCTTCCTTTCTCAGCAGCTATCCATGGTAAAGAGTTATGTTTTTTATTTAACCAACTATTTCCTAGCTAGTCCTCGCCAACCCTTAACCAGTCAAGACATTTTACCCCCATTCCTGGTTCTGGTTCTGCTGGAGATTTTCCTTCCTGTTTAAAGATAGTTTTCCTCTCCACTGTCACCTCATGTGGAAGTGAATCAAACAGAAGACTTGATGTTATCTGTTGGTTTTCTTATAGGTGATAATATTTGCTATGTACACAGTTATGAAATGGACCATGCAATAAATGCAATGATTTTTTTTTTTAATAAAATTATACAAATCCAATTTAAAAAAAAAATATTAGCTAATTTTGAATTTGATTACAGTAACAGTAAGTAAGTTGGAGCAGGGACAACAGTAATTGGCACAAATAAAAAAACAACTGGAGAAGTTTGACAACTGCAATAATTCTGTAACTTGACCAGATGAAAAGGAACATTTCAGAAAACCTCTCTTAGGAAGGGCAGAGGCTGACCAGTCTACAACAAACTTTTTTAAAAAAAATGTTCCTTAAAGTAAAATTGTGACTTTACATACTTTAGAACATCTGATGGGTTGTGTGTTTACATGACGAAAAGATTTAATATGATTGTAATGCTTTAAACACTCACAATGTGTACTGCTTTGAAAGAAGAAAAGGACAACAAAGAAGGTTTGATCAAATATCTGCTTGAACAGCTTATTTTCGACCATTGAGGTACTCAATAATCTGTAACTCTTTTAGGAGTTTTCAGCTTAAACCTCGAATCCTTCACAGTTCAGTTGTTTTGCTGCATTTTTCAAGTCTTTCCTGTATGTCATTGTGTTACCTAACCCCTACATAGTTCAAGCATGAGCAGAAACAACATCCATTACAGAAACCATCAGAATGAGTGTAGACATGCTAATTTTTTTTCTGTTGATCAGATGGTGAAAAGCTGTGCAATTTAATAAAGAAGAAAAAAAAAAGTTAAAATTCATGACTTTTTTCATGGAAAATGGGCAAACATCTCTTTTTGGACTGTTTTACATAACATAATGAAGCTTTTTAATATCTATGCACACCTTAATATTTTGATCACTTGGGACACACACTTCCTCACTATACAAATATTGCCTAAAAATAACTACATCTAACATTAATTTTAAGTTTATATAGTTTAGAGTTCGAAAATCTGCATCAACAATAGTTGTTTATATTTATAACTGCACACATTATATACAACTAGTAAAACAGATTGTTTAAGCATTTTATTATATTTCACAATTCAACAATTAAGACCAACAATTACATGTAAAAAAAAAAACTTTCAACTTGTTTTCCGTTTTTCTTTAGATTCGTCATTGAACAAGAAGAGTGGTTTCAGTGATGATCTACAGTACAGTGGGTGCTACCTGAATGCCACAACAATGAGACACAAGGAAAGAAATAATTTAAGCACAAGTTTTTGACATGATTGTGTACCAAAATGTCACTTCAAGCTGAGAAAGGAGCCTTTTTGTTGGAAAGTACTTAAGCTCAACACACCAAGACACGTATAAAAAACATATATGTATTCATATGACATTGAACTAGTTGTATCTTCCTTGCACAGACTTTTAGGCTTTACAAACAGCAGTAAATTTGTTACATAAGGCTTTGGTTGCATTGCATCTCCTTATCAAAAATAAATACAAATTGTGCAGAAGTTTTCAAATATATATATACACAGCACTTACAAAAAATATTTCATTATTTAAACAGTGTAAAATTTCAAGACCTTGAATCCAACTAATCCCTGGAATGAGTTAACTAAAATAAAAAAGCTAAGCACCATGTTCACAAACTGAAAGTTCAGTGTATTTTTGGAACAAAGCAAGGCATCTTTGGAAAATCCAAACCAAAAATTCAGGAGTAGCTTTCATTGTCGATCCAACTCGTCATCCACTGCTTCTTTTCAAAAGGATCAAGTTTGGCTTTTCCATCTTTGTACTCGAGAGTTTCCTTTTTTATCCGCACTGCATGGTATCGAGGCACGTTGTCATCTTGTTTGGAGCGTTTGAAGAATCCACACTGGATGGGGGAGAGATTTAAACCCCAGTTATTTAAAGCTGAGCAGTATTCATGCAAACTGTGCACAACAGAACATACATGTGCAGGAACGGTAAGCATGCTTTGTATTTTTAAAAGCTGAGTAGCAGGAATGATGACAGGAGAAGCGTCTGCAGAGCACAAAAAGAAACTTGCAGAGTAAAATGCATTAATTTATATAATTTCTTGTTAAAATTCAGGGACACATATTGCACAAGGACCTTATTATGTCTGCCAAGGCGGAGATCATGTTTTCGGCTGGGCTGGTTTGTCTGTCTGTCTTTTAGCAACATCAAAAGGTTACAGACAGATTTTGATGAAATTTTCAGGAAATCTCAGAAATGGAATAAGTGATTAGATGTTGTGGGTGATCTGGATCACTGCCTGAATCCAGGAATTTTTTAATGAATCTTTACTATTGGTCAATAGGGATAATTTTGTCATTAGAGCTTCTAACTCAAAAATAATACCCACAATCGTTGGCTTGGTGGAGGTCTGTGCCCTCAGAGTGCTTCTATTTAATGAGTATTTACTTGTCCTCTCACACAGAGGAAACACTGTCTCTGATTAGAGTTCCTTGTAAGCTGAATATAGGTAAAATATATTTTTATGTTAACCTCTCAAAATGACTTGTGTCATCAGGCAATATGTGTCAGGTTGAATTTTTTTGCATCAAGTCAGCAGGTTTGGATAGAAAGTGAGTTAACTAGCAGCTGCAGACATAATCACACTTCATGCTGACTTTACCCCTGTTCAGAGAGGATAAATCAGGCCTCAGCACAGAGATTGTCTTTGTCAGAGGGTTGAACATGGATCTTTGCCTGATGATATGCAGCAAATTGTTCTTTAGTTGCTCTCTTGAAGAAACCACACTGAGGAGGAGCAAGGGTGTGCAGTGGTTAAGAGTACTGTCACAAATGATCATCCAGATGATGATACATTTCATTGAGGAAATAATACACTGTACAGTCCAGAAATGAAGGTCAAATGTCATCTAAAAAACACATTTCTTCTTTGCAGCTTATTCAAGCAACATTTTAGCTTAAATTCTGACTGATGCCAGAAGGGTTAAAAGTAAAATGTCTGGATAAAATCCACAAGAAGTCCCACAGCTGTTCACTGGACCGACATCTGGAATTTGAGGCAACACCTTGAATTCTGTCATGTTACTTGAACAATGTTTCATCTCACAGTGGGGTGTATAAGATCTGCAACAATATTAAAGTAGGGGGTACATGTCAAAGTAATATCTGCATCAATGACAGCTTTTCACATTTCACCACAAAACTTTGCAAAATGCATCACACCACTTCCATCAATTTCCATTTAACTCAGTGCATCATTCTGCCACCTACATGATGCACAGACGCCTGCTGTCCATCTACACACCAATTCTAGCCATCATTACCGTGTAATATGGCTTACTTCTTTACACTTTAGGCTTCATTTCACATGTCTCTTGATTACCCTTTAAAATAATCTGTGTTATTCAGTCTGTGGGAAGAATAGCTGAAGCTTTCTGTTACAGCTGACAGCAAATCTTGATAACCACAGGTTAAAGGTATTCATATTGCTTAATTTCAAAGACAAAATCTAGATTTAAATACTTTAAATATTTACATGAATTCAAGAAAAAACATTTATAAAACCAAAAAAAAAAAACTAAAATTTACACCTATAGTGAATTCAGTCTGTTGATGTGAAAATGTTTTAATAATAATAACATAGTGGATTCATGTGTTTTATTTGATTAAATATGTATTATATGAGGAGCTAAACTCACCCTCCAGAGCAGAAACACCATCAGAGCCAAAATCAAGATTCCTGCGAGAGCCGCCAGCAGTATGATCCACCAGGGAACTCCACTGTACTGAGCTACTTCCCGGTCAGGGGACACATACACTGTCACCTACAAAATGTCAAAGTCATAAAAACCAGGTGTACAGAGGAGATATTATTAAAGACTGCTAATTATCCTGTTAATCATAGCATCCAGCTGATGAGCTACATACATTTGTGTAAGGAGATCTCAGGATCATGTTTGGAGCCTGGGTATGAAGCTCGAGCGAGGCCTTCACAACTAACTGCACGGTGGGAAAATTAGCATATTCCTGCATGAAAACAAAAGCAGGCATCCTGAGACCCAGTCTTATAATGGCATACCCGTAGATACACAGGGAGATAATTAATCTGCAGTTTGTTACCTCAATAAAGGTGGAGTTCCACAAACGTGATCTCAGTTTCATTTCTGTACCGTCAAGTCCCTGCAGGGGGCACTTTAGCACCACACATTTGATTTCGTTTTCACACGACTACAATGAGAAGCAAAGAGGCTATTACACATCAAATTAGCATGTTTATAAAAATATAGATAAATAAATCAAGTATGTGAGCATCAACACCAAGACTTACCAAAACTTTGTTTCTGATTTTGGAATAAGAAATTTTGCTGCCAGTGTTTTTTCCCTTTGTTTCTGAGTCTTGTTTTGCCAGGGACATAGAGGATTCCTGATGGCATAGTTTTATACATAAATCCAACACAAAATGAAGCAGTAAGAGTCGGTCTCAACTTTGAGCCAGTACTTATTTAAAATAAAATATGTAAAAAGCAACCTCTTTGAGCTTGAGAGGGTTGATCTCAGACTCAGGTGTGCAGTGGATTTTCTCGGGTCCGTTAGAGGAGATTTTCACCAGGTACAGAAGCCATTTCCCGTCTTTGTTAGATTTGGGCCAATGAATGTGCAAAGAGGCTCTGACAGAAGGTCCCAAAGACTTCCAAAGGTTATTTATCTGAAGAAGAAATTCATATATTGCAGCCACATAATTTCAGGTTAAACTGGTATGACAACAGTAATTTAGCACAAGTATCAAAAAACAAAAACAAGGGGAATGAGTGAGCTCACTGTGAAAGTGTAGTTAATCAGACTTCCAATCTCTTCATCTGTCTTCATTGCACTTTCGCCTTTTACAACACCTCCAAAAGAGACATGATTCGGATTGGCTTTACTGAAGGAAAGAGGCAGAAATATTTTCACATAGCTGTACTGGATGAGCCATATATGTACAGTATGTGTAGTCAGACAGGAGTTCTGAAGAAAATATGCAGCAATTTACTTACATGCTGACTGACAAAGGCAATTCAATGATCACTTTGAGCTTAACTTTCAAATGGGAAATATCCTTTTGATCACTGGTCCTGAAAATAGATGTAAATATATATATATATATATATATATATATATATATATATATATATATATATATATATATATATATATATAAATTAAAAATACACTCACAATCAAGCACAATATGATATGCAGGAGGGCTGACATTACAAAAAAAAATAATTAAAATAAAAATACTAAACAGACTGTTTCAGAGAATAAAACTGTATATTTCGAAGAAATATTCTTGAAAAAAATGTATATAGTTTTTCTCTTTAGTTTATCTATGTTTGTATCTATGTTTGTGTTGCATCCACAATCACTGGCGGCATTAGTATTACCACATAATCTTGCAAATGTACTTGCCTGTACTGGTGACTTTACTTTCCCAGAATATTAGTGTTTTCCTTGTAAAGTTGTGAGGCAAGTTTACCACTTCAATCTAAGAGATTTTTTTTACCTCATTTTTCCAATGGCTAATTTACTGTCATAATATTGACTTAAGCTCCCTTTCTAGGAATAAAGTACCCCTATCTTTTGTGGATCAAGCAGTAGTGGTCATACAGCTGAACAAATGCCCCTAATCCTACTGTTGAAGAGCAACACGACCACTACTCCTTGATGGCCAAGGCTGTTCACATCAGCTGTGACAGCAGTACTTACGTTTGGAGCTTCAGATCAATCTCAAGGTCAGTGGTGTTGAGAGTCATACGATCAGTGTTCAGGATGATGTAAAAGGTTATCTTAAGTTAAAAAAATGAACAAAAAAGAGAAAAAATTCCTTACATTTAAATAACAATAGCTAAGTGTCTAAGTAAGCATGCATGAACGTGGTGTATGTGTACCTCTGAGTCTTTCTTAAAAGGATTCCCCAGCTCACACTCTGCTTCAGAGCCATTATGATTGGCATCACAGTTTAAAGGATTATTTGTCTGGAAAAAAATATATATCTGAACATCTGGATGATTTTTAGATCTATCAAAAACAAAATTAGTACACTTGGAAGCATAAAATCCTGCAGCTCTTGAGGACACTAAGTGGTAACAAGCGTTCACCTAAAACAAAGAATTGCTGTGTCAGGCGGACACGTGTCAAACATCCCAAACTGGTTCCTGTTAACCTTAACATGACAGACTTAGAGAGGCCTCAAGTTTACTCTAATTTTAACCAAAAGATGCACAAAAAAATGCTATGTTCATGATGTTTTACATCACCAGATGTTTCCGCTTCTGTCATCCAGATGTTTAATATTTAGAAGTGATTAAACTTTCGGAGTAAAAATCAGCAACAGCTTTGGAAGTGAGCCCTCCTCAAGAAGTTGAGGTTTTTTGGCATTTATATTGTTCATGCCAGCCATGCTACAATAGATTAAATATTTATGATCCTCGGATGATACATGCAAATAAGTACTGACTTTACATGTAACACACAAATGTCTGAAATACACCTCATTGTAGTAGCCCTTCATTTCATGATGTGTTGTGTAAACTTGACCGTATTACTAAACATTTATGAGCACAAATGTAACTATATAGCTTTAAGTGAGTGTACAGAAGCTGTACAGTAAACTTACTGTTGAGTGATCTAAGCGGACTCCAGAGTACGACAGGGTGTCTGGGAAACGTCCCACAAGCTTAGCCTCATAAGCGTCATCACCTTTCATGTTGTTAACGGTCACCTTCAGCGCCAAGTCCTTCTTATCATAATTCAGGTGATACTCAGGGATGTTGTTCCTACTGCACATAAACATAACCACTAACTCAGACTCAGCTTGGAAGAAAAAGAATGAAACAGGCCAATAACAACTGTTTATTAGCTATGTAATGATTTCTCATGATTTGTTATATTCCAGAATTAAGTATTTGTAATATATATTAATATAAATGTATACATATGTGAGTGCCAAAGCAGTAAATGTTAATATAAATTATATTAATATAACTGTAACAAGCCGGTCTTTATCGTCCCAGTTTGAGTGATTTTAAGTAATAAAGTAATGTTGAGATTTTTAACCTTTCTATTGAGGGAAAAGGATCCTGACTCTTTTGTCTGTAATGTAAACTGTACTTCATCTTCAGGTTGCTTCGGCAAACATGATCTTTGCTACATCCCTCCTTTATAAAGTTGATCTGCAGCAAAAACATACAAACTGTGTTATTAAAAGGATCAAACGTACATATGTGTTAATAAAAAATTGCATAAAAATTTCTGTTTACCTTGGTGACATTTTTGCTTGGCTGATTCATGTCTAAGATGGGCATTAGCTGAGGGAGGCCGTTTCTGTTTCTCGGTCGTTTTGGTTCAGACATTTCTGCAGACACCATAATGGGAATGCTGCGCATCTTGTCCTTAATGTTGTCCTGTGCAAATCAAAAGAACCAGTTCACTATATATGATAATATAAATGCATCTCTTTTAATTTTGAAAAAATCTTTAGTGTTTTGCAAATATATCCTGCAGGAAATTCAAATGGAGGCAAAATCCAGCTATTCCTGACACCCACACACTAATATGAAAAACATCATATACCTTAAGTCTGACTTTTATAGTGTCACAGTTTTTCAGGTTTTGGCCCTGGAGGTTTATGGTGCCATTAAACAAGTAGTCCGATTCAGTGTGGGATTTGCTCAGGAACATCACTCTTGAGGTCAGCCCTTGTTTCCTGCGATCTCCATCTGCCTCGACTAAATAGCTGATCGCTGGGGCATGAAACGAAAATGTGCTTATAAGAACAGCTAAATGTTTAAGTATCTATGCAACAAATCTTTTGTTATGTACTTAGCCGGGAGTTGTAAGATGCATGGCTTGCTTTGTAGCTGAAGCATGCTGTGACATTGAAGCTATGGAGAGAAAAGAGGATATTTTTTAATACAGTAAGATTGGACTGTTAAGGCTGTTTAAAGTTAATAAAACCAGAACACGTACCAGATGCTGTCGCCACAGTTTTTAACTGCCAGGTCAATTTCCTGTAGAGATGTTATGACACTTGTACTAATTCTGATGACCGGTCTTGCCCTAAAGGAGAGGTTGTAAAAATAAAATTTTGATAGACTTCAAACTATTTGCACCTGGAGTTTGTAAGGACACAGTTACCTGTAAATTAAAGCTGCATCTGATAGAGAGCCTACAGCCAGGTCTGGATAAGAGTTGCTGTCCAGGTCCATGTTCCCTGCCAGAGAATATCCAAAGAATTGAATGTTGTGCTGTTTTCCTGAAAGGACCTGCAATAAAGGACAAACAACATCATTTGGGAAATCTGTCAAACTAGGCTGCAAAAGATTTCTGCCTTTCAGCTCAAGTCGAGATAAACTGATTACCTCAGTAGCAGTTAATGTTTCAGATTTGCTTTATTATAATACAACTAGTTTGTGTTCTCACAAATTTAATCCTAATTCTGTTACGGTTTATGTGTGTTTCATATCTGTCTCTGTAGCTTCTAATTGTTCCAAAAAGTAAACTAGCTTGTTAATGACTTTCTCTGCCTGCTAAACAGGTTGTAAATAGTAAGTTTTTGGAGCTCAAACACCAACTTTTCCCATGAGTTAAAAGCCATGTCGACAACTGATAATATCACAGACCAAACCTGTGCAGGTTTGGTTTGGATCCCTTGTGCAGAGCCATGATAAATGTAGACTCTTCCTGCTCCGCCATCATCATGCGGCGCTCCAACTGCGATATCTGCATGAGAAGAAAAAAACAAAGCTGTTTATGTGACGTAACTGTTAAAAAAAATAGAATAAAAAAAATGGAGTACTAAAGCAGTTGAATTACCTTGATATGAGTCTTTATTAATGTCCCCTATGTTTTCCACTGCCAGTCCGAACATTGAGTCTTTGGTCCCATTTAGACGGACAGGAGTGACATTTTCCCACTTTCCTGCATTGTTTATGTAGACATAAACAGCTCCTCCGATGTCTCTGTCCTTCATGTAGAACTGAGGAGCTCCCACAATTATGTCTTGCCATCTTAAAAATTGATGAGAGATTAATATTTATCAGTACCATTTAAGAGAAAAAATGGCTGCCACTGGTAAAATGTTGAACATACAGATATTCATATAAGTGTATCAGACCTGGGTGAATGAGCACCTTTACATATTTCTGTTTTGTGTTTGTATAAACTATGCTGAAAAATCATTTCCTCGACATGATGAGTAGGGATGGGAATTGAAAACCAGTTCCACTCAGGAGCCGTTTTAAATTTTCCAAAGAGGAATCGTTCACCACTGGAATTATCAATGCCTATATCAGTCCAACAGCTCACTGATTACAAATAAACTATGTCAGACATGAGCGTCTGTTTGTTGCCGGAAGAGGCAATCCAGAGCATTTCTACATTTCACTGAGAAACATGGCACAAGCTGTAATGTCTGTATTGGAAAGACCAATAAAAGTAAGAGATTTTCCTCCTACTGGTGAAAATGTTCCTGTTGTATCTCTGTCTGGAGGCTATTAGCAGCTCATTAATTTAGCAAGTAGCCCACCTGTAGCCACAGATGTATACGTGCTTCATGGAGACTTTAGCAGGCTAAAGTTGGGCACATTGTTAAATCCAATCAAATCAAATCAAACTTTATTTATATAGCACCTTTCATACATAAAAATAGCAACTCAAGGTGCTTTACAGAGAGTAAAATCCCCCAGAACCCCAACCCAAGAGCAGCAATCCCCCCCTGCCCCCCCCTCCCTACTCTGGGAACAGTTAAAAGGCCAGTACCAGAGGACCTGAGGGGTCTAGTGGGCTCATAAGATAAAAGCAAATCAGATAAATAAGGTGGGCTAAGACCATTAAGAGACTTAAAAACCAAAAAAAAAGAATCTTGAAATCAATTCTGAAGCTGATGGGGAGCCAGTGCAGAGACTTTAAAATTGGTGTAATGTGGGCACTCTTTCTGGTCTTTGCCAGCAGACGTGCAGCTGCGTTCTGTACAAGCTGCAGCTGGTTCAGGTACTTCTTTGGAAGACCAGAAAGAAGAGCATTGCAGTAATCTAATCTTGATGTGATAAAAGCATGAAAGAAATCTGGGAGTGAAGTGTTGAAACAGTTATGGGGGACAAATTTCTGTGTGCGCATTGGGCCATGCGTAATACAGAGAGCAGTGGAGAAAAGACGCACAGTCGTGGAAATAAGACAAATAACATCATACTGTTAGTTGTTTAATAAAACAATGAAGCAAGGTCTAAAAGCAGGCAGGTGCTGTTTTAACATAACTGTAGGAAAAACACTGTTATTAGAAAGCATTCAGAAGCCAGGTATAGGAATTGTGCATCTTGCATCTCATGTGGGGAATTTATTTCCTGTTAAAGTGGCATTATTGCATTAATAAGCATCACAATACAGTAGACTATTTTTATTTTATTGCATTCTTAGTTGACTTAATGTAAACATCTACTATGTTTTTATGTTAAGTGACATATTATTTTCCAGATCTGTAGTTTTGGCATCAATTTCAGTTTGAAGATATTATTGATCTGAATCATTTTCTTTACATTGACAATGATTCTAAGTAATTAAAAAGTCTCACAGTCTGACTCAATCTGTGTTGTATACTTATTTCCTCATAGAAAATTGATAAGGGAATCAATAAAGAACCAGATCAATAGGCGGAATTGATAATGGCATTGATAGTAATGAATTCCCATCCCTATGAGTGACAAATGTTGCCTACCCGTCACTATTCAGATCAGCTACAGCCACGTCGTATCCAAACGAGGATGCCAGTCCTGGCCCGTACAGAATGTGTTCGGGCCAGAGCATGGTGGAGGTTTCGTCTCCTTTCCTCAGCAGGACGACAGCTCCCCTGTGGTTGGCTCTTGGTGCTCCTGCAACTACAGTCAGGCCACCGCCGATCATGATATTGTGTCCAGTTTCGAGAGAGAATCCTAAAGTTGAAGAAATATTGATAGTGAAAAAAAAAAAGCAAGAATATATTTACACTGAAAATTGATTTTTGTTTTTGCTGCTTTATCTTGTAAGCTCACTGACATGGTAACTAACTGGTGACCTGGTGACAGTGTGAGTGGCCACAGATATTTGTTAGACAGTAAATCTTTTCCACTACTTCTGCCACATAATCTTTCCAGGGATGTTTCTCATGTTCAAAGCTCTGTTTTTTTCTTCTTCATTGTTGACTAATTTCCAAGAGTATATCAAAACAATTAGTTTTTACCAAGATAGCTGTGGGCTGAAACGGGTACAGTCTGCTCAGTCCCAGTTTCATAGGGGCCATCATCATACACTCCCATGTCCAGCAAAGTGTTGTTCTTTTGTTCCACTCGCACAATTCCTGAGAGATCAAAACAGTACATGTTGATATGAATTAGAAAAAGTGTTTAACCTGCAGTGTCTGTACATAATTAAATATTTGATTCCACAGGTAAATACTCTGTGTGGTTTTGTAGTGTTAGATAAGAGAGTGACCTTTCCAGTTTTGGGCTCCTGGTGCTCCAAACACCACATAATGGTAGTCTTTGGTGAAGGTGGCTGCCAGACCCTGCTGGCATAATCCAAACATTTCATGGCCTCTGGCTCTGCCCTCACACATCTTCCAATTGCCGCCATCTTCATCAGAAGTGTCGATGGTCAAATCCTGACTGAAGACATAGCAGCGTCCAATGATGTCATGGGACTCCAGGGGAGTGTTCACACTGAAAAGCGTCTGATACCGATGAGCACACGTCTGAAATGACAAAATTCATCTGTGTTCAAGTTCCTAATTTAGGAGAAAGAGACAAAAAGAGCAACCATATAAAACCTAGACTCACCACAATCTTTCCCCCGGGTCCCTGACTCTGCACAGTCACGCCCATCCACTGGTCCTCTTTATTCTCAATACTTGTGTCCTCTTTGAAAATGTAGCAACACGACAATAAAATCACAGATGGGTTTTATCATTTCAGACAGATCAATAGATGAATAGATTAAATGATTGATTTCTCACCTTCATTATCAAAATCTATGCGCTCACAGTGATTGGACTGGGTAACTTCACATTTATAAAGTCCTCCTGTGATGTTAGATCTTTGTCTTTCTAAAGCTCTGGCTTTGGGGGAACCGATCAACAGCCTGAGGATATATAAAGCAAAAAACACACATTTTAAAGATACTGGGGAGTACACAAACTATCCTGGAATTAGTTTTCACCCTGACCAGCTCTGCTGTTTGAGTTAAATATTGTCTGACATTGTTAGAATACCTTTCAACAAGCCCCAGAGAAGCAGCTTGTTGAATGCAGTGCACATATGTGAAAAAATCAGCAGTGACAGTGAAGGCAAGCAAAAGCCACGGTGCAAAATGTCCTCTGGAAACTGATGATGTGCTGATTTCTGGTAGACGAGTTGCTTTTTATCTTTTCCACATCCTATTGTTAAAGTAAAGGAAATCCAGAAAACCTCACACCTATTTGTCTCAATGTTAAGTCACACAGTCAACAATTGCTACTATCTACAAAAACCAAGAACAATAGTGACATCCTGTTTTACACACTTACTACTAGACCACAACGTCCCTGTTCACTTCCGGCAAAGGGCCTTTGTTGAGAGTCATAACTTGCTCACTGCACAACGTTTTCCTGCCAGATTGTGGCAGTTAAGTCAGTTGTTTCATGAATGCGTGAATAAACGGACAAATAAAAGCGTGGATGTAGTCAGACAGGTTGTTATGACAAGTATTGAAGTCAGTCTTCAGACAGATTAAAGGATTTAATTGTCAGTGGCAAATAAATAAGTACAGGTCTTTTTGTTTTTAAAAAACATTATATACTTAAAAAAATATAGAGAAACTTGAAAGAAAACAATTTTCTAAAGAACTACTTTGCTAAAGATACGGTGTGTGTTGTTTAGATATCTACAAAAACAGTAATTACATTTTGACATTCTGTACAAAGACACTGGAAAGAAAAAAGAGGTTTATACACACACACATACACACACACACATAGATATATATATATATATATATATAGTCTAGTAGAAGGCAAGTCAGTTTAATTTGTAGAGCACATTTCATGTAGAGGACAATTCACAAGTGCTTTACATAAAACAAAGGCATTACAGATATCTAGCAATAGTAAAAAGCATCAACATATAATCACAATAAAATATAACATTACATTAAAATGATTAAAAGCGAAGATCAGTTAAAAAAAAAAAAGTTAACATGCAGATTTCATGCATAGGCGCATAAGAAAAGAAATGTTTTTAACCTGGATTTAAAAAATGTCCTACAGCTTGGGTGAAAGTTAATCTCCACTGGCAGTTGTTCTCGAGACAAACAATGGGTCATGGTCATGGTTAAGCGCCTTGCACAAGCAGCTTCCGCCATCAGTGTGTGAATGTGTGTGAGAATGTGAAGCTTTGGGAAAAGCGCTATATAAATACAGACCATTTACCATTTAGACCACAACAATCCCCTTTGGCAAAAATAATTTAAATACTTATGAGATTTTTAAACAACATCAGTTATTGTGTAACTTTGCACATGTCCATGCATGATTTCCACACCTTTTCAGCCACGAATGGGTGTAGACATATCTCAGATTAATATTTGCATATAAAAGCATAGCTTGCAAAACATCTAAATAAACTAAACAATGAAAGAAACAATAAAAAGAAGCACTTTATTTCATAAAAGATACTAATATCCTTTTAAAGGGCGTCTATAGAAGCCAGAGACATTTAATGAAGATCCACAGCATGTTGTGCCTGACTCAGATTTAGACTGTATCATCTTTTAAATACAGTATTTGCTAGTAACACAAGAAACATAAAGCTGCACAAGTCGATACATTTCACAGGCCTGATGATTAAATCTGTCAATCAGTCTCTTAAAAGCAAAGTTACACTTTGTTACCAAATAGAAAACATCAAATGAGTTAATGTGATTCTCAGCAGAGAACAAAGAAGCACTGAAGCAGACAATCTTATTTGAAAGTTGTTCAGTAAAGCAGTTGTTCCCTCCGACTTTAGCTGGCTGACCAGCGTCCCCTCTAAACCCACATTCTCAGAGGCTTAACAATCAGGAAGAGATGCTGTGTTTCATGGGTGACACACACTAGCAGCTAGTGAGATGAGATTAGCAACACTACTCTGTAAAAGTATTCATGAACTTTCCTCAACACATTACTTTGAGGTCGTGTGTGCACTTAACACAAATCAACAAATGAGAAAAATCTTGTTTTGGAAACTATTTTGCTGCCATACTTGTGCCACCATTTTTTCTATGGTGTCCGACAGTGCAGACATTGCTGCACCTGAGGATCAACTTGCAGATAAAACCATGTTTATGTCTGGAAGAATTTGGCCACCGACGACCCCCATTCCTTTACATTTGTGCTTAGCATTTAAAGTAATTTCTATGCTCATTTTAACCACTAGATAGTCATTTTTACACTGTACCTTTAATGCTGAGCATTTAAGGCTTGCTTTTAAATTCCCTTGATCTAAACTTTTACCTTAACCAGTTTCAGTGTTAATGTCACGTCACATTATCAAACCATGACAATGGACAAGAAGAAAGCAAGACTGAACAGTAAAGAAGTCAGACCCTAAAAATAATACCAAAAGCAAAAATCCACAATGAAGGAATTTCTTCAGGAGGGAGAGGAACTCCTCTCCACAGCTTTCTCCTCGACACAGTGGACTTCTGTAACCCATTTACTTCTCAGCAGGGAAGCACTGTGAGTCCTCATCAGCTACACAAAGACCTCCAGAGGAGGTCAGATGTTAAAACTGACGACCAAACTGTAAAACTTCTTCTCAAACAAAGCCCAGTGACATGCAAATACAAACTGTAGTCCTTAAAGTGAGCCTCCATTTCACATTTAGACTTCTGAGCAGGAGTTTAACGTGTTTATTGCAAAGCTGAGTCATATTGGAAATGTGGGCAGTTTAGGTTTCAATCAGCGACTTTCTAACTGAAATGCCAAACATTTCTACTTACATCTTCTCAAATCTCAAAATTTTACTTGAATTAAAACACAACAGAGTTGAGTTTTGTATTGTGAATCAATGGAGCCATCTATGAAACTACAATAAAGAGCCAGAAAACAAAAGCATATGAAGTAAAATAGAACATTTTGGTCACATTCGCCCTAAAGGGAATTCGAATGTTATTACACGTGTATGGAAGAGAGTAAAGATTTGTTTAAACAGATCCTCAATACCTGTACATCAATCAACTTTAAGGTGCAGGTCCATCACCACCAGCACCTTCTGTCCTCAAGAAAACCCAAATCCACAAGGCCAGATAAAGGCAAGCATGTATGCAAGGAGTTTGTAACACAGAGAATGAAAAACCTGCAACTAAAGAGCAGAGCTACAAAATATTTAGTATCTAAAAAGTACTGAAGCAGCATGGACATGTACTTAAAACACTCCTAAAACACTTTATAATACATCTTGCAGGCTTTGTCTGTTTTTTTATCTCAAGACAAATACAATGATCCAATTACACTAAACAACTTATAATCCAAACCTTTGATTGCTGACCTGCAAATTGAACTTTATAGTTCTTTCTTCTTGAAGAAACACAGATTTTAGTTTTTCCAACTCAGTCTCATAGGAAAATGTAAACAAGTCAAGAGAAAAACTTATACACATACACAATTTCTGATGTTTTGTTGCGCTCCCGAACACAAATACAAATACAACTCTTTAAATGTGAGAGTCACTGCACTAAAATATTCATCAAACCATCAAGATAAGAATGAAAGTAAAGTTAAACTGCATGAACGCCTTTTCTTGTGCAGTCACCTCTATACAGACTGCAGCTGCTGAGAGACTAAAATCCAGCCCACTCAGTAAGTCATGACTGATGCTGATTTTACCTTATCCCTGATGTGTCCCAGCAAATAACAACAAATTACAGGTTAACAATGCCAAATGTATACATGGAGTGTGAAAATTTTATACTAATTTATCCAAACTGCTGACCTGGCATGCCAGATGGGTTTGTTGCACAGAACCATCTGGAAGCCCGCCAAAAAGTTAGAAAAAGGTCAGACACTTCCAAAATGATCCAATTGTCTGCCCCATTTTGATGAAAAATGTAACATGTCTAGGGCTATGTGCTGTGTTTTCAGAAATAATAACTGTGTTGTAGCAGGCTTTCATGATATGGTTTTATTCTGCATTCTTTAAGAAACCACATTTATCACAGAGCACGTATCTCGCTCCTGTGGAAATGGGAAACCATAGCAACTAGTGTGGGTGTACACAGTGATCTCACTGGTCTCTGTTAACAGATGTGATCTGATGCTCCCACAGCTGTGCACTCAAGAACCGCTGCAGCTGTTTTACTGCTTTCAGTTTACCACATTATAGTCAGATTGTTCTGATTTGTGACTGGCTTGGACATTCATCACAGAAGAAGAATCCATGAATATTTAGCGTGACATCAAGTAAATACATTAAGCTCCTAAATTCACCTGTCTAAAGATGTTTTATAATTCCTCCTTTAACTAGTCATGCCTCAGTGTGAAGTTTGACTGGAATGTCTTCACTTATGATTCACAGATGTGTTTACTCTATCAGGTTACATGTGCACAGATGGCATCCATGTCCAGTCAAATGGCCTTTTCTCTGGTTGCACTGAGAGGATGTTAAATCCACATCATTAACTGAACATATTATTCATCGAAGAGGTATCCAGATGTCTCTTTATCCATATTAGGTTCAGTCTTGGGGTAAAATGTGGATCCCTTTCCACTCTAATGTAAGAGAAGGGAGACATAGTAACACCATGAACACTCTGAGAAACTCGCGCTATTAATGAAACTGTTGAATCAGAAGAATTGCTTTTCTGAATTACAGAAAACAAAACTTTGTTACTATAAAAGTGGAGAAGATTCAGCTTCAAAACAAAGAAGCAGAGTTCAATCTATTTCACACAAGCAAAGTGTTTATGAAGAAGCCTGTGAAAGCATGCGTTCCTCTCTCACATCTGATTTACAATAACCAATGTAAGAGGTGATAGTAAGTAGTTATGCAGCTGCCAGTGACATCAATTCAGATTCAGATTCAGATTCAGATAACCTTTATTTTGTCCCACCGCGGGGAAATTGCAGCGCAACAGCAGCAAGAAGACACGCAATAGACAACAAATGGTACAATTTAAGAGGATAATAAAAAGAAATGTAAGTACTTAATACATAATAAAACTAAGTGAAATAGTTAAATAAATGACTAGATGTAATAAAAAAACCTGTACACAGTACAGGGGTGTGTCTGGATGTGTGTCTACATGTTTGTATGTGAACAGATGCAGAGCGTGAGACACCGCTGGCTTTGTGGTTTCATGGGTTCCGAGTAGCTGTTTCAATTACCTTGGTGTGTGCGCTCTGTTGAGCTTCCACTAGACTTGTCTGATTCATTATCTCAGGGTCACATGAAAATCTAGAGCTAAGATAGTGACTAAAAAAAGGAAGCTTTACACCACTCAGCATTGTGTCTTTAACCAAGCGACTAGTGCCTACAAAATGAGGAAACTATCGCTATGGCAGAAAATAATAACTGACCATTATAACACAATATTTCATTGTTTAAATTATTGTTATTCAGAGTTGTTTAAAAAACAAAATTAGGAAACTAATTGAACTAAATTTTCCAAAAGCAGGAAACATCTTTGGATTTATTATTGTTTAACAAAGTTTGACAAAGTATTTAAAAAGGCTTAGTTTGTTGGAATCTTTAGGCATTTACAAGCCAAGCTATACCTCAATAACTTTTGACTTTGTAGAGTTCAAGGTAAGCTGAGGTTGGAAGAGTTTAATTTTATGTTGTTCAAAGTGGTTAAATTTTTTGTCAAAACAAGAAGTCTTCATGAAAGATGTTGGGGTGTGTCAGCACTTTCAACCATTGGTTTGGTTTTTCCTGTCAGTAACACATATCTTAACACTAAAAAAACTTTCTTACTTCTGTGGTTGGATAAATAGAAAAACAATCATGGTTTAAGATAGAAATAACACTACTTAACACACGCATTTACCTTCAATTTACTGGTTGCTGAACACACAACATGTCCCCAACCCAAAACTTAGTCATTTCCAGCTGGCATGTGGTTTTAAGAGTAACTTGTTTTTGTGTTACAAATCGACTACGTGGCCGCCAATTTTTACAGTTCACATTTGCTCTGAAGACCACTAGAGGTCAAACATTATTTCTGAGTAGTCTATTTTCCTGCATGCACATTAACAAATAAGTCACATGCACACATTTTGGGGGAGGGTCTTCCTATTCTGCAAAAATAGGTTCAACTCACGCACAGCACTTAAAATAAAAGCTAAATAAACCCCATTAATATATATAATATATATATATATATATATTCAGTTCATTATCAGGTGGAGCAAGTCTCTAATAAAACATGCAATGATGTTGTTTTTCTTTTAAAACAAAACTTTTTGGCATGTTAGCAAGAGGTTTGTTGTAATTTCGCTTTGGCTAAAACTGGTGGCAGCTTTCTTACAGAAGCCAGCATGTAAAGAAGCAAATCTGCTCTCACCTCTTAGATTACTGCCTGAAAAAACAAACTATCAAGCCAGTGGTCAAATTTCAACCCTCTTATTTTGGCCCAACAAATATCGGCATTCAGTTTCCATGACTTTCGCTCTCTTTAACAAGTCGTTGGCAAACGTGTAAGTTGCCTCTTTTGATTTTCACGAGTTTGCAGAGTTCTGCAGTTCTTCTGGAATATAACAATAACTATGAAAGAAGTTTATTTGTTGCATTACCAGAACATTTACTATGACACGAAGACTTACTTTTTGGGGGTAAAAAGAACAGCTATCAGAGAAAATTCCACAAGGTAATCTAACTTATCTGATCTTATCATAAAGTACCGTCATCCCTGTTCCTAAAACATGCTGCTGCAGGATCTCATTCCTGCCAACACAGTACATCTTTCATGCAGCCTGAGCCTGATCGAAGTTTTAGATATGTCACTTACCCCCTCCCCAGCAAAGGCCTCATAATTTTTTGTGGTAGCAGTAGGACTCAGGCTGACGCAGTTGATTTATCTTTTTCAGTGTAGTTTAAAAACATCTGCTTGGAAATTATGACAGCAAAGCAAAGGGATGTTGCTTCCGACACATGTTTATTTATCACTTCTATTTTATCAGTAGACTGGAGTGGCGTGAACAAGCCATTTGGTTATTAGCTGGTTTTTTTAGCCATCATCCGCATGCCAAAAAGGGGTGGGGGGGGGGGGGGGGGGGGGGGGGAGGGGGGGGGGGGGGGGGGGGGGGGGGGGGGGAGGGGGGGGGAGGGGGGGGGGGGGGGGGGGGGGGGGGGGGGGGGGGGGTGCCATTTTGTTATTGTTTGATCAACAGAACAGTCAGTAGCTTCCTGTAAATTCTATGGAGCCTCAGAGAATCATTTTCTTGGTCTATCACACTTCTCTCTCAGTTAGACCTTATAGCTACATTGCATGACACTTGCAGCCATTGTTTCTGCTTTCTTGTCCTTTGGCTACTTTACATTTCACTTTCTGAGACATCACTGGGGAACAATTGACTGCTATTGAAAATAAGAACAAAAAAACGTCTTAAAAGAAGACTTTGTGTTTTAGGAGATAGTTGCGGTAACTGTGTCATCGGCAGCTGATGTGCCGAACACATGGATGGAAGTTAGTTCAGTGATCTCTCAAAGGCAAAGTCCAGAAATTGACAGGAGTTTTTCTATGTAGGATAAACCAGTTTTCTCACAACTCAGACAGAAAAAAAGAAGGGCCAGGTTCAGAAGTTCAGATAATCACTCACAGACTTCTCGATGAAAAGACAGTAAGTGATTCATTTCCGCCTGTCACTGTTAATCTGAAAATGAGTGTAAATGCGATGTAAGTCATTTAATATATAACATCCCTATGGCTTAGCAGAGGCCTCCCAACCACAGGTGCCCTCACGCCAGAAATGCGCTTCTAAAATTAAAACAGAGCAGTAGAGGCGTGAATCTAGAGCCGTCACTTACATTACTTATCCGGATTGATTTGTCGGTGCAACGCAAGAGAAAACCCAAACAGACTCCCCGGTCCCGTCTGTCCTAATCACATGGTTCGTGTCAAGGTTGAAGGAGAGCACCACAGCTGGCTCCAGGACATGAAGAAGCAGTAAAGTGCAGCAGAGGGTCCTCCCTGCAGCAGCATCGCAGCGCCGTCAACCCGAAGTGAAGAGCTGCTCTTCTTCCTCCAGTCTCTTTAGAATGAAGACTGTAGCTTGAAACACTGGGGGTGCCCCCCTCCCTCCCTTTCCTCTCGCCCAGGCAGGACGAATCGCAGCCAAGGTACACCCTGATGAAACCCTTTTCATCTGAGATACCTCCAGAGAAGTGTGAATGAATGAGTTAAAATACAATTTTGTGTAGACTTGTAGAACTGGTATCAGTGGCCAGGGAATAAATCACAAGTATAAGTTTAGACGTTATTAAGAAGGTCAGTAATTTGGTAGGAAACTAGATAATGGTGAGTTACTAGAGAACAGACAGGACGTTTTTACATTAATGAATTATTTAGTAATGACTGGTTCATGAATGCATAGAAATAGACAATGCTGCCATTTTCTTCATGAGCGGTTCATAGGTCTAACTGTGATTCAACTTCAGTGATTCATTCATTACTAATTACAGTTAGACCACAGCTACTGCTCCTGTTGTGCACCAATATCTGAGCTGATGATAATCATACATATTAATACACCATTTTACTTTTATTTGAATAGTTCTGTTTCTAAAATGAAAGCTGACTGAGCTTGTTGGAATGTAAATTGTGTAAATACAGATGGGAAAGGAACAAATAAGTTTAGACTTAAAAAAAACTTCTCCCTTTCCAAATATGAAATGAAATGACATATCTTGGGTGCTTGTGTTTTAAATGGGGTGGGGCTGTCCACCTGCTCATTTTCTTTAGCTTGTTGTTGTTTTGTTTGTTTTCTGACATGTTCTAAATAAATCTAAATCTAAAGTTGTTTATCTAATTGACTGGTATGATTGAATTTATTGGAATTCATAAGAAAGTATTACTTTGAGGTCACTGACAGGGGATCTTATCTGGTAAAGTTCTCTATTAGGACATACTTGACGTCCTTTAGTATAGATTGAAGTTCAGCCGGAGCAACACAACAGCACTAATTTGTCATGTTTGCTTTGTACATAGTTTTCATTGTCACACATGCTTGGAAATAAACCTTATGCTATGATGACATTAAATGAATAACCTCTATTTCTTCATTCTTTAATTATGAATTTTCTCTACTCATTAGAAATTTAACATGCAAGTGCTTCTAGTCTGACCATACTCTAATGTCCATTTGATATTTCCTATTTCTTTCACCATTAAAGTCTTTGCTTATTCTGCAATTTAACAGAAAATAGATTGAAACAGGTTTCAATGTTGCTAACTCACAAAATGGTTATTACCTAATTACAATAAAATAACTTGAATTTTCTATTGTGATTGTTCCATCCATATATGTTACGATTGCTGTAAGAAATAAGCTATAAAACTGTACCAACTTTACTCATTCCTTTCATTAATAATTAATGAATTATCAAATCACCCTTTTCACTTCATTGTTTCATGATTTATTAATGATTACATAATCATTAAACCTTAAATGAACTGGATTAGAAGTTGTCACATTTTTCCTGTTTTTGCTAAGCTAAAATACAACAAGTTATTTCATATAAACTATTATTTGTCACACAGCTGCTACTTACAGGTTCTAGGGCTAGACAGACAGTAGACTAATTGAGCCACCAGGAGAAAATAAATGAAGGTTGCTTTGCTATTTTAGTTGGGTGGACCATAAACTGCAAGTGTTTTGTCAGCTGGACAAATAAACCTCCCAATTTCAGCCAGACAAGGAGACGAGTGGCTGAAGGCCATAAAGGGTTATTCTATCTCATAATTAAAGGATTTATTGTAAGAAGCCTGGATTGTTAGAAACAAATAAAAAAAACTACTTAATTACCCTCTTTGGTGAAAGGTAATATATTCTGGTATGGGATTTATCATTCTAAGAAAAAGAATAAAATATTTATGTGTGTCATCATTAAGAGCACACTGCTGGTGCTCATGTATAAATAATCACCATAGTGGAGGTGGCTTTGTGATTACAAAACACAGTCAGCTCAAGACCAAAATCTGGCAAATCATGTCAGAAGCCATTTCAACTTTTAATATTGAGATCCTCCAGGTTGAAGAAAGTCTCTTACAAACACATGAAAGTCTCTGAAAAACTGGCATGTTAAAAGTTTGAGGTTTCCACCCACAAGCTGCAGTGGTATGGGCCATTATGTGTCATCATCCACAAGCTGCCAGGAAAATGAAGTAGTTTCATTGGATGTTGGTGTGAAGTTCAGACCAGTTTGGGCCACGGTCACACAGCAGAACGCAACACAATGTGGGCATTGTTGAAGGTAGAAAGACCAGTCAATGTGTGTCTCTACATGTATGTGTGTGTGTTGGCAGATGGGGGCTGCAGTGTGGGTGGTGGAGGGGTGCAGCAGGGTGTTCGTCACATTCCTAATTGCCGCAAAATACTTGGGGTGGTTCTGGTGTAAAATATGTGAAAGGCCTGTTGCTGTGCTGGTTTGCTGACAGATGCATCAGATTGTTATAGATCTCAAGCACAGATTCCTCTAGATTTCTCTACACACCCTCCTACAGTCATCATCAGCTGTCTTTATTCATCTGACTGAGACCGTTTACATGCACACAAGAAAGCTGATCACTATCTGATTTCTGGGCAGTTTTCAACTTTTGTCGTGTGTCTGTTTGACAATACCTGGAATTCTGTCCAAGTTGTTAGTCGTGGTTTTGTAAAAAAGATCTATGTATTTAGCTGAGTCATATTTAAGGGTCTGAATAAAACTGCTTCAGATGGAGGACTTGTGTTGAAAGTAAAGTTTCAGGCATGGGTCATGTTTGGACAAATATTTGCTGGTACATGAGTTAAAATCAGGTGTGGTAGCATTTTGAATTGCACAGATTTTCTGTTTGATGGGTTTTATTGTACTTATAAAGAAACTAAAGCTTGTCTAATTCTCTTCTTTGTGTGTCATATTTGTGATCTAAAGGCACGTAATCATCTTAACCTGAATTCACCCTTCCTGAACAAAACAGCACTTTAAGGTCTGTGGTTTCTTTGGTAGTTGTGCCAACACGAGCTGAGAGAGGACGGTTGGGGTGAGAAGAAGGAAACCAGAGAGGCTTGACTGCAGGTCAAGCATGTGGTACCCCCTGCAGGTGACAAGGCCTTTCTTCATAGATTAGCTGACAATATTGAGCACTCACTTCATGAGGGTTTGTGTGGTCCACAGTGTAAAATCATGAAAGATATATTAAGTTGCTAATGTTCCTCATACATATTTCACAGTTTTTGAATAAGTTTAACTCTGTTGAGATATGTTTTTACTTGCCTCTGGCCCAGTGTTTAACCTGCTCAGTTAAACTGGGCAGATGCCTTTCCAGCCCAAACACTGATGAAATCGTTTTATTCACTCTGTTGACATCGTCTCTGATGCTTCCCTCTTCAACAAAATATAACAGATGACTCAAGCAAAATTGTTCTGTATTATTAGATGGAAACTTGGCTCAGCTATTTGACCCACCGAACAATAATGTGCCACACTGATTAATGACAACATAACATTGTGCTGTAGCAGTGTTGGAAATATGTCTTTTCTTAACAACTTCAGGTTTCCAAGAAAGTAAATTAATATTTTGTTTCTTTCTATGAAATTTTTAGGCTAAAATTTTTAGTTTGTCACAATTTCCACCATAGTTATATAAATATTGTTTCATTGCTTTACAAAACAGTATCATTGCAGGTGTTTTAAGCTGTTAAAGTCTAGAGTTATCATTGATTTACTTAGACACAAGTATACTGTTACAAAAAGACTCCACTGATTTGCTGCCTAAATGTTAAAAATCTTCTGTTACCTTCTTCTGAAATTCAAACCCTGACAAGACAGAAGGACTGGCTCCTTAAATTTCACAGTCCTGAAGTCATATCAGAGTGATGGAGGAAACTAAACCCAAAAGTTAGAAAGGGTCAAAGAGGTATGTCCAAATTGCACAGCTGGTGCAGACAATTTGTAAGTGTGTCAAGGCATAACACAACTGCAAAGGCTTTAATACACACAGAATAATGTTGGCAATTTAAACAGTGGAATTGTGCAGTAGTTACGTTCAGATCCAGTATTGTTAGAAGCACATTTAGACATAAATTGAAAGATTTTTGGACAGATACTCAGACCAGTATTTGAGTTAATAGAATGAGATTTTAGATAGTTTTCTCACCTTTGTGTTGAAACTATTGGTGTGTAGGAGCAGTGTGTATCATATTTGATACATACAGTTTCTAAAGAACTTTTGCATCACTTTATGGTAAAAACTCAAAAACCCTGTTGTACACAATCTGATGTTTGTCTTCTGCCCCCTAGTGAATAGAATAGTAACAGTAGAAGCAGTCAGAGAGCCAGACCTCTATGACCTCTTTCTTTTTTCTTTTTTTTTCTTTCTTTTTCTTTTTTTTTTTTACCAATGAGTGTGGCCATTATTTTGAGTTAGAAGCCTAATGGCAAAATTTATCTCCATAGTAAAAAATCTTTTAAAAAAAAATTTCCTCAAATTCAAAAGCCATCCAGTAACACTTTGTGAGTTATGTTGACAGACAGACAACACAGCACAACATACAAGACATGACATAAGAGTAGATGCACTACAATAATTTTGATATATCAAATTTGACATTGCTTCTTTTTTTTCAACTTCACACAGTAAATGTACAAAAAAACATTTTTGGTAAAAAAAATTTACACTATGTTAAGGACCAAATAAAGACGTCAGAGTTTTAAAAAATGGACTTTTCTCCCAATTTTTTCTTGTTCTGGCTCTAAGGGGTTAAGTTTCAAACTTAAGTCTACGTAAGAGCGACATGAGGAGGAAAGCAAACCCCAAGAGAGAGGCAAGAAAACTCAAAGTCTACAGCTGGCATAGGTAATTTTTTGTTTAGATTAGAACTGCTTTCAGAAGACTAAATTGCATTCCAGCAGTCCCCGCAACATTTATGCAGCACAAAGAAGAGGTAGAAATATGTTGTACTGCTGGATGACTATTGCCAAATTCAATGTTTACACAAAAATATTCAAAGACAAGATGGCAAAAGAGATAATAGTAATATAATATCATAACTATGGCAGCACTGGTTATAATTTTGTTGGGTAAAGTGAGAAGGAGGTGAACATTTAACGTGAGCACATTTGCAACACTGAAATCAAGGATTAAGTTTAAGGCAATTTCATTTGTACAGCATTAAGATATAAATACACAACAAACAAAACATAACGAAAGATGTAAATAGGTTTTAAAAACAGTATTAAAAGAGAAACATAAGAAAAAGTAAGGAAAAATGACAGAAAAAACTAATAAAATATCTCCAAACGTCTTGTAATAAACTTAGCAGCAAACAGAAAAGTCATGTGGTGCATTAAAGATTTGGACATCTGAAACTAACTTGAAAGTTTCTGGAGTTTATTCAAATAAGCTTTAAATTCCAACAAATAACTCTGTCCTTCAGACAAGTGCTTAAACCACTAAGACTATCGTAGTTGTGACTCCGTGCACAGACAGGGAGGAAAGGTCTCGAACTGTTTGTGCCAGGATGCTGAGTGATAACAGAAGTTGTGTCTGCATCAGTGGCCGTGTAAAGCTCCATGTTAACCCAAACTGTGTGAAAGTTGGAGCAGCTGATCCCGGTCCTGTTGTGACAGTGCTGTGGGTCCTTTGTAGGGAGCCCATCCGCAGTAAATCTGCTCCTCTCCCCTCACACAAAGGGCCGCTTGCATTTGCGGTTCCTGGGTGTGGGGGTGTGCCACTGAATTAACAATGAAGGGATGTGGGACCTCGCAGACCTCTCTGAATTCTTTCTCGTGACTGGCCGTGCAGACGACACAGGAATTCTGGGGATTCCTTTGTTAGTCCTGCAAAATGAGAAATCATTTCCGCTTTAGTGCAAATTCCTGCCCTCTGGGGTGTATTATAAATTATGTCCAATCATATCATACACCAACACTGTTTTGGTAAAGCACATATGTTATGGTGAGGTTTTCATGAAGACAAGAGTAATAGGTTTATAAAAGGTTTTCAGGTTTTAATGGGGGTTTTTTTTATAGACCCCAAAAAACATTTTACAACCTCACAAGAATCATTCAAGTCTAAATAAAAAGAAAATGTTAAATGTTTTCTTTTAGCTTTAATACTGGATAGGTTAGTCTTTTATAATGAGTAAAAGTTTGTGTCAGCATCTTAAACAAACATAACAATGATCATTTACACAGATCATCCTCATGAGAAGCATTAAAAATTAACCTTTGCATCTGTTATGAGCTCCAAACTGAACACTGTCCTTCCATTGTTATTGTCTGCCTGTCCTCGTCATTAAGGCCTTTGTTGTTAAAAATAGCCTTTCTTAAGGGGAAAAGCTGCCATGACTAATTGCAAGGAAACACATGCTCAGTCATGAACACACTGCTGAAGCTTTCCAACTTCTACTCCATTCGTGTCCAGGAGCTAAACATGCCCAACCTTTGGAACAAAGAGGTCAAGAAACACTTGGTAAATCATTTCCATGTTCGCAAGAAGCACATGAGATTCAGAGGTTTTTATTTGCTGACTCAACAAAATGGGCATAAAACCACTTGGAAACAATGGAGAAGTGAGCCCTCCTGCTGTTATGTTCGTTGGCACGAGCTTTTTTTTAAGTCAGGACTGAAAAACTTGCTGTAATGTGATTTGGTTAAAGGGTAAGTTGCAATAATGATGAACTCACTGCTGCAAATGACCCAGCAGGAAATCTGGTAAGAGAATCTATGGGCAGCCAAATCACCAGACTGGTGTAGGAACCTGCTGTGTTTCACAAAAGGAAATACAAAGTATAGTACATAAAATATCTATTTTATCATATGTAGGGAGCACAACTGGATCATTGTGTACAACTGAATGAACCTTTTTGCTTTCAGTAGACCTTAAGCTGTGTTGAAACCACTTAGGTTATATTTGATATATCTGCTACTGTATTTGAATTATTAATTAATGTAATGAAATAAAGAATATTTCACATGCACTTTGCTAAATCAGCATGTCAGCTATGTTAAAATCAAGTTATATTAAAATCATGTATCACCATTTTATTGTAAAAATACAAGCATGCAGTGATAAGGAATGCACCAATAAAAAGATGTGCACTTGAAATTAATACATGTAGAGTATTTGTAATGGGTATAATATATATTATATATCCATCCATCTACTTTCTACACCCACTTTTTTTTCCAATGCAGGGTTGTGGGGGCTGAAGCCCATCCCAGCAGCTATTAAGTGAAAGGCATGGTATACTCTGGACAGGTTGCCAGTCTACAATATACTGTATGTTATTAATGGAAATGACATTATAATGAAAATAAGTTTTCTACATTTAGCTTTAGCTTGTCAAAATCTACTTTATAAAGGAAATTAAACAAGACATGGGCATCTACTATGCTGAAATCCAAATTAAAATGAGTTACACATTGTAATTTATCACATAACTGTGTTAAATAAAACATGAAAACATTATCAATTAAACATGAAACACACTACATGCTAAATATTCTCTATAAATGAAAAAGATAGTTTTTGTTTGTTTGTTTTTACTTGGGTTTACTTATTAAGAATATAAACCTGATTTAAGGGGATCTGATGTCTTCTTCATTGACTCCAACAGCAAGAGATGTTACATCAGAACATGGTCATTGTTTTTAAGAATATGTTTTTGTCCAAACAACGATTAACAGTGGAAGCCAGACAGATCTACTCCCTTCACGCAGAACAAGAACAAGAAATTCATACTAAAAACCAAAGCTACAGAACAATCTTTGGCTAAAATCTCTGCGTGAAGCAAACACTTGTGGAGCATACAGACTTTACTTCATGCCAACTTCCGTCAACTCAACCTGCAAAGATCAACAAAACACAAGCTTGATTATCTAGCTAAACTGGTCAGTGATCAGTGCAAGCACCAGTCCTTTGCCTGTCCTTCTGTACTGTCGGCTATGTTGTAATTTTCCTTTTATCAAACGCAAGCAAACAGTAAACTGTCTGGTTGAATTCTTCCTACTCTGTCAACCCCCAGCTTTTATTAAGATTTCTTAAACCTCAGCTCAGTGCTCGAAGTGGCCAGGCATTTAGAAGAATTGAGTTTTCTTTGTCATTTGAGTTTCTGCAACACATAAAAAACGAGATAACAAACAGCCTAGATCAATACTCCTCAACATGTCAGGGTTGTTATCTTTCAAAGGGACTTCCTGTTTTGCGCACTTTGATTCCTCAAGACAAATGGTCGATATCAGGCAGAGAATTGCCATGTTGTCAGCATGCTGGTTCTCTTCCCAGAGTTTTAAAGTGAACTCATGGTGCAGATGACTTCAGTGCTGACTGACAGGGCTAATTATTTGGCTTGTATGTCACAAGAACATCCAAGCTATGAGGAGACATGCACTTTACTGTTTTGTTTGAAACTTTTGATCAGGCATGTTTACATTTTACATTAAAATGTAATTCACAATTCCAAGTCCAAGTTGAAGAAAGGCAAATAAGTTAATGGTTATGTAGTGCGGCATAGAGGTACAAAACTTCCTTTTTAACTATTTTAGTGTTTTTAAACAGCAACTTGACCCTACTCCTTCTCTTCTATAGGATGTTTCTGGATCTGTCCAACAGGACCCATGAAGAATAGAGTAAGCCATATAAGAACGCTTATAGAAACTGACCTTAGCACACCCAGCAAACTAAGCTCAGCACTATCACACCAAAATGACTAACGAATTTCCCTGACTTGCATTTCTACCAGAGACAGCTAAAACTAATCTATCTAATAGGCACGATTTTGTTGTGAATTAGTCTGGAAAAAACTTCATCTCAGATGGGAAGGCTGAGGTTCTGTCCTGGATGACTGGCAGGTTAACGCATCACAATGCCATTTCTCCACCACACATCAGCTCAGTAAATCCTGGATATCACTTCCACTCCTTTCCCATGTGTTTTACGTTTTTGGTGGCAAAGGTTAAAAAATAATCCATATATGGGCTATTTTTTAACCAAATGTGTTTGTTTAATAGCAAAGGGATGGCAAGTGCATAATGACAAAATCAGAACATCCAGCTAATGACTAGGAAAGTAAAATTAAAGAAGAAAGATTTCCTAATCGGGATGTAACATTAAACAAAAACAGTGGCAGAGCATTATTATGCCATGTCTTTCTTTAAGTTAAGTGAACGATGCCAACTGCTTATTAAGTTTGTTTGTTACCATCAAGCAAAATTCAAGGGGAAAAAAAGAGGTTTTACATCCTACTGAGGTACAGTGGATTAGGACAAAAACGTGAAGGCTAGATAATTAGACTCTGTCGAATGCCCTGCAGGTCTGCACAGTTCTTTGAATAAGATATTTTCAGACCAAAGATACCTAATAATAACTGCCAGAGCTGTGTTTTTATTGTGGTTTTTGATTTGGTGTTGACTTCATTCTGTCAAATATATTATCTCAAAACAGCAAAAGACCACTTTTTTCTTTCTGAGTATGTCCCTGTAAGCTTCAATGCAGAGTTCTTGTGGTTTTAAAAAATATAAATAAGTTTTTCAGCTGACATCAGACTAAATTATTAAAGCAGTTAAAGAAAGTGTTATTTTTTATATAATGAACATGTCCTTTTAATAATTAACCATCAACAAATATGATAGCTATTTATTATAATTGTTACACGTGATGTTGTATGAGTAGTGTGCTAAAGGCTGATCAAGAAATATCTGATAAAAGCTGCTTACATCTATGACCGGTCATTTGGCATTATTTCCATGTCACTAAACATCCAGTATAACAGCTGCTCTGCCACATTTATTATCAAGTTACTGGCATGGCCGACATTAAAACAAAAATAATTCCCTTTAATGATGACCACAAGTAAGGCAGAAATATCCTATATTTCTATGACTTTCACCAAAGGCATTACAACTGTTGCCCAGTCTTTAAACTATAGAGTTGGTGTTGCAGTAAAAGCATAACCCGATGCTGATTGCAAACTAGTTTGTGAAATCTTTGTTGATTGCTATCTAAATATACAACAAACTGCATTCTCTTCATCTGTCTTGCTTTAAAGCTGTTTTTATTTTCCTCTACATGACATGGATTACATGTATATAAAAAGCTCTGCTTTTGAACAAACCGCTGAACAAAACTCGCCTGTTCAACCAGGTGAAATATGAAAAAGATGTTTTTTTTTTTTAAGTTAGAAACTTTGTAACAAAGATATGTGCTCCCATGACCTCATAGTTATCTATGTGAATTAAAAAGGGTGGGGGTCATTTTCAGCTTCTATGTGATTCTGCCTAAAGAGTTGTTACTTACTGTGGCTCTGATGGCAGAGACTTTGTTCCAATAATGAGCAGTGACATGAAGCTCCAGTGGTCGAACGTAGGAGTGTGCTGAAAGATAATGGGCTGAAAGAATCCTCCCCAGACTCAAGCTTGGGGTCCTGTAGCAGAGGAGTGACAAGCTCAGCCAGGCAGGATAAATGTGATAACTACAGGTGCTACATGACATGGATCAAACTGAATGATAACTCAGATGAAGTTACTTTATGACAGAGAGGGCTCAGTTGAATTTTATAGTGAGTATAACACAGGGTCTAAAAAGTGTCTTACATAAAATTCAGTGACTGTAGAGAAGCTTTTCTTTCAAGAGCTGACAACAAAACCTCCATCGATGATTTCATCCTAATCTTTGTCTGGACTTAGAGTCAAGAGATTTGCTGCTCTCTCTCCCTCTGCTGCTGCAGCTTTAAAATCTGTTTCCCAACTTTACTGAAGACCTAAATGAATTCTTTGGACTTATTTTTTTTTATAGGCGTTTGTCAACTCAGCCACATCCTCACTTATTGTGAAATATGTTGTGAATTAAGTCATCACAGACTTTCCTCTACAAATTTGATGACTTGTGCATCAGAGGAACTTTCTTGCTATTTCAATTGATTTTAAGGCTGTTCACCTTTTATGATGTTGTGACCATATAACATGCTTGTTCTATACTGTGTATGAAGTTTTTAAAGTGTGGGCTTTGTAGAACTTTTCTTTCTAGAGGACAATTCTACTCAAATATTTGTTGTTGTAGCATGTTTTAATACACTGCCTGGCCAAAAAAAAACAGTCGCTACCTGGATTTGACTAATAAAAAAAAAAGACTGCATGGGTGATTATCTTTCAGTTAGCAACAAGTTATTTAACCCCAACTGATGCAATGAGTAGCTTCTTATTTCTTTAACAATCATGTGGAAAGACATGACCCGTGGTCAGTGAAAACCTGTTAGTCTGTTTATGAAGAGTCAAACCATTGGCATGCATCAAGTAGAGAAAACATCTAAAGAGATTGTAGTAACTACTAAAACTGGATTAAGAACTGTCCAATACATTAAAAACTGGAAGGACAGTGGGGAACCATTGTCTTACAGGAAGAAATGTGGTCAGAGGAAAAACTCTGAATGATGCACTAATCACTTAAACATTTGGTGAATTTGAATAAAAAAACAACAACACTGGAACTCAGGGCTCTGTTTATATTGCAATGGGTGCATCCGGGTAATAAGAGAATCCGATCAAGTGATGCAGCCATCATGTCCAGTGTCTATTGTACAAGCCTGTGGGGGCAGTCTATGATCTGGCGTTGCTGCAGTGGGTCAGATCTAGGTTCAGCAACATTACATGTCCAATGAATGAGTCAGCTGATACCTGAATATACTGAATGAGCAGGTTATTCTACTAATGGATTTTTTTTTCTTTCCTGATAGCACGGGCATGTTCCAAGATGACAATGTCAGGATTCATCAGGTTCAAGTTCAGACAACTTTATTAATAAAGCATTAATAATATAAGTATAAATTAAAAAAGAATTAGAACTACAGGAATAACAAACAAGTATATTTACATAAATATATACATATACAATATATACGGCTATCCAACAAAATATTAGTGTATATCCTTATTTATTTATTTATTTATTTATTTATTATGTCAACTTTTATTTTGGTCAGGCTGTAAATTCACAATTTAGAAGAAGCCAGAGTTTAGTCAGCATCTATATGGTTTAATCAATACGATACAGGCCCTTAATAAAGTTTTCTGTGATGGTCAGCCAGACAACATTCATTTACTTTAACAGTACACTCAAATTCCATGTTAAGCCCGTCAAGCCAGTTGTTAATAAAAGGAAGTATGCTGCCATCTTACGGCGTTAACCGCAACCGCTTCTACAATTGTGCCATTACACAACGTTACGCTCATCATTGAACTTCCACCAAATGTGCATCACAGTGTGAAGCAACAAACATGTGCTTCATCTCAACCTGGACATGTTCACACATCTATAGATTGAGTTAGAATATAAGAGGGTCGTTTCAAGTATGCCACGTGCGCACGAGGGTATACAGAAAGAAGTGAATTTCCCAACACATGGTGGCGCTGCAATATTCTTTTCGTCTTCATCATCACACACTGAGCTGACTTTCTATCAGCACCTTTAGATCCCCGTGTGGTCAGTCCCCCTTGTCCATCTGTTGTGCGTTTTTTTATTCGAACCAAATTTGTTAGTCCTACCTCATTTAACATTTTGTGTTTTCTTCAACAAAATTTCAAAAAGCACAACAACTAACTTTTGACGTTTTAGTAAGCATAACATCCAGAGGAAGACAAGCAAACCACAAACCACTGATAACTAATTTAGGGCATGGATTTGAAGAATGTTTTCTCTAACACCTTGTGTATTTTTATGTATTTTTTTTTTATCATATGAGAGCAAAAAAGAGATGATACAAGTTATAATAATATAATATCTATTACCTTTAGCTTGGATGAAAAAAACATTGCTCTGATTCTTTAAAAAAATGCTTTGATAGAAAACTGTGGTAGACAATCGAGACAGACAGACCTGAACAAATAATGGAGGGTGGATGCAGTGGGGAGTAGTCAGTGGTGCAGCCCTTACTCATTGGTCGCCTTAGACACAGTAGCTCTCCCTCTCCCTCTCACATAAATGCGCTCCCACCGCCAACCGTAGCAGATAGGCTAATCACAGGCCACTGTGAGAAGGACACCACTTCCGCTGATTTTGCCACAGTTTCCACGGGGATGCGTTTTGACTCACAAAAAGATCCAAGATTCAACTTGTGTTTTCATTTACGCTCTTCGCAATTTTGCGCCTTTAGCGCATAGGTTCCCAGACTGCTCCGCTTCAACTCTGAAGATGACTGGGGTTTTTGAAAACTTAAATACTGATATGCATTCGAACCAGATTACCTCGAACAATTACCACAGCTTGCACAAATCGCAGGAGTCCCCGACTCTGCCGGTGTCAACGGCGACGGATAGCAGCTATTACAACGGCCAGCAGCCTGGCCATTGCGCCGGGTCTCCATTTGGCCAGCTCGGCTCTTACCAGTACCACGGCAGCGCCACTAGTTCGGTGCCATATAACGCAAAGTCATACGACCTTGGTTTCAACTCGTCTTATGGCGCATACAGTTCTTACGGGTCCAATTCCTCTCCTACTCCAGCTGACACAGGTAAGCAAGCTCTTGTAATGATTTTTACAACTCTGTGTGCAAGCTGAATTAATTATTAAAAACATTTTGCCTTATGGTTGTAATCTGGTCACAGGTAGAATAATTATTTTGCATAAATGCACTTGAAAAAGTATGTTTTGTTAATCTACTTGTGAACATAATAAACAAATCTTGACAATGCTGCCTCTTAACATACTTTTATTATTCGTTATACAAATTGTATTTGCACAATATCAGTGGTGCAAATGTGCGTAAAACCTCTACAGGAGTGAAAAATTGCAAAGCCTTTATGTATAAAGACAACTGCATTTGAATGTTCCCTCAGAGAAAGAAGAGAGCGAGCCAGAAATCCGGATGGTTAATGGAAAACCAAAGAAGGTCAGGAAACCTCGAACAATTTATTCCAGCTTCCAGTTGGCTGCACTTCAACGGAGGTTTCAAAAGACGCAGTATTTGGCTTTACCAGAACGGGCAGAGTTGGCGGCCTCACTGGGCCTTACGCAAACACAGGTGGGTACATCTAGGATGTGGCTTGATGTGCTGTCAAATATTCACGTTATGGCGTGATATTGAAAAGAAGCTTAAACTGACAACGGGACTTTAATTCAGAGAATATGTGTTAATCAATTTTATGCTTAATCTGCCTTTGGTGCAGGTCAAAATCTGGTTCCAAAACCGCCGCTCCAAGTTCAAGAAGCTGTGGAAAAGTGGAGAAATCCCCCCAGAGCAACACGTTGCTTCCAGCGAATCTCCTCCGTGCACGTCTCCGCCAACGACTGCCTGGGATTTTCCACAGACTCAAAGAATGAATGCTGTCAGCTCGAGTTTACCTCAGAGCAGCAGCCCTTCCAACACGACTGCGCCTTCGTCGTTTTTGGCTAACTATTCCTGGTACTCCACCACGAACTCTACAACGCATCTGCAGCCTCCACTGATCCAGCACCAGCACAGCTCCGCCATAAGCGCTGGGACGATATTCTGAAATAAAGAAACATTTGGGGTTAAATCGGAAAATACTGGTGAAAATAGTAAAATGCCAATAGCTTCATTTTACAGACCTCGTGTGCGCCTTTACACGCAAAAAAAAAAAAAAAAAAAAAAAAAGGAAAATTAATGGAGCAAGACAGGTTCATGGACCTTGCCAGTTTTCGCACTGGTAAATGATAGACACAGATTTCTACAGTTATTTTTGTATTTATTTATTTTGTTTATGTGAGGGATGAATGAACCACTATTACCCAAAGCAATCACAGCCTGGGCGCAAGCCTGCTTTTACGCGGACGTCACTTTTTCTTTTCTCTCTTTTTCCCCCCATTCCTGCAAAAATTAATTATTGGCAGCAGGAAAACCTGTCACATGTAGCACAAGTCAACTGTATCGTGCCTTTTTTCCAATGTAACCTCATTTCGTTGTGCGGAAAAAAAACAAAGAAAAAAAAAACAACACCGTATACCTTTATTCATTCCTCATGTAGTTGATTTAAGTATATTTGGGGGTAGCCTAATTGTCTGGATCCACGTTGTAAATATTTTTACCACAGCTTTTTGATAGCCCATGTCGCTTTGACTCTATTAGGCTATTGGTGCAAATCCATTAACCATCGTGCTACTGATTGTCCCACCCTCTGATTTACTTGTATTCCATTTAATTGTGTTTTTGTGTTATTTATTTTAGCAGTGTTCCATATATGGCCAGACGTTATTTAAATAAAATGTTTTCTGTGAATTTGCATCCGACTTTTTATTTATTTGGTGTAATTTGTTTCTGCTACTTTCTTTCCATGTGGGACCAATTTGAATACAAATAATAACCACGTGTGAAGACTGTTTTTATTTTTAGCTATGCCTATTTTATTTATCATTTTATATCAACGTTTTGTGTGCAAAATTAGGCCTACAGATCATGTGCGGATTTACCCTATTGTTAATGCCTTAGGCTATATGAAAAATACTTTATTCAAACCAGTTGAAACAGCATTTAGAGCTGTTAGCTATATTGCCTAATAGTCTGTTTGATTTATTATTTTTATTTATTTAATCTTTTATATTTGCTTATTTATTTTTACATAGGCTATAGGCTACCTATGCTATCTTGTGACAAGTAGGCTTAAATGGCCTGTTTTTATTGAACAGTTGTCACAACTTCTCACAATGTAAGGCATCAGACTTATTAATTCCACTGAATTAAATTGTATTGCGCCCCTAAAATGCTGACACTAGTTGCCCCAAACAGATGAATACACAACTGTGGCTACTAACTAAATTAATAGCTATAGCAATTATTCTAGCCGCTAGCTCTGTTGCTAAGCAACAGTATTGCAGAGAACTGTCTGCAGGTTAGCCTGGATGGTTTCAGTAATAGCAACACGTACGCTCAGGCTAGCTAACATGTCACTAATTAAGCGCTATTTCTCAAGCATAAAAGAAAAGAAAAGGCTATAAAATATGTTTGCTGTTTACATAAACGCATTTAAGGTATATGACAAGTGGGCAAGTGTTATGTTGTGAAGAAAATATATTCTTCAATTTATTTACCCGTGTCCGTAAGCAGCTGATATATCCCTGCCGGGGCTCGCACCGACAGGCAGTCAGAGAAGGCCCGGGGGAGCTGAGCTGATCACAGCAGCATGCCTTGGCATGCCAGAGGGGAAGATGAGGGTGGGTATGAATGAGCACAAGCTCCTCAGACTCTGTGGAGTCAGAGAGTTACTTTCCAGACATTTTATGAACTCAGCCTAACAAGAGAAAGAGACAGGAACTAGATCCAAGACGGCCTGGAGCTATAGCTAAAGCATCATGGAAACATTTCTCACGTCTCACAACAAGTCAAGTCTCAGATCTCTGAAGACGAGTAGGTTGACCCACATTATTCATGTGGCTCATATAGACTAAGACCTGTAGGCTACATGGAAAACAGGCAGACGTCCATAGGCTGCGTTTACTGCAGTCAGGAAAACATTATAAGATGGAACGTTTAACTGGCTATATTGTAAAATATAAGAGTATTTTAATTCAATTTGTTTAGCAAATTATTGGACTGTTTATGATTACAACAGGTAGAGAGGGGCTCATATTATTTAGTTATCTCACTTTGTGTGAGTTCTCATTCACTGCCTATCCCACACGCTTCCCTTCAAACGACCACAGGCCATAAAGTGGGATCGTTTCCTTGTACATAATTAGGACTGTAGCTTGTCAGCGGTTGCTATATCTGCATGATGGAGCCTCCCCTCGGGGGCTGACAACATCAGACAGATCCCCAGGCATGCACCCAGCCTGTGCTGTAAGCACATATATGCACTTGTACACCTATCCAGTTATTGATAGGAGCTACATGCCCATACTGATTGCAGCTGAATTAGACATATTAATCAGCACAGATTCCTAAATGAATGCCCTAGGATTTGTTTTCATTCATTATTTGCTTCCTGATGAATGATTTAAAAAAAAAAAAAGAAACAAAAGAGAAGAAGAAGAAGATTTTTCTGTTTCTTGTTATGGTTTCATTCATTGATTGGGGTTTGCTGCGGTTTAGTTTTGCATTTCTCTTGGTAACTTCTAAATGCCATACCCCCCTATCCTCATTTAAACTCTGATCTGTAATTTCATCCACATTTGCTCTAGTTAGAGCATTTTGGCTTTCAAATCTGAAAGCCTGCAATTACTATATAATTCTTCGCAATTTTAGATGTCCTAATATGGGGTGTAATTTTTACACAAGACCATTTCCCGCTATTTCAAGCATCAACATTGTCAAAGTTGTATGTACATAATAAATGGGAATATCAATGCATAGTTTTTAGTCTAACATCTTGACTCAACGATAATTATATCCGTGTGGAGCCTACGCGGAATTAGCCTGAATTGCATGGTAACTGCTGCTTTAAATTTTAAAAAATTACTCATAATTTCCCCCAAAGATTACCAAGATCTCGAGTGCACAATGTCATCAGCGTAATGAGGAGTAAACATTTATGCTAATAATCTACAATTTTTTTTTCCATCGGCTATAAAGAGGGGAAATAAAGCAGACATTTTCAGTCATATTCTGAACTCTGCTGCTATAGCTTGGACCAACACATGCGGCACATTTTATGGAATTTAAGCGTCGATCTTGTGTCTGTGCTGCAGGATGCTACTGCTCATCTGCCTCATTTTTTATTTCTACACATCATGAGAGGAAGCTCCAATATCAAGCTGAAAGGTGTGTGCTAAATGTTTATTTCCTACATTTTAGCGGGATGGCTAAATTAGGGATCATTAAATACAGGAAACCCACTTGGCCTATAAATAAAATAGATTTTTTTTTCTACTCTTCTTTCATTTTTTTCATTTTTCCTTTCCTTCTCTTGTTGTTGATGACGGTTTTATCAGTTTTTTTAAAGAATAAATCCTTGAGATAAAATGTTAGACGTATGATTTTTTTTTTTAGATGACTGTATTTAAATGACAGTTTAAGATTCTTTGTGTAAAACCTAATATAAGCTTGTGGATCTGCTGTGAGGAGACATGTAAGGAAGGGAAGACAGAGGAAAACTCGTTACTGTGACATTGTGCCTTGCTAATTTTGAAGCCTCTTCGCATTGACAACTCGTTGATGTACACCTGCAAGCAATTTGTCAGTCTTATACATAGGCTAAATCTAAGGGAACAGTGACGAAATGGCAGCTCACCTATTTCCCTTTTTTTCCTGCTGTAGCAGAAATTTTCTTTCAGCACTATCTCCTTTGTTAAGGCAGAAAGATCCTCGGTGCGAAAAAAATTGCGCATAATTACCTCACAGATAGGAAACTGCATTAGAATAAATAAGGGTGAAATTACTGTAATTATGCTGGGTTTGATGGGCTCAGCTCGTATAATCAAGGGGAGAATACAGCGAAATAACACTGACCCTCTTGGATGTGCAGCTGCGCCTTTCTGGGAATAGGTAGGCAGATTTCTGCTCACGGCTGCAGCAAAGCTTTTTTAGTGGCATTTAATACGGAGGCCTTTTGGAAATGTGATTTTTATACAGGATGTGTTCCAAGATTTGTGTTCAAAGCTGAGAATAGAAAGGAAAAAAATAAACGAGGTCAGATTTTTTTTTTTTTTTTTTAATCATTTCCTTCTTAGTTTGGACTGGGGTGCGGGGCATTTTTCTGAATTCTATAGTAATAGTAATAGTGACAACAACAGCTGATTAATTTTGATTGCAGCAGTTCCTTACAAATTGCATCCAATTTGGTATTCCAAATCATTTTTATATTTATCAAAGTGGCAGCCGGAAAGCACCCACAGGTCGCCCTTTAGTTTCTCTCAAAGCAGATACAAAAAAAAGACCGAATAAGTTTTTTTTATGTTATTTTTTTCTTTTGTTTCTATTATTATTATTATTATTATTATTATATTATTATTATTATTATTATTATTATTATTATTATTATTATTATTATTATTATTATTATTATTATTATTATCATTGTTAGTAGTAGTAGTAGCAGTAGTATTAGTAGTAGTATTGCTTCCCTTATTTTTCATTTGGTATCATTACGTTTTCTTTTTTATTTTCTCCACTGTCAGTTTGAGATATTTGCGTTTGTTTAAATGGATTTACACATCTCTTTTTGGCCATTTTAAAAACATGAAATTATTTGTGTTGGGCTAAAATTTACATTTATTCTTTTGCGTATACATTTCATGGTATATTTTGTTTGTAACCCCCCCGAAGCACACACACACACACACACACACACAAACTTTCTCACTTTCTCTGATCAACTGCAGGGCTTGCTCATCAGGCAGCAAGACTTTGTGTAGCACCTGCCTCTTGCGCAATTATTCACTTTACACACACAGATAAATGATTTCTATCATGCGGGAAAATTGGGGTATTCGAAGACAAATGCGCATAAGATTGTCTTCAATTAAAGTTGGTAATAAGGAAGCAGTAATTGCTGTTGAATGAGACCTGCAGAGTGAACGATGCAGCTTATATACAGTAGCCTAAGTGTTATTTTGGTTACACTTACATTTATACTGCACCCGAGGATATTTCAATAAACTCAGAAAGAAAATCAAGTTTCTAAGTTACTCCAGAGGGTTAACAACATCTGCATCCAATGAGCAGCAGCACAAATCCATGTTAGGCTGAATGCTAAACATGACCATAAATCTAAAAGAGGAGCCTTTTGCAATTCACACAAGCCCACTCACATGGTGTCAGCAACAATAGCCAACATGATACTGCTTTGTGTCAGCTCGCATTAAAGCTGCACGACGCTGATGCCTTTCTTTTCACAAGACGAGGAGCTGGAGGGGAGGGGTGTGGGGGGGTCAATCAGACACCGTGTTTGACATAATTTAAATCATATTTTACTGTTATTGAAACTTTGCACTTTATGTACATAAACTCCAGAAACAGATCAATAAATTAAGGTGATCAATACAAAACTAAATATTTTCTATGATGACTAAACACATTTCGACGAGTACACAAAGCCTAAACCCTGTTTCACAGCGTATCCAGTACAACACAAAACAACTCCGAAAATTATGTACAAAATACAGTGACAAATGAGTTGCTCACCCTCTGAATATTTTTTTTTCCAAAGCAGCAAATCGTCTAGCCTTTTACATTTTTTCACATAACATCGGGGCACGGCATAGAAAAACTTTGCTTGCGTTAGTGCAGCATTAACACAATGTTGTTTCCAACACGTTTACAAAAGAACACAGACTGGCCTTAAAGCTGGTCTGAATAATTTAACTTAAATAACAAACACATAAACAACGTAGAAGCGACTTGAGGCTTTTGCACAGTATATTCACTTAGGTTGAATATGCTGTAGGCGTGATGGCCGGATGGTTACTGGTGGAATTTGTAATCAATTATTTGGTTAAAAACACACTGATGTGGCCTAATTGGCCTTTAACTGTTAATGATCGATTTTAGGTCACCGTCATCTCTGGCCCAACATCTGGCGTAAACATACACGTGCTTTCTCATCAACATGTAGCCTACAGTTCAACAACAGAAATTCACACAAATTCAAAAAAAGAAAGAAAAAAAGATAAGATAAGATTTAAAAAAAATTGACTGACATAAAAGTGACCAACAGCTTTTGTCTATTTGATTTCCGCTGTCACGGACTTGCCCTCGGCGCATTGTGCGCCTTTTTGAATCCCTCCCTCTTCTTCCCCCGCTTCTTCGTCTCCTTCTTGTCTACCGGCCATCATCTGGTATGGAGAGGCCTTCGTGTCAGCTTGTGGGATGCGGCAACAATCTCCGGGATCATTGTTGTGCATCATCAGCGCTGAGCCGCGCTAAGCGGCTGCTGGGCCTTTCACCATTTTCACCCTGAAGTGTCTGTTCACATGAGCTGTGACTGTTGCATAGACTCTTGGTGTGTGGTGGGATACCATGAGGTGTAGCTAGGAATGTAAGATCCGCTTGTTCCCACTGAAGTTTTCACGGTGGTCGGAGATGTCCAGACAGGTGCCACCGAGGGAGAAGCGCTCGAAAGTCCACGGCCAGTGGTTAAAACGTTGGTGTCAATTGTACTGCCGCCTTGTTTCATTAGTTTCTTAAATTTGGACCGTTTATTCTGAAACCAAATTTTTACCTAGAAAGAGGAAGGATACAAGATCAATTAGAAAATATGTCCTAAAAGTTGTTTTACGCACGTGTTACGCGCGTTTTACGCAAGCGATCTTAAAAAGGAAGAAATACGTTGAATTACTGTACATAATAATAATAATAATAATAATAAAGAAATAGCATTAAAGATATAAAATGGGTAAAGCTGCTACAGTATAAAGCTATTTGTGGGACTTGCCTGTGTCTGAGTGAGACCCAGCGACGCTGCGAGCTCAGCTCTTTCTGGTAACGCCAAATATTGAGTTTGTTGAAATCTTCTGTTCAGAGCTTGAAGCTGTAAACTGGAATATATAGTCCTTGGTTTTCTAATCTTTTTCCCTTTTCCGTTGAATCGCACCTCTCCGCCTTCGACCACCGTGTTTTTCTCAGTTTCTGGCGCTGGTAGAGACAGAGAAGAGAAATGTGAGTGGAAAACAATGATAAAAAAGGAGGCAGTTGTAGCTATCAGAGCTTCGCGGCAATGAATACTCCATCACAAGTTTTACAGGCTCTACTTTTGGTATAATTACCCTTAATTGCAAACATTGTTTATAGCGTTACGCAATAAATAATTGGCAAGTCTAACTTCACATCTGGGCAGTCTTTTCCGTAGAATAACACATCTAAGCCGTCCAAGCATATCTAAGAAACAAATATGTTGCTCACTTACCTGGGTCTTCCAAACGCGTCTGTGTGAGTCCCGAACTGCTTTGATAAGTCTGTACTGTGCTGAGATATGGACTGGTGGAATGACTACCGACGGAGTTTACGTATGGATAACCCAAAGATCTGGGAAAAGATGAGGCTGGACTGTAGCTGTCGTGCTGTGTATGACCTGTAGAATGTAAACAGTGCATGGGATAGTGTCCATGAGACATGGAAGAGGGCGACATTTGTTGACTCGGGGGTCCAAACTCCATAAAAACGGCTTTTCCCGAGGCAGGGTTATTAAGACTTTCTGGAATCGTAGTCATTGTCATCTCTTCTGGTTGTTCCTCTTGTGTCGCTTTTGTTGTTTTCTTGCTATGATCCCAGTGACGGATGGGTCCCAATTTAAGCCGACCTGCTTTTTTCTCTTTCCATTCATAAGAAAATGTAGTTTGTGCCTGTGAAAAGTCCTAGGAATGATGCAGTGGACCCAACCAAACTCGCTCAAAGGTTTGAATCTCGGACTCATGAATATTCATCAAAGACTGTTGCTGATTGGTCCACACTCTCCAAGAGGGGAGCCGATTGGTGACGCTGGGGCTGGGTCCGAAGAACCTGGTAAAGTCAAGGAAGACCACAAAACCTCAGATCGCCTTTTGACACGTCAAGATTATGATTATTTTTTATATCACCATTAGAGCAATTTGTGCAAGCAATACTAAAATTAAAACTTGCATTTGGCATCCGTCTAATGAAGTTAAACAATATTTTCTTCCTTGTTACAGCTGCTTTGTCTGCTGGCCAGTTTGATTAAAGCTTTTTTGATTAAAGTCCCTAATGAGCCATCAAGAGGACGGCTTAAATTAGCATAACACCGGTGTTAAATTTCCATAAGTAGGTTTGTAATTAGTCATGTATTTAACACATAAAGGTTTCAGTTACACCTGCCAGCGGTGGGAAGGTAAAACAGTTTGTGCTGGTGGGTCTTACTGGTTCAAGTAAAGGCCCGGGGATGCTTGATAACGTCAGACATATCTACAAAAATAATAAATTCGATACTTTTTTTTAACAGGGTAATATAATTCTAAGTTCATTCTAATGCCATTATTAGCAGTACTGACACCTAATAAAGGTTAAGTTAAATATCCATCGATGACGGTGTTGAATAGAGTTTATTGTTGTGAAAACCGTCGTTTTATTTCCTACAACCTGTTCTGCATATTTAAATACAATCCCAATGTGCTTCCGTTTCTTTATTTCAGCTTCATTAAACACCACCACCTTTGATTTGTTTGAATCTAAAACCGACAAAATTAACCTGACAGCTGACAAACCTGAAGACAGTTTTTCTCGAACTGTTGATTCAGACGTTGATGCGCAAATATTCATAACTTTGCAACCTTAATTTTAATCAGCAACTTAAGGCAAAGTCTGTCCACTTACTTTAAACGTCACGTGATGAAGAAGAACCAGATAAATCCGAGGTCAGATAACCTTCTTATGATGCTCCTTGTAAACGCAGAGGAAAGTATCCGACAGATCCTCATTTTATTAGGATTCATTTGCAGATCGCAGCTCTTCTGGTGTCTCTGCAGAGCACAAACACTGCCTGGCTGCTCCATCCGCAGTCCCTCCATCTCCACCTGAATAACAAATTAAAGGCAGTTAAATTCCCTCACTGTGATTATCGGTGTAATTACATAATTGAAGTGAAAACAGAACGCGCAAGTTGCAAAATGTGTTATCAAAATTCAAGCGCTGACATCATGACGCCTGTGCCACAATGTGCCATGCGGCTGAGGATGTCTGGATTTAAATATTTCTGTGAAATATTAGGCTATAACGAAAGCTGGTCCTCTGTCCCCCTAAAATAGGCCAATTTGAAGTGATTTCTCCGGAATTACTTTCGAAAAATGCTTCAAGATTTCCTCTATCAACAACGACAATGATAATGGCAGTACAACCAATAATTATCATCTTCCAGAACAGAGGACAGATTTTTATGGGTACTTGGTGGGTGCGACTGATAACTGTCATTATTTTCCCACGATTATAGTATCTACAGACGGCTGTGAGTAAAACCATGAACAGAATAGAGGCGGAATTTGAGGAAACATGTAAAATAATAGCAGGAGTGTACAACTAATAAAAGTAACAAACTGAGTTTTTTTTTTTATTATTACTGAAGTAATGCAGGGGCAAAATGGAAAGCCTTCTGCATAAATGATATTTCTATATATTTTTATTCTCAAAATGATGTTTAAAAAGAGGGGTGTGGGGAAGATGCAAGATAATATTACCAGTGTCATCAATAATTTGACTCGCCGGCAGGAGGGCAACACAGGCCACAGCAGTGCTTCCTGTAGCAGGACTCTTAACTAGCCCCCTCTAAAAATAAAGCCCTCCATGCATGGATGGAGCATGGAGGCAGGACTCATTAGGAGTGAGTAGCTCTGTGGCTGAGGGTGTTTTAACACCTGCTGCTCTTCACCTGAGGGTTAGCGCAGAGGTGGAATGACGGACAGACAGAGAGGTGGGCACGGGGGGGGTTACGGGCCAAGATGTCACCGAATTCATTTCAGTCCAGTGACAGGAAGCCCTCTTCAGCTGCCATGCCAAGCCCACATTTTAACAGCCACCAAATATTATCCCGACCGCGGTGCGCTGGTAAACTGCGCCTCCATGCTGCGTGATGGCGCAGCTCTCTGTGCGCCCTGCAGACTCTGCAAGTGAGCGATGATTAATTATTGTCACCGGAGGTGGAGAAGGGAAATGTGAGGCTTTTTCTTCTTCTTGTTGTTCTTTTTTAATAATTTATTTATTTATTTATTTATATATTTTTATTTGACTCTCTTTTGAAGGTCAAAAAAATGATCGTTTTCAATCTCATGTTGTGTTGTTGCACATTATAGACCTTCATGCCTCCATGTTTTTTGCTTTTATCATTGTGATATTTTAACTGCTTTTAATGATTGCAATGAAATGCTGTAAAATAAATTCTTTTCCATTTTAATCCCTTCTCATATTGTCATTTCATCTCATTTTAAATTTAGTGTCACAAAAATCCTGTTTTGAATACCAATAGCGCGCACACCCCATATTAAAAAAAGAGAAAGAAATGGGGGGGATTTCTTACATTAATGCAGTTGCTCATCCTTTTTGAAACTGCCCATTATGGACATCATTGCCGCGTCACCTTAGCTACAAATCTAAGTGTAATTTGGTGACTACCAGCAGAAATGTCAAACTATATGAAGGTTGTCTTTCAGTTTTAAAAGCAGTGGATCAAACAAGTGATATTGCCTTTTGTTCTGCTTCGTCTCTGGCTGTGCTTCTCGCTGCCATCCTGTAATTTGCAGCGTCAATGAACGCAAACTAGATGCAGCACAATTAACTCGATTCAGCGTCTATTTTCATGTTCAATGTGCCATCAAAATGTGAATTGATTTTGTTTGCTGAGTTATGTGTAAACAAAAAAGTGAATCATCTGATCTGAGAAACAAAATTTATATATTGTTTATATTATCATATGGGTCAGGAGGGTCAAAGGACACAAATTATTTTAATTGCTGTGTGATTTTTTTTATATGACTATTTAAAAAAAACGGAATTATCCCATTATATTTTTTAATTAAATTGTATTATTGTAAGAATAAGAATTGTAAGAATTTTTAATAAGCCCATTGTTTTTGTTTATTAATAAATGTTTTCATCTTATCCAAACAAATTTTAAAAAAAAATCATTTAATATTATTGACTATTTATTAGTATTAGAGAAATTTAAAACTTGCTAGTGTATTGTTATAAAGACATTAAAATGTTAAACAAATATATATTTTCTTAGTTTAACAGGAAACAGTAATTTAAAATGTTGCAAAGGGCAATACGATAAAAAAAATTCATGGATTGATGATTTTGAAAATTTGCATGAAGTTTTAATCATTATTTTGTTTGTTTTTAGGCACTGATGGTCCAAGAACCTCTGCACCTCACAAACAGGCTCCTGGAACTAACTGGACTTGTTGCTCTGCTCTGATGGCTAATGCTAATCCATGTTGGACTCTGTTGATAAGAAAAATGTGGAAGAAGTATTATTATATTTTATTATTACGCATGTTTGTTTTTCAATAGGTTTTCTTTGGAGAACATTTATGACCAATGTCTTGTTTTTGAAGCTGGATGTCTTTAACAGTAAAAACTTATTCAGTAGATAGAAAGAACGATAATTAATCCACTTGTGATACTTTCTGGCAGACTTCAGGCGGTTCATAGTAGAGCTTGGAAGTCACATTTCAACTCTCTTTTTCCATTTCAGTGTTCAGAGCGGCTTTCTCTTCACAAAGCAGGGGTCACAGTGTGGAAAAGCCCCCAGTGAACTGGTAGAAATGCTGTCCCCATTACAGCAGCAGCAGGGGTCAGACCATGGCAGCAAGCATCCAAGCTGCCCAAAATTGGCTGCAAAATGACCAATTACCTGACTGAAGGCTGGGGAGAAAGACTTAGAAAAATATGGCTTTTACTTAATTCAGCTAAACTGTAAAAGAAACTAGTGTCACACTGATGGTCCATCCTTGCTGCATCCCACCTCTTAAGTGAAGACCTGAGATTTAAGGTGTTTGCTAATCAGAAAATTAAATTTTAGATAAATTATGTAAGAGAGCTGGATTGCAGGAATAATATAAGCACAGGAATTATTTCACCAAAACAATGACTGATTAAACATCTTTACATGTAAGATTTATTGAATTAATTTCCCCACAAATGGGAAACATGCAAATTTGCCAATTAAGTCATTTGCCCATGGAGAGCTGGGCTGCTTGACGTTCAGCTGCCACTGCGCCTTTAGTCTCAAACCCTTTTTAGTTTTTGTTAAGAGTTAAGTCTCCAACAAAGACAGGAAGGAGGTCAGCACTCAGCCAACACCTGAATGTGCCTCTCTTTTTTGTGCTCCCCTTGATCCCAACAGTCTGTGCCTATCATTAGTCTTAATGATGGAAAATTGTCATGTTGATACAAGTCTTGCTCTCCCCCTCTCTTCTTTGTATAAGTAGAAGGTGGAAGCTCCATTTGTAACAAAGTTCTTTGTGACTAAAAGCCGTGGACATTGCATTTACGCCGGAGGAGAAAAAAGGCTGTAGATGCTCTTTCCATAGCTGGGATAATTATTCCTACTGTGACCTTAATGATTCGCTCTGTTCATCCTGCATCTCATCCACGCGCCAGGCCCTCAGCAGAGCCCTGTGTCAGGGAATATGAAAAACCCATATAATGAAACCATTTTGGCTGATGGAAAAAAGGGCCTACTGGAGCCGCACTTGCTACAAAGACGGCTCAATTATATGAGTAATTGTGATAATTTTCCCTCCATTCACTGCTTTCTCTGAAAGGTAAAAAACACAGATGCTGAAAGGGAAATTACTTGGACAATATATAATCTGTGAAATGGTCACAACAGAAAAAAAGATGACTGTAAGAAAGTGAAGGACTATAAATAGGTATGTTAATGCAGGGCACGTAAATACACCCTCAGAAGCTCACAGACATAAACAAACAGCAAGGCACTGCGCGAGCCCATATGAAGGGGAAAAAAGCAACAAATGACCACTGAAAAAAACATGATAAAAGTAGATGTGCAGCTGCCAGAAAATTAAACCTCCTTCTCCTTCCTATTGACAAATTTCAGCTCCTGAAAATGCACCCTCATAGCTGGCTATCATTTGTTGTTCTCTGACAGGAAAAGGATAATTACCTCTCTCAGACTGACATGCCCTTTAGACTTTGCCATGAATGCAGAGGGTTGATGGAAAGCTCGAAGAATAATTTTGTTCTTTGCCTTTCTTTTATGCTCAATAGCATGTTTTATTCCAAGGAACCAAGGGATGACAGTATTGCAGAGTGCATTAAACTATGAGTTCCTACTGTAAATATGACATCCCTGAATCTATCAGCGTCTCTGTTTGGGGGGGGGGGGGGGGGGGGGGGGGGGGGGGGGTGACAGAAATGCAACAAAATTTCAATTTCATCTGACTGTGAGACAGATGAGATAGAGAGCAATGCATTAGTTTTTCTTTTCACAGTAGGTGTTGCACTTAATATTTCTTGTTCTTTGGTGAAAAAAAAGGCATATTTCTTCCAAGCAGAATCATGGCTGTAAAGCAAACTTATATGGAGATGGTAATTTATTATATCTGAAGCATTTTCATGAGTTTGGAGAAAATACCAGCACTTAGACTGATTGGTTTTCATTTTTTCCTCTCAACTAACTGATTCTTGCATCGTATTTCATAATGTCCACCCCCACCACCACCCTGCTTTTTTTTTTTTTTCCAGATAACCACCCACATGTGTGGCTGCTGACCCTTCAGACTCTGCAATCTGAAATAAATCTTTTCAGACAAACTGGGCAACATTACAGCCTTGCAGCTCAAATACTTGTATCGCCCTCAAATGATGAGTCTTCGTCACACACCATGTCATCAGTTTCACCCCCAAACCTCCAATAACTTCCGTCCCATTGAGCAGCCTTGCATGTCACAGTGCCAAGACAGCCAGAGACCCCCTGGTCCTACTTGATTGTGCCTCTTGTAACATGGAGAAGCAGCTTGGTCCCACCACCAGCCTTTACTCGTTTTTTGTTTTTTTTTTGTTTTTTTTTTTGTGCAACACACAAAAAGTAAGCACACAAACACACATGCCCACAAACCACCAATCTCAAATCAGTGCACCCCACTGTGAACTTCCTGACAGCTTTCAGAAATGTTTTCAAGTTGTCAGATCCCTGCAGTAATGGCCCGGGAGCAGAGAACACAGCAAAACAATAATCATATGATCAGAAATCTAGGTTGTGTAAAGACTGTAAGAAGCTGTTTGGGTTGTATCTTTCAAGCTCTTTCATTTGCAGTTTTCATCTAGTTTCACATCTAAAGTCGGCGTAATGTCTAAACTGTTTGGTCACTTTGTCACAGAACCAAACAGGCTTGTAGCTCTTTGTAGCAACAGCTGCTGTGATTTTTTTTTTTTTTTTTAGCTCAAACTACTTTTTACAAACAAACAAATTTACTCTGACAGTAGTAAGGGACAACTGGAAAATTATTAGAGGGAAGAAAAGAATACAGGGAATGTTTTTGTTTTTTTTTTTGTTTTTTTTTACCAGCATTAGTCTTCATCTTATTTTATTTTATTTTACTCACTGCATAAGCACATTTTGTTTCCGCTTAAAACAGACCTAACGTCTGAGGATAAACTGACTGTTTAACCAACAGTTTTCAGACTTTCGCCATTTTATTGTTTTCTAAAAGGTTGTCTGTTTTTGTGGTGATGGCTATGAATATTATAGGATTTAAACACAAGTACACCACTCTATGTTATTAGTTTGTAATGGTAAATCATAAAAACTCCATTGATGTTCTGGTATTTTTAGAGGAGAGTTGGAATTATTTTCTATCTAAAGAAGAAGTCAAAGTGAACAAAGCCAGATTAATTTTATTCTTTAAGACATGACTTTCAGCCATTTTCTCTCCCCAGTTATTCTATATAGTGAATCCAGTGCTGTAGTGAACAAGCAATTTACTAAACTTTTACATGTTCCTCTGTTGAGACAGTAACAAAAAAAAGAAAAAAAAATATAAAGTCCATTGTGGAATATCTGAGACTCTACTTAAATATAATTGACTTGGATCCCAATAGAAAGTAAATTTGTCACTTTCAGCTGAAATGTTGCTGATATGAAACTGCTCAGCTTGACTTTGACATTATAAAACATTCTAAATTAGCTAAAAGAAAGAAAAAATAAATAAAAACATCACCTTCACAACTCATAATGCCTGTGGTAACTAAAGTGCAAAAACAATATAAACGGTTGTATTTTGATTTTAACTGTAATGTGATAATTCTTGAGTTAAAATCTGTGGTACAGGTAATACATTTGACTTCTCTAATTCTGCTTTCTGCTGGGTGATAATGTTCACTGATTAGTTATTTGCAGATTAACATCCATCCTCTTGCTTTTAGATTCTTTAATGGGAAATTTAACTATTAATACAAAGGCATTAATGTTGTCATATTGTCAACAAAACCTAACTTTTTACTGCGTCGCCATACACATGCTGAGGCGGATAAAAGGCCTTGTCTTTCAGCAAAAAGTACAAATCTAAAAGTCAAAAATCATGATTCATAAAGGCATAACTGTGGGCTCTGTTCTGCTGCATCTACAAGCTCAGATACTGACCCTTAGACAGAGGTGGTCTGATTTTGTACTTCATAACTAGCAGTATGATATAAAACAGTCTGACCTATAGCTGTAACTCACAGATACTAACTGGGCAGAGAGACTCGTCTTCCAATTACACTGCAGCACCACGGCCTGCAGCTCAGCCATCTATGTTCAAAGCTAAGACAAGGCTGTCAGAGACTTTAATAAATGTAGGGAACGCCGCATGGGAAAAGTGTTGCTGTCTCAATAGAGTGGCACAGACAGGCCAAGGCTCTCAATGGAGCCCCTAATGACAGAGTAAAATAATGACAGACCCCAGTTAGAATCAGCAGGAAGAGGAAGATCAATCTGCAGCCAGAGAGGGAGGGATAAAAGGAGGGGGGGGTGAAACTGTGGGCTCTTTCTTTTCTATTTTCTCAGTTTTAGCTCATCTCATACATATCTTTTTGCTGCAGCTGGCTCACGACGTGGAGGGGCAGCTCTGCATTAAGCGCACAGTGGATCAATAGCCATTACAACTCCCTCACAGCCTGACACATCGCAGGGCCACGGCTGACATTTCACTCAGGGCTGCATTGATCCCCAGTGCACAATATTCCAGCCCCCAGTTAGTAGCCGAGCCTGGGGTCTGGCTGGAATTGAAAAGCAAGGGAGGGGGTGTAAAATGGCAGAGGGATGGCTAACCAGCTGCCCATGCTACAAGTAAACAGCACAACCCTTGATGCATTCCTCATTTTCAATATACTGGTTTTCCTGCCACCACTGGAAAACCAAGAGGCTGTATCAAAGGATCAAAGCTTGACCTACGAGAAATATTTAGACACGCAGCAGATAAGTGAATGTGTAGGCAGAAATAGTCATACTAGCAACATTGTTGATAGCATCTGCTGCTTCTACAAACCCATGGAAAGGCAGACTAAAATAAGCATTTGGTGCAATTAAAAAATGGGAGTTTCCAAGAAACCTTGCTCAAAATAAACACAGAATATATCAGACAACACAAAGTTAGACATAATTTGACTTAATTTCTTTTTAATTGCCTTCTGAGACCTAAGATACTATCTCTGTGCTCACTTGCACCGAACTGTTGATTTCATACTCATGCAGCAAAAATGTTTACAGACATGTTATTTTCAAGTGCAAGCAAGAGAGATGCAAAATAATAATAATATCACTATCAAGTTTTGCAAATACAACATCAATTCCAACAACAGTTAATTTTAAAATAAGCTATTATGGAACTTGTGTGCTATTTTTTTTATCATGCTAACCAGTCCAATGAAATATTGTGTTTGCTGTGTACGTTCTTCAAGTATTTAAGTAAAAAAAAAATAAGGGAACTGGGTGTGTAGATCTTGTAAACCAGCAGAGTTGAGGCACTGCTGGGTTTGATCCCTAAATTGTATATCATGTGAAAAAGAGAGGGGGGTTCTGAATGGCTATCAAGTGTACTGTGACCACACTGTTGTACAAGGAAAGAAATGTTAATCTGTTTCCTCCTTGGTTTTTACTGCATGAGGAATACAGTAGTATGTATCATAATGTGATATACATACATACATATATACACATATATATATATATATATATATATATATATATATATATATATATATATAAGATCATTAGAACTATACAAACTCGTTTGTTTGTTTTCTTATACACTTTGTTTTGTTTACACTTTTCAATAAACTGCTGCACCTATTTACAAGTTATGAAAAAAATGAAGGGTGGTTCAAGACTTTTGCACAGTAGTGTATCATAATGTTATTTCAAACAATTTAAGGGTAAAGGAAGGATGCATCAGATTACAGCTCTAATGCTGTAATTTCACTCTTCCTCCAAGCAGAAATTTGATTTAATAAATTGTTACCCCCCGCTGTAGTGTTTAAACCAACAGGCCAGGTCCCACAGATGAGACATTAACACATGCAAATGTGACATTTCTGCACACTTTTACAAACTCTCTGTATATCTTTGACGTCTCTGGATGCAGCTATGCCAAACAGCAGAAGGAAACCTGCAGCTCTGAATTAGATCCTCCTATTTAATTTCTCTGTTGAATTTAATGCCTGTCGTCAAGTAGTCTGGGGTCATTATTTACTGTGAGAAGGAGGGGAAAAAAAGACACCACATGAGGATGAGAGCAGGTCTGCAGTTACAATGCTCTCATTTAACATGGTGCATGGAAAGGGGGGTGGTGAGGCTGGAATTGTGGACCCCCATTTTGCCCTCTCTGTCCAATTGTTAGACCCAGGACAGTCCAGCAGTGAGTCATCGAAGCCCCACAAGCTGACAGAAGACTCTTCCCATCATCATTCATATAATGCTGCTTTGGCACAGACTCATGTAAGACAAGGCTTAACTCCAAGAGCTCCTGGCTTCTGTCCAAGTGCCTTATGGATGTCTGCCAGGGCAGAGGATATACCCTAATGTTTATAAAGTGCATATTGTTTGAATTGTTGGCTGTCATATGCAATTAAATACAAATGTAACCCAAAATATTTCACATGATTAGTATAAACTGCATTCTTGAGGTCAAAATCTGTCATTTACAATCAAGCTTTTTGAGTGATAACTGCCTTATTTTCCTGTCTTCCTTGAGATTCACTTTCTTTGTTGCTGTTCCAAAGTCACTTGTTTGAGTGGTCAATTACTATGTTTTTCTCCCTCACAGCCTCACAAAGTGAAATTGATGTTTTCACAGCTCCATCTTATGACAATGTTTGTGTGAATTATTCAGCCATCGCTTTTATCAACTAACAATAACTTGAAATACCCTAATGCAGAAATAGGAGCAATTCGATGAAACAAACTCCAACTCACTTTTCATCCTCAGTTTTCTTTCCTGTGAAAATAAAGCTTCATTCATCTCTGTAATGGATGCTGTATTGTAAAGGAAGCACACAATGCTCTCATTTACAGTAGCTACTGAGATATTTAATGTGCTTTATATTAGGAGTTACAGGGTTGAGTTTCACATGACTGCTCAGAGTCACTCTCTGGACGGCAAAGGCGGCACTCTGCCCTGGGTTTGCTCGGAGGAAACACCTGCACACAAAACTCTAGAGTCTATTTCTGCACTGATCAACTATTTCCAAGTAAAGAGGACTGTGAGCTTGATTAGAATTTTTAGCTCTGGATATCACTTGAACTCAACATCAGGGAAAGCTTGACGAAAGACAAACAGCAACAGTGTTTGATGGTAGTTTCTGCTGTGGAAAACAGGTTAAGGCTTTGGTTTGCAGCAGCCTGACTACTTTGTACCGTGTGAGAAAGTTTTCTCCCTCCATGCAGCCTGGATAAATTAGCCCCAGAGCCAAAGTGTGGCCAGCAGCTGGAGTGCAAGAGTCAGCTCTGGCAGTGGTGATAATCAACAGGGAGGATGTGGAGAGAGAAACCCTAAGGGAGGAGGGGGTTTAGAGGAGCTGGGGGGAAGTAAGGGGGGTCTGACTGTGATCTTACAGGCCCAATCAGAGCCCAAGTGGAGTTGAGGCCTCATGCAGTGTAACAGCACACCATCACTCTACATCCTGGACACAGAGCAGGTCTCCTCCCTAACCGGCTGCTTAACCCTTTTGCAGTGTGTGCGTCCATGTGTGTGTGTGTGCGTGCATGCATGTGTGTGTGAACATAGCTCCCCAGCCCTCATTCGCTCATCACTACACTAATCAGCCTCAGAGACAGCAGCTGCAGGGAGCCCCACTCCTAACCTGGGCTGGAGAGGCTGTTGTACTCAGTAAGAGGAGAGCAAATACAGAGCTTAGTGTTCTCAACAGGGACCACAGAGCATCCACATGTCCAAAACTGGCTGCCTCATTTATTCTAGCACATTCAGTCATCAGATAAATAAAATCAGCAGACACTGTGTCTTTTTATTTTGAGAGGGTGAATCTCTTACTTGAGTAACAAAAGTTGTTTGCAGCTTAAATTCATCCATGATTTTACAGCAGTAAAAAAGTACAGAAAGATCAAAAGCAAAAAATGTTACACCTGTTTGACCGTTTAACCCTAAGAAAGGTGTTGGATTTATATTATTGACTTTAAAAAGTAGATTTAGCTAGAATTTACACATATTCAACCAACAAACTCATGGGCCAAAAAAGTGATAATGTTAAAGATTAATAGATTCATTAATGAGATCTCAATGATTAACTTCTCTTATTCCACACAACTAAATAAATGAAAAAAATAATGAAAGACAGCGATGTGCTTAAGATAAACAAGTTGCATGTCAAAGTTTGAAATTGGTTGTAGTTTTATCACACTGTGGATTCATATGTTTAGCTATTCCTGTAACTCTTAGTAGATAAATTAGCACATTTTTATCTGTAAACTTGTTTAAATGTGCATTTCTTTGGTATTTTTAACTCTAATAACACTGGTCTTTAAGATTGAATAATTAAACTAAAACACAAAGAAAAATGGGAGTTTTACTCATTAAATTCATAAACCCACTTTCAAATGTATTCGCTTCAGTGTTTATGCTCTCCAAAGGTTTATAAGGTTTGTGCTGCATTCATTTAATAGATAAATAACATCTTATTATAGTCTGACGTCTTCCTAGACTTCAGGACCGTGTCCTGCATCTGCTTCAACTGCAAAAATGTAACTAACAAAATATTTTATTGATTTTTTTTACAGTAGACCTGAAAGCATCAGTAACTGCATCATTGTCTTTGGCCGTTAAAAACTCTCTAAGTGGAAGTAAAAACATTGATCTGGGCTACAGCTTTTTCAGTGCTCACTCAGGTCTGGTGATAAGAATAAAGAGAGTAACTGTTATTTAAATTATCCCCAGTTTCTTTGATCTAAAGAACCAAAAGTTGCTCAGTTTGATCTTCCAGCTGTAGAGTTGATCCTAAAGATTTTTAACCACATATAACTGGTTTTATGGGATGAATGGCAAGAGAGATTCTAGTACAACTAAGCATTTTATTTGATTTGCTTTGAGTACAAAGCCCAAATTAGTAGAGTAAAATGTATATTTCCTTGTTAAATGTAGACTTTCTGTATAAATGAAACTGCACATTAATGATGTATTTGTTATGTTTCTTTATTGCACAGTTTGAATTGCCTCAATAAATCAGTGTGAGTTTAAATAAAGGCCTGATGAATGATAAAGGAAATTAATGATGCACTGTATTTACTCCCTAAAAGTCCCTACAGTGCAGCAGCCGTATCCTCACTAAATCAGACTGCAGGTCAAACCAGCTCAGAGGTTGCACGCGACCAGCGGTTCATCAGCATGTGTGTGACACTCGGTCGTGATGAAGGGTGTGGAGGAACGTCCGGACAGGTAGGGTCAGAGCTGGGTCTGATTACACAGCTGCTGATCCTCCATAAAAACTCAGAGACAAACCAGCAGCCTTTTCCTGCTATAAAAGTTTAAATCCATTCATCTGTTAATAAAACAGACCAAAGATATTGTACAACAAATTGCTTTCTGGTCCAGTGCACACAAGAGTACTCCCAAAACTAACTCAGATTTGAGGGTGGCATTCTGTGGAGCAGTTAGCATATGTGTTACTGAGTAAAAGCAGCAACCATAAATGAATAACACACGTTCAGCCGTGCAAAGTGTAGCCCAAGAAGTATTTCTACCACAAATATGAGTAGATAGTAGGAGAGCTGATGCAACCTCTGAAGTTTGACATGACATGAAGCAACGATTTTATGTTGCCTGTCAAATATACAGGAAAAAAAAATCAATGCATCTTGACAGCGTTACATAAAGAGCCTTTGTATCCTGGTATTTCTTTTTTGCCTGTGTACTTTTGTCTGGGGTGCAGAGAGTCGCTCTTGAGGCCCAGAGGGAGCAGTGCTGGCGAGAACAATGTGGGAATCCGAGGAGGCAAACTGCACATGTTGTCTTTTCTCTGCAGTTTCTGCAGTGACTCCAAATACAGACTGCATCTTCACAGACCATTTCATACAGCAACACCATCCATCACAGCAGGCAGATTATAGAGAGCACCTTTGACACAAATCCTCAACTTGACCCCTGAGTTCTTCTAACATGGAGATACAAAACAAAGGATTAATGTTCAGTCACGATAGCATTGATATAGCACAATATTTTTCCGACTGTATTCAAATAATCAAATTTTGTTTATTCATTTTGTGGCTTTAAAAGGTCAGTTTTTTGTAATTTAACAGTGATACATTATATAAATGGCTAAATTGGAATTTAAATGCACAAATGCATCAAGCATTGATTCAACATACTCCAACTGAGTGAAGCATCTGCATACAATTAAGTGGAGCTACAGTTCACATTTGTAATTTCATGGGAATATCAGAAAACGTATGGGGAAACTGATCAAGTACTGAAAACAGCAGCACATATATCATAAGATAATGGCTGAAACTTTGTAGGTTAGAGGTGTTCTTGAGCAGAGGTGCCAGCCCAGGTGTCTGAGATTGCTGTGTCTGCGTGGGCCAGCAGCACTCCAGACTCCAGCCTGCAGAGCCTCAGCCACAGCTGAATGCAGCAGCCTCCCACTCTCCCTCTCACCCAGAAGAGGATCAGCGGTAGCTCCGAGCTGCCCGGGCTGGGAGGTGAACAAGTGGGTCTTTGAGGAGCCCTCTGCCAGTCAGAAGGAGAGCTCCAGGCCTCCAGCCCCTAGGGGTTAACCTCTCAGACTGCCAAGCAAAATACTGCAAGAGGCTCGCAATTACAGAGACAGTCAAAGGCCACACGCAATTTCCAGAGCTATTTACACAGTCAGAAGGCCCCCCTCCAGACCTGCCAAGAATAGGCAGAATTAAGATGGCAAAGAGAGGGAGGGTAGTCTTTTAAATACCTTCTGAGCTCTTGTGGCTTTAATCCATTCACAAAGCAACTGATGGCAGTCTGTCTGAAATACAGGAGCTATGCAGCATAAGACAGGATGCATCTACAAATGGATTGGTAAATTCATGAATTCATGTAAACAAAATGGGATCTTTGTGATCCATAAAGTGTTGTTAATTTCATTTTCGGAAAAAATAATACAAGCTAAAAAAAAGTCTTTGATAAATAATAAAAAGATAAAATGTTTACTTTTTATAAACTTTAGAAATAAAGTGCTTCACATGATATTATCATGAAAATAATAATCAATTTAAGGAAGTCCTGTAGGTGATTCTCAGTGTCACTGTTTTGCTTCTTTTTAATTGCTGGATTTTTTTCTACTTTGGTCTTTTTGTGTATTCATTGTGCTCCATCTAAAGTCTTCTTTTGGTTATTTTTTGTGTATTTATGTTTAATTTTGGTCTTTTACTTTTTTTATTTGGTCAGTTTTGTTCTTTTTTAACATCTATGGGTTCAGTTAATCCCTTGGTTTACATAATTTTGCATCTCATTTTGGTTGTTTTGTGTCTGTTTGGCATATATGTAGAATACATATGCTGCCACATGTGCAATCTAATACTGCAATCCTTCATGTTATCGGGGCATGTAAAATTATTAAAGTAAAATAAACTGAGGGGTAAATGACTTCTGTCACACACCCACAGTTTAAAAAATTAAAGGGAGACACTAATCTAATAAACCAAAGACTGCAGAAATGCTTTCCATGGTAAAACGGCATATCTTTGATGGTTCACTAATTGCTTGTGTCTCTCAGCATACATTCCTAATCTGTGGGTAATTTGTAAGGTCAAAGCTTGTAATGTAATTTTCAGCTTCCGGTTACCATCCCTGGGCCTTGTACATTAGCCAACAAGCCCACAAGATGCATAGGTCAGTGCATAGAGTGGTTGTGGAGTGAGTTTCTAAAACAGAAAAAAGAAAGCCCCTATCCCAGCAGGTTTGTGCAGGAACCCCCACTGCCCCACCCTCCCAGGAGACCCAAGCAGCCTCTAACCCACACAGCTGTTCTCCAGGTCTAGAGCCTCTCCAGAGCTCAGCAGTTCCTCCTGCTATTGGGCCCGCCTGCCTGGGGGGGCCACAGAGCTCTAATAATAACAACATCCAACATGCAGGTCCAGGGTCAGACTCAAACTGTGACCCTCCCCATCACAGCACCAGAACCTGGACAGGAGCCAGGACACAGAGCCGTGCTACAGCCTGGGAGAGGTGCACGGTGGGTGTGTGAGTTGCTGGAGCGTTCAGCTCTCCTTTCAGTTCCTGCTTAATGCTTCACCATTACCACCAGTCTGTGAGTGGAGGAGGAGATGGAGAAACTCCCTTATGGATATAGACGAGGAGGCAGACTTGAAAACATAGTAGCTAGATGTTAAATTATGAATGTTGCAACTGGAAAGTATCATGCCACTGAAAAGCTTTGGACTGGGAAAAGCAGCAACAGGGTGAAAGTCTTTGCTAGCTGCAGCTCATCCACACAGGCATCATTTCTTTTAACCAAAAACATAGCCGATAGGTTGTTTTTTGTTTAGTAAATTATTTTATTTATTTATTTATTTTCAATTACAAAGAACTGGAGATCTTTGTTATAAGAAAAAGAAAACAGGAATTCAGATACTTCTACTTGTGTGAAAACTGAACCAGCATGTTCCTGTTCAGCCCTGTGTTTGTTATGTTCAGATGTTCAGAGTACAAATACACAACTCCACCCCAGTCAGGTCTCACAGGTTGGCCAGCAGTGCACTCACAGTTTCTCACACGCTCTATTCAATGGGGAATACTTGGCCCTAATTAGTACTAAGAATCTGGCTAATGTCAGAGCGTCTCTCTGTGTGTGTGTGCAGCATTCCTATTTACTTAGTAAGTTTGGTTTTAGCTGGAACAAACACAGTGAAAGCTTTGCAGTGCTTCAGACCGAGGTCCTGAGAGAGCTGTGGGATCATTTTATGAGTGACATGCAGTATGTGTAATGTTATAATAGCTGTCTTACTATCAAATGACTGTTGCGTACAGTGAAGGTTTACAGAGCTTTCTTCATACTGCTGGAGGGTTCACACACCCCCACCAACATATTTATTACTATGTAGGTTTTTATTACACTATTCACCTTGAACACAGTTTAACTAGTTAAATTCAGTACTCTGCTGGGAAAAACTCCAGACATTCACATGGAAGCTACTTTGACTTCCATGTGACTAACAATAAAGCTGGATTTGGATTGATACTAGTATTTTGGGATTAATACTTTGGTTTCAACTTCTTTCTTTTCTGTGAGGCTAAAGGAGCCTAATGGAATAATATTTGAGATATTAAACAAATGGGAGACATTTAATTTGATGTTAAATGTCATTTAACGCGACTGTTTCTAAAAGAAAAATGATAAAATTTTAAAAACTGCTGTTCTCCAGTAATAAATACATGCAGATTTAATTCTAACAAACTCAGTTTATTCTTGAAATAAAAATGATTGTTTTCTTTATTTCCAATAAATCTTCAAACTCTGCTATTGGGTTTAAAATGTTTAACTAAATAATTAATTACTCGAAATTAATTGAAAGCAAAATGTATTTAGTTGTGAAAATGTTTACATATGTGGCACAATGAATGCATTCACTTTATAAGTCATGACACGCTCTAGAATGTGAATGCACACAAGCAGCTTTTATTATTATTTTTAAATGGCAGTGATATCAGAGTCTGTAATATTACCCCTATTGAATTGATATCCATTGATACAGGATTGCACACCACAAAATTTGACACCTACCTAAACATTGTTGCACTCCCTTTAACTAATACCCCCCTCCTCCTGCAGGAAAGCAGAGGACTCAACAGAAAGTGCTGACAAAGAGCTCCAAGAACCCAGCAAAGAGGCTGGGAGGACTATCTGAGCTTTAATGAGCTGGTCCCAGATTGTGGAACAACCTGCCTCAGCTTATCAGACAGGCCTCCTCCTTGCCTAATTTGTCTCTTCTTAAAACTCACCTCCTTTCCTTTTTCAAGCTCTTGAGTTGTTGAAATTTTGCTTCTGTTTTTATATTTTAACTTGTCTTGATTTGATTTTACTGTTTTGATTGATTTTTTTTCTCTGTGCTTTTATTCTCTGTACATCACTTTGGTCCACTGTGGTTGTTTTAAAGTGCTTTATAAATAAAGTTGTATTGGGTTGGATTTGATTGGATACTTAACTTACCACAGCAGATATCACAAGCAAAGACCACCATTTAAATTCAGTAGCACCCAATGCCACCCAAGCAAGACTCCAAGACTACCTAAGTAATCTTCATATAACTGTTGTCTATTTACCTCCAACCAAATCAATCATTTTTATAACCTGGTATTACTTAAATTGGACTTTTGTTCCTGTTTACATGTTTAGCTGCTATTTTTTATTATTATTATTATTTTACTGCTATTACTCTGTAAGTAAACATTTTTTCCTCCTTGAGTTTTGCCATAAATTACCCAACACTCTGGCTACATTCATCAAATCCTTAACAGTGCTTTACAAAGTGGTCCAAAATGTAAACACCCAGGTGAAATGAAGGTTGGGCAGCACTCACGCCATGAAGCTACAGTATAGCAGAAGACAGGCAGAGTTCAGTCCAGATGGCTTGATCTGAGCCCAGATCTCCAAGCTGACATGATTACACAGAGGCTTCCTGTCTCTTCAACCCTGATACCATCTCAGTCTGACTTCTTGCTCCCCTCCCATACGGCTCAGTCCCAACCTCAGATAGCAACAATTACAGCCTAATGGGGCAGTCTGAATTAGAAAACTACAGCGAGCAAAGCACATGTTCATCCAACTCCATAGCATGGCTCATTTAAGAGATTAATCCACAGCCTGGCCCCGCAGCACAAGAAATGCCAGTCTTTGGAAAAACAGCAGCTTAGTCAAGGAGGCCATTCATGTGCAGATCACAACATAAAGCCCACTGTTACTGTGGATTTTCTTTTTTACAGATACAATTAAATCCTCCATGCTGTGAATAATAGTGAAACATGAATGTTTCCTCCATTTCATAATTACTCTTAACTAATTCTTAGTTAAAACACACATGCTGGAAATTTGTCTTCAGTGGATTTTCCACCAACTTCCTGTTGGAAGTTGTTTAATGTCACATTTTAGGGACTACACATGGAGTAAATGAAAGCCAAATGCAACAGCAGGTTCCAGTCAGTGTGATTATATGTAGCAGGATGACTTTAAAAAGCTTGGGGTTATTTGCATTTGTTCAAGTCAATTAATTTAGCACAACAGAAAGAAGGGGGGGCAAAAACAATAGAAATGAATCCTTTCAAAAAGCTTCATCATCTTGAACGAGCTGTAAAGAAGGAAAAGATTATCATACAAGGATGCATCACTCTCAATAAAAATAAGTCTTGTCATGCAGCTGCTTACTCAATGTCAATCACAATAATAAAATCCAGTGCTTTGTCTGTACCCGCTGATGTCATCTGAATAGAAATATAGCTTAAGGAAGGCCCAGTTTGCAGTAAACCATGATCCCAATTCATTTAGCCTACAGAGGCTTAAACAACTAAAAAAAAATGAATTACCATGAACGTCATTTTTGTTGTGAGGATTAAAGATGCCTTGTGTGAACATCTAAATTCACTCCAGAGGGAACTTACTGAAACAAATGCTGCTTAAATCTGTACAGCTTGATAAGCCCTGTCATGTTTACGGTGAGATAAACCAGTTGACTGGACTCCAGGGAGTTTTCCTACCAAACTATCAACAGCACCACTTTCATCACGTCCTTCACATGAGCAAATTACCATATCAGCAGCAAGATCTGAAAGCAGTCCAAGAAACTACAATCTGCGCTTTCTGACGCACAATTAAAAGATGTCAAACTTGGTTTCTTTTACATTGTTTTGCTTCTGGCTGTCAGCACATCAAACATTATCTTAAAGAGGACTCATTTAGCAAAGAAAAGGGACTGGCCAGGTTCACTGACGGTGACGGGCAAAGTCAGTAGCCTGGGGGTAACCGAGGAGGACAAAAGAAATGGATACATGATAAGAAAAGCAGTGGTGGTGGTGGGAGGAGGTAGCGGTGGGGTACTCCAACTTTCCTGCCTGGCTCTCTCCTGGGAACCTGGGGCTAAGACACAGAAGCTCCTCCACACAGGTATCATATTCTTCAGGTCCTTCAGCTCAGCTGGGCTCCACTCCAAATTCTGTCTGCCACAGTGCAGAGATGTGGAGGCGCCATGAAGTAACAGTAGCACAAATGCCAACAGGTGAAACCAAATCTTCAAGTCAAGCTTGATACTGTTGTTGTCATTCCTCTGAAGAAGTGGCATTCTGCCTACTTTAATGTGAGTGACATGCAATTACCTGGATGACTAAACATCCTCAAACACAATTTGGAAAAGCCCAGACCTGCAAGCATTAATGCGCATTCCTACCTAACATGTGAAATAAAGATGTTAAAAAAACATAAAAAGGTAGCTTGACAGAGAGAATTTCCAGCTTTAATCAACCTCCCGCACCACTACTCTGATACAGGCAGAGTGGCGGTGTCCTTAGCTTAGCTTAGAGTCCACTGCTGGATGTACTGTAATAGCTTCAACTGCAGCAAGAAGTGCACCTTGTTTAAGTTTAAATCGAAGACAGCTTTGCTTATCTATTTGTTAATTTTTTATGTATATGCAGTAATATAGACCTTGCATTTCTGATTACCTTAAAATATCCTTAGTCACATTATCAGGAAAAGACATGTAATGCATCATGTCGTATCAAAATTTAAATAACAAATAGATAAAATGTAATCTATTTTTATCTGTTCATTTATTTCAATATGAGCATATGTTTATTAACTAAGCAATATTAACATTTCCTTTGGTCATCATAGTCGTTGTCATTGCCAGTATACTGAGACACTTCAGTCCTGAAGTCAAGGTTCACCAGTCTGTGAAACACCATGAGAGAAAATAGGTAAACAGTATAAGAAATCTGTCTGGATAATGTAAAATAGCAAAGAATGGGAGGGTTTCATTGCAATGTGGGATCAACATAAGAAATCTTTCAAGGACTCAGAAACACTTCCTAAAAATCACTGTCAATCAACAGTTTGATGCCGCATCCATAAATTATGGTAAAACTCTACAATACAAGGAAAACCAGAGCAGGTCCAAAGCATAAGTGACCTAAGTGGGCACTTGGGGCCCTCCGCCACCTGGGGGACCCCCTAATTAAGTTTGAAATGCCAAGATATCTCGATTAAAAAACAAATAAATAAAAACATCGATCATTTAAATAAATAAAAACACACAATAACTGTTTTGACTGGCTACACTTTAAAGCTATTTTGTGGTGGAAAATTGCATTTTTGGACACTTTTGTACCTCTGTTCCAAACTTTAAGTCGAAAGGTAATTAAACTAGTTAACTTGTTTACTTGTCTTGTTTGTTGAAGTTTTCTCTTACAGCTTGGGGTCTCGTAAAGGTATGGGCCAGCCCTGAGGAATATTATACATGTATAACAAGAGCCAGAAAAGCTCCCATCTTCTCTGGGCCCAGGCTCATTATTGTTAAAAGAAAAGGTGATGCAACACAGTGCAGGCATCAAATTCAAGATGAGCAAAACAAACACATTTTTTAGTATTAATAGTCTTCAATAGTTAGCAATAGTTGTTTTTTTTTATTTACTAATTTCAGTTAAATATGGGAAGCATTTTACTTATAAAGTACCTATGATGCCTCGTTTAATTACACATTGCAGCTTATTTGTTTTATGCAGAGAAATAGAGGCAGTTTAATGCTGAACCCTGCAAGAAAGTGAAATGCACATTTACCAGAAACTGTGAAACTTTTAAGTAAAACACAGACAGGTGAAACTGGACAGGGAAACTCAGGAGAGACTCAAGGTGTGAACATGGGGGAAATAATTAACCTTATGTAAACTCAAATGTGTGGTCTGAAGGGGCAAGCAGGCTTCAACAACCTTTTGACAACTACACAGGGGCCTGCAGCTCCTCCAAACAATGTTCTTGAACAGTAGTTTGTTTCCTTTGCCCACCAGTCATGTGAAGACCAGGACTGCTGCATGGCTGCTAGTGGGATTAAAGAGATAGCATCTAAACTAAACCCACTAAACAAAAATTACACCTCCTATTAGCAGGCTAGCCGACTAAGCTTGTGCTGTACAAAGGAAAATGTGCACTTGGTGCAGAAAAAGCAGAGAAAACTACAGTAAGATGAGTCCCCTCGTGGCCATGAGTGGATTCAATCAGCCCGAATTAGAGATGTGAAGGGTTCCAAGGTTTTGTCTTGTTTCAAGTGGAGAGGGGAAAATTTTAAATTGACCTGCAGCCTTCATTTAGTGACACGGCGCTAAAGTATTATAAAGTATGATGGGTATTCATCACTGTTATCTGCACAAGCGGGGGCAACACAGAAGCACAAAGGGTTTTCAATTGAACATCATAATACCCATTAATCTCAACACTCAACATTAGCACCAATCAGAAGTTGCATTAGCTGTGAGAGGATTCCTGAAAAATCCCAACACAAACTGGGATGTGAATTAATAAGCCCATTGTTGTCTACAGTGAAAACATTTCATATCTAATATGGATGTCTGCATATTTCATTCCTCATTTCATTTACAGGATATTTAAGTTGGCAGTTAGGTTTTACAGCTCTACCAGGAATGAGCTTTACCTTGCAATTTCATGTCATTAGTCATATTTAGTGTGATTACGGAGGATGTGAGGAAACCCACAAATGCCCAATACAACCTGTTATTGTCTCAAAGCTGAAAAAAACAAGTGTAGTAAAACAAGACAACAAGGAAGAATAGAGCAATAATTGAAAGAAGTGCATTGTTTGAAGACTAAAATAAATCTGATAAATCAAATAATGCTCACTTTTGGAATGTGATCATTGTGTTTTGAATTCCCTTAAATACTCAAACTACCTTATGCAGCAGTCTGAGAATAAAATACTCAAAATGTAGCAAGAGAAAATATAAAACAGAATAATACACCGTTTGCATGAATATAGTTTTAATTCAAGATGACAATACTTCACTTATCAGAAGAACAGGCATATTAATGACATGGGACTGCACCTAGATTTTCTTTTAGGAAAATCGATGTGCCTTTGAAAGTTTATATTTTAATCCTATATTCTTATATTCTACTAAATGCATATATGCAGTAGCTCACTGCACCTTACTAAACTTAAGTATGGTGTTGCATTGAGGAGAAAAGGCCATCACCTTAAGTTAATTAAATTAAAAATGTTAATCCTAGAGGGGAATTGCACTGTTGTAGTAGTTTGTGTGCTGACAATAATTAGTTTGAGGATAGTAATGCCTTGTTCCAAGGCTGATGGCTGCTGGTAGGAATGACTTCCCGTATCTTTCTTGCATTGTACTTGACGAAGCCTCTCACTGAACACACGGTTGTCTCACTGTGTTGTGTAATGAATGTGAAGAATCGTCCATTATTTTCAGAAGCTTGTGCAACATTTTTCCTGGACAATCAGCTTCAGCAGCACCAGTTACTCCCAGCACAAAACCAGTTTAGTTTGTTGGATGTCTTTAAGTCTCTTAAATCTAAGTTAGAACTGATGTTTTCCACTGTAATTTTCTAACAAGGAATGCCACAAGCATCCATACTGGGCCCAGTTTTATTAGCAGCCAAAGTCCTTGAATCATATTCTATTATAATAAATAAATACTATAAACGAGGGGAAAAAAACAGCAAACAGGGCCTTCATCTTTTATTATCACCTTTTACTAATTTACTTGTCTGTGAAACATCTGGGTAACCTTCATTCAGAACCCTCACCTGTAGTTTCAGAACTGCATCCTCCACAGATGTCACTCAACGGGGCGTTGCAGCAGAGTTTTGCTTTACACACAGCGTCACATGCTAACAAACACATAAATGGACTTGCCATTTTGAAAGTGCACCGTGGATGATTCAGCCAAGAAACGCAAGAAGACATGATTGAAGAAAGAGAGCAAAAGATAAGACAGGAGTCAAGAGTCTTTTACTGGCTGGAGAGAGTTCGCAGTACAGGTAGGATGTTAGATGGATGCCGTATTAGCCGTCGACAGGTGGCGCATCACTGAGAAAATCTGCTGAAGTTCTGTAGTGCCTCTTTAATAAATAAAAACCTAACAGACAAAAACACAGTTTCTCAGTTTTATTGTTTTTCTTAATAAGAATCAATCCATTTGAACAATATACAAAACCACTATTTTATTTCAGTATGACGTGTTTGAGAGCACACCAAACTGTTGACAAAAGATCTTAAAAAAATGCCTATGATGGAGAAGAAGCAGGGTTTTTTTTCCTGAAGGACTGAAGACCCGTGAATGACTTGTGAAATACTATACCTAATTTCATCTCACACAGTGTGATAAAACACATGGGACAAACAGGAAGTCACACCCTCCAGCTGAACTATTCACATCCTCTAACACTGAGTTCAGCTGGGAGACAGAAAGGCCCATCACCAGCTGTTACGAATCTATATCTTTCTTCAGCATCTTCTTGGCTGCAGCAACAAGTCTGTAGAAATGTGGGTAGACTGGGTAGAGCACCTGTATGTTGAGTGGGCGGGCTCCAGGCCAGCGGTATCTTTCAGTCAGATCAGGCCTGTGATGCTAGCCTCTCAATGATTTTCCTGTAGTCTTCCACAGCAACCTGATAACTTTTCTCCAGCTCCTCGTGCTGTGTCTGAGTGTCCATCTGACCCATGTGGGACACCAGTTCCTCCGGTCGAAGACATTTCCTCATCTTTGCCAGCTCCCTTTGGTTTTTCTGTAAAGAATGAACAGCAAACGCACACAATGAGGAGTTTGATCATTTTATGATCAAAAGAGTAAAATTGCTGCAGATATGTGGTGAAAGATTTAATCATTGAGATTTAATCTAAACTATCTGATATGGTGTTTTAGTGAAGTGTGAAGGCTGAGATTTACGCATGCACTGTGTTCGTTGAACTTTTGATGAGAACAATATTTCCTGGATTTTGCATTTGAGCTGATATTTGCTTAATGTATTTTAGATGGGTACTAAGATACAGGGAACATCAGAAAGATAACCACCAGTTTCTCAATAACCTACAATAAATGAAACATAATAAAAAGCCTCATGGTATACCATGCTGGATCTCTTTAGACAGTCTGATCACTGATCAAATGGATAAAAAACAGTTTTATGTTTAGAGAAAAATTCTGTCTTTTTTTGCAAAAAAATTTTTTTTTTCAAATAAGTTGTCGATCTGAAGTTTAAGTCTGTCATTATCTTGAAGCAAGTGTGACCCACTTCATGTCAGGACAGAAATGTCACTCTTAATGCTAGCTATAAAAACTGGTGTGCATAGACAAACTCAAGTTTGATCTCTGCATTTTAGTCTAAAAAGATAAACTGTAGATAATAAAATTGCTCATTTTAAAATTTACACCAGATTTTGCTGGTGTGTAACGAAAAGGGTGAAACATCAAATCACTTCATTCACAACACTCACGAAACATTTGTAATTTAGACTTTCGAAATTTGAGGTTTCTTCAGGCCTTTTTTGAGGGACATTATATACATTTTTTTTAAAGACACTTCATTCAAGTATTTGAAATGTCGAGTTTGAGAAAAATCAATAAAACATGTAGCTGGTTTATTAATCTTTTAAGCAAACCTGTTCATTTTTTTTATGCAACAAAGATAAAATCCTTTTATCACTGGCTTTCATTAAAGAAGGGAAATGAAGGAAAGAAAGGAAGAGAAAGAAGGAAGAAATTAAAGGAAATGCATAAAGGCAATAAAGGAAAAGTGTTCAAACTGGTCGTAGTATCCATGAAAACAACATTATGAATTTCAGCTGATTAGGCAAAGATTGAAATGCTGCGACTCAGAAGTGGTTTCCGATCGTAGTTGGTGAAAAAACAGACCAGAATCCTCCCAGATGTAACATTTCTAATATTTCAATTCCTGAGCATGAACCCTCAAAATTTAACTCTCGTGGAAGTCCACAAAGAATTTGTAATCACTTTTTTCCCTGTCAAAGAAAACGCCCCAGTTTCCGGTTAGCACAACAACAACTAGACATGTAATCCATGTTACTGCCCTCTGGTGACACCAAGCAGCCCCGTTTATTCACTTTAAACCAGTCTGTGTTACAGACTAACATTCTGATGTGAATAAAATCCTGTTACTTTTAAAAGGCTTGTAAAGCATATGAGGAGCTGTATCAGGTAACAGAACTATTACCACCTGAATTAATAACCTGTAATACCTGCACTTTGATGGTACCGTTAATTAAGAATATCTTAAAACTTCATGTGTTGACGTTGATATCTACAATGTTCAGGATGTGGACTGAAAAGCGCAGATCTAGTATATGTTGTGTGTGAAAATCTGCGAGCACTTGTATGCAGACATGGCCAATGGGGAATTGGGGTAAGAGCAGAAATGTACAATCCCCCCCACATACGCAGAGCAGTGGCCTCAACATTCAACTAACAACATGCTAACTCTCCTGAGGGAAGGAGGGGGGGGGGAGATGACTGCATCTGGCCACCAGATCCTTCGCTGCCACTCTCTCAAGGATTTCTTCCTTCCCACTTTACCACATTGGTCTTTTCCATGTCAGATTCAGCCTTTTTCCTGGGACATGTGGTCACTCTGCTGACAGCAAATCCTCTAATGGATGGCATGCAAATTTTCAGTGAGCAGCTCTAACAGTAAATGTCACAAGCAAACAGGATGCAAGGGAGTTATTCTGGTGCACAGATATACTCAGTGTTTCCCACTGAGTCCAACACAGGGACTCTGAGGCTGCTTACCAGAACTGGATGAAATCCATCCAGAGCACACGATAAAAACAACAAAACCATGAGATAAAAGCACACCATTTTTTCTAAGAAAAAAAAAAAAAAGCACTGAATTCTGAATAGTGACAAAGTGCTTTAAACACATGTTCGTGAAATGATTTCTCCCAAAGAAATGCAAATCCTGACTAATGACATGTGCCTGAATGGAAAAAAGCAGCAGCCCCCGGCAGCAGCGAAACCACAGACGCCTGGAGCGCCCTATTGTGGCTGTAACAATACAACACTGGTAATCTATCAATTTTCCCAGAACTAAAGATCAATTTTTCAGCTGTTTTAAAAGGTAACATAATAAATAGTGACAGTACGAGGCTGTAACCCAATCAAATGTATGTGGTACATGTACCATATGTCTTCCCCCATCAAATAGCTGTAATGTTATGTTAAGAGGTGGAAGACTGCACACTGAATTCATGTTTGACAGCAGAGACAATCTGACATTCACATTTATTTGAATACATGAGGAAATGTTGTTCTGAAAGAGATTATTTTTAAATTCTCTGCACACAGACATAAAACCATAAAGATTATAACTCTCACTCTGTACGGTCCAAAGAGCCTCCTCTTCACTTCTAATCGGTACTCTCTTGCTTTTTCTTCATCACTCATGTCTGTTGCTCTTAGACGCAAGATTTCATACACTCGCCTTGCATGTTTCTGTGGAAAGAAAACACATAATAATTTACAGGATTTTTCATTCATGCTACATTGGGAAGCTTTCACACATCCCAGCACAATAGCTACAGGAAGAAATACATGGAAAGTCTTTAAATTTTAAGGCTTTTACGGTGCATTCACACCAGCCCTTCTGATTCTAATCCTAGTTTGTTTGCTTGGAAAGTCCAGCTTGTTTGGGGGTGTGTGAATGTACAAACTGATGCAGAGCAAAGAAATAAACTCTGCCTAAAAGCAAAGGTCTCGGTTTGCTTCAAATGAACCAAATATTGGATGTGGACCTACAACGCAAAGAGCATTATGGGTAAACAGTGTTGTGCCAGTTACTGAAAAAAAGTAACTAGCTACAGTTACTAGTTACTTTATTCAAAAAGTAACTCAGTTACTTTGTTGATAACTACAGCAGATTATAAAAAAAGAAATAAAAAGTAATATAACAGCTGTTAAAAAATTACATCTATGCTGCATGTTGAGCCTCTTTCTCCTACTCTTAATCATATATTGTATTTACATATGTACTTAGTTATTTGCGGGCATTGCCACTGTCTCTCTGTCAAGTGAAGTTGTGTATGTGTGTGTGTGGGTAGGGGCATGCTTGTTCAGATGCAATTGGTAACCATGGAAACGGGGCTGGGGACACTAGTTCCTGAAAAAAAGGACTGCTGTGTTCACGTTTCCTGTTCCGCGTTGCTTTACACTTACGAAAACAAGGCCAACAAGCGGACTTGGTGACACTGCCCATGTTGTGCTGCATCAGTGCTGTAAACAGGAAAAAGCTCACAGCTGCTGGACAAAATGTAATAACTAAGTAAGTAAAAGACAAACGTATGGCAACGATAACTGAGTAGTAACTACAACTAACTACATGTTTTTTTATTCATCAGTTCCTGAAGCAGAGCCGCTTCTGGCAAGGAGAGGAACATGTTATTCAGAAAGTAGAGTTTATTCAGGTGAGAGCAGTGTGAAAGCAAACTGAAGCCCCATTCATGCTACCTTACGTACGCAAATAGCAAAGTCCGTTTCAAGCGTCATATGTGGCCGTCCTCATACTTCCATGCAGCTTCTGCGTTATCATGGTTGTTGAGTCAGCTCCTCCACTAGCAGGCAGTGCAAGCCGACGTCAGTTTCAGACACTGGCAGCGGTAATGCATCGCTATAAAGGTGTTTCCAACCGCTCAACACGCCTCAAACACTTATGTAGTCTTTATTCAAAAGCTTGCACAATTTCTACAGTTGTCCTTGTCTTCATTCTTCTGCTTTTTTCCCCCCTTCCTGGTCCTCTTCTTCTTCTCTGGTTTGTTTCTTTCGCTGGTCACATGTCAGCTATTCTGCTCAACACTGCCACCGCAATTTCCGGTATTACTGCTTCCTTCACTGTGTAAAGCAACGGATAGCTAAGCTTCATGAAAACAGACCAAATTACATGCGTAACAGACGCAGGAGACGGACGAAACTGTTGGTCCGAGTATCCGTCTTTTGCATCCAGCATAAATGGGCCTTAAGACCAGCTGAATGTTGCAACCCTCCAGTCCTGGTACTGATTCTAGCGGACTTAAAGGTGTGAATGCACCCCTAGATCAAGCGCAGATTCCAATATGAAACACTAAAAACCCATCAGGACTCAAATCCAATAGTTTTTATGACAATGAAGCAGACTTTAGCTTTTAAATAAAACAATTATTGAACATTTTGTGAAAACATAAAACATTTATATCAAGAAATAAGTAAAAAAGAAAAAGAAAAACCTGATGATGAAATTTCAAAGGTCCATTTGATCTTTCGTCAAAATGACGTAACATGAACTTAGTTCAGAGTGTAGAATAAAAAAAAGGCACCCAGAAGGAAACATTACATCCTTTTGAGAACATAGTTGGAATTGGATCTGGATTCATCTAAAAATGTGAGCATGCAGCTGAAAAGACAAACTGCTGAAACTGTTGATTAACAAACTTGATGGCATCGATCAACAAGCACAAGAAGCCATTTCTTAAACAATTTGCTGCTTTATCCAGTTTTATCCTGACTGGAAAATCAATATTTGAGATTTCTGAACTGCTGGTCATGAGTTCTGTTGGTTTAAATGAAATGTGATGGACCTTTTCCCCCACATTGCTGACACTTCATTTATATTGAAAACAGTTTTAGAAATAAAAAGCTTTTGCTGTGACAACTGGAGGCTTTTATACAGCACCTTGTTAATTTTCAGCTTGTCTTGTGCCTCTTGGATCATGTCAGCTGAGAAGCCGAGGTGCAGCTTGTCTGCAGCGAAGGACGACAGGCCTTGGCAAAGCTTCACCAGCACAAAATCTCTCAGCTTCACATAGTTCTCAGAGGGGTCTTCAGCTGCCAACAGACATAATATAGTTAAAAGGAGTTGACAATATCAAAGTCCAGGTTTTTACAACTGGTTCATAAACACACCAGTCTGGGATTGTTAAAACTGCTACAATCATGCCATTTTGCTGAGGGATGAATTATGTTTTTGTATTAGTTTGTTCATTTTGTGGCACTACAATTTGTTTTTATTTTACTTTTTTACTAATTTTAAAATATTAGTATCTTTGACTGCAACTTAGTATAAAAAAAGATGTTACCATACTGATGCTGTCGTGCCTGCTTGGCGAACAATTATAAAATGTTACTGTAGAGATGCTGAAATCATCCAGTTCAATATTAGAAGTGGCAAAAAAAAAAAAAAAGTTAGTTTTATTACATCAAAAAGAAAAATAGATACAGGATATAGGGTCATATTTTGACTATATTAGTTTAACCTGGGTGTTTTATACGTGTAAAATTTTACAATTGGTGTGCAAGTTAATTGATTTCAATTTAAATTAAATGGAATAAAATTACTTTATTTATCCCAGAGGGAAATTTAAATATTTAAATCATTTAAATAATCACAATTAGAAGATTATGTAATAATTCTAACAGGCATAGTCATCACCATACAAATGGATAAAAGTACAACTCTATTTATTTAGGGTTTTTTCATGATTATAGCCACAAATACCTCTGGATGCAGCTGAATAGACTTTTAGAGTTAGACAGTCTTAGAGCAACAAAATATGTGACAAAGGCCAGAGCAGCAACGGCCTTCTGCAAAGTTTTATTGCATTAAATCCAACTAATACTGAAAATGGTTTAGGCTGACTGGCCAAAGCAAGGCCAGACGGAAATCTGGAAGCGACATGCCAGACATATTCTGCCAAAGCAAATTAAACCCAAACTCTGAGATTTTACCAGGTCTTAAGCTACTAATGTACATGGTGTGGTGCAATGCATGTTACTCGTACTTATATTGTATTGTAGGAGTGGAAGGAATTTTTGTTATATCAACAAAAATGAATAAAAATCTAGCTGTAACACGGGAATAATGAATAATGCAAGGCTGTACAAACTGGGGAGGTTCTGCTGTTGCGCAGCTTGATCTTAAAAAGTTGTTCTTAAAAAGCTTTTGACTGTCAAAGGAAAAAGCTGGGAAGCCTCTTTAGTATTCTCCTTCTATCTCCATGCAAGGCATCCATTTCGATCCAACAAGTTTCAATCAAAGACATACCAGTATAAAAGACAGCCCTGCAAATTAACTTACCGCCTGAGCCCATCAGCTGCAGAGAAAAATCATTTAAACTGTTCGTGGGTGATTCTCCAATCTTAGATTAAATGTTTATCCCATATTTTTCAACACAGTCTGTACCATGGTAAAAAAAAAAAAAAAAAGAAAAAAGAAAAAAGAAAAAAAAACTTCTAGGAATAAAATACAAAAAAAATATATTACACACACATAAATATATAGGCTCACCTGTAATGTCTTGCACTTTAGGCAGACTGCAATAAAATCTGTGCACTGCCTCCAGAAGCTGAGCTCCATGACCCTCTCCTTGGAACGGAGGCAGGATCAGCATTTGGCTGTTCAAAGGTCAGATATACATGCAAATGAGAAGTCTGGCTTGTTCAAAATTTGTGACAAAAACATTTCTGTGGCATCTAAGTTGTTTTTTTCCCCAGTAGGAATAGAAACTCCTTGATTGAAAGCAGGACATAATAGACTGTTATACTGATCCATCAATGCAGCAAATCAAATCACATCAAAAGCTTATCCATAAAGTTGTTTTCAGATACAAATCACCCTGGTTCGGTACTGAAACAAAATCTGGATGAATGGTTAGCTATATAAGCCAGTAATTTGGGCTCTTTGGGAAGAGGATAAAGAAATGTATAATTTTCCACTCCTTTTTGATACAAAAGAATGGGAAGGCACGTGCTGCCCCAGCAATTACCTTACACGTGGTCGGGTTTTGTCTGGGTATACGTAGTAATTATAAACTGTCATGTAGCCAACAGTTGCGTAGAGAGTCTCCCCATCTTTATTGTACTTTTCAAATCTGCAGATAAAACACAAAGGCAAACAGGTCAATTACAGGCACACTCCCATACAGTGTCCATTTTCGCCCCTCTGTTCTCATGCACACCCTCTACCCCCCCACCCCCCTCACCACATCAGCATGTTAGAGCAGCCAGAGCCCGATTGGTACACCTGCTACAACCTGAATACATTATGCACTTAATTGGAGTACTGCAACTTAGAGGAAGAGAAGGGGTTGGAGGAGGGTTTGAGCTCCTCAAAATCACTTCAGTCCATTTTCCCCATTGTCGCCATTAATAGGTGCCAGGGTAAAGAAAACACAGGCAGAGGCTCTTTTTACTGTTAAGACATTGTTCAGTGTTTCAAAAGACAACAGTATTCAATTCAGCTCTTGCCCCTGAAAAATCTGAAAAGGGCTTTTGGCACAAAGGAAGCTCTTGCCTGATCAACAATTCTCCTATGGGGGGAAATATAATCAAACTGGCCTGGTAATTGGTCACAAGCGCCTCAAAGGGGGGCTTTGTTTTTCAATGACACAATAAAGGCTTTAGGGTAAAGCTGGGGGGGTTGGTGTCAATTAAGGAGGGCACTCACACAAGAAAGAAGTCCCAACGATCGTCATCTGTGTCGATGAAGCTGGCTGTCTCGATGAACCACATGAGGAAGGTCTGCAGGCGCTCGTGGTACTCTTGGAATCCCGGGCAGGTGATGTCAGCCTGGGGCGAACGCAGCAGGAAGAACAGCAACGATAAAGTGAAGATAATCTTAAAAAGCAAAAAGGTTTCATGATTTGTTGTGGTGTAGCGGTACAGGATGCTTGCACCTTGTGAATCTGGTAGGTGAGCTCTCCTGCCTCCTCATTGTGAACCGTGTAGGAGTGAAGAAGAGTGCCGAAGGGCTTGAAATTGGCTTCCTTCTCCAGTTGCGAGATGAAGTCGTCGGTGTTGTTGGTGAAACCAGCAGGAACTATTTCCCTGATCTTTCCGTCAATATCATCAGGCTGGATAACACAATGAAACCTGATTTAGTAATTCAACAAACAGATCTGAACAGTAAAGGAAATGTTTGTAGATTTTTAGATATATTCCGTTTCTTCCTTGAAGGAGACAAGAGTGCAAAATGAAATGAATAAGCACACAAATAATGAAAAGAAAACCATTAGGCAATTAAAACTGTCAGCTGAGCGGAGACCAAGGCACCCCCCCCCCCCCTCCCCTCCCCCCCCGTTGACGAGGCCACTTAAATCAGTGCATTTACTACTCATGTTAAACCATGAATATGTGATGAAGTTGCCACAATAAACGCATTTCTGCTTCTCACTGGGAAATAAAATCTTATGAATTGATCTCAACTTAACAAACCTTTGGGCATCCATAAAAGAGGCCTCTCCTCTAATCCTGCCAAGTGAACCTAATCAAATGAATTGGCCCCTGCCTTTTCAAAGAGCCTCAGAGACAAAGGGGCCCTACCTTTGGACTTTTTACTCAGTGCAACGTGTGGTTAGTTCAGCTGTAATGTTTGCATTGTATCCATTTCCACAAGGATTGACATGAGAACACTTTGCTAAGCAGCCCTTTCACACCATTTACATGTGTGATGGGCATTATCGCTGCACAGAGACCCTTGCTGCTCAGCATTGAAAACTGGGAAATGAAGAAGGTCTGAGCAAAATGCACTACAAAAGGCTAATACAACATACTGCTAATTCCCCCCTTTCAGACATCAGCTAATATCTAACTGGAAGTAATGCACCTGCAGCTGAATGCCTCTTAACCATTGTAATTGTTCAGCCACATTTCTGGGGGAACAAGGACCACACTCAAAAGGCCATGGACAAACAAGTCGCTTTGTCCCGGGCACTCTCCTACATACTAGACACTAAATTGCACAGCCTTCCAGAATAGATGCCTTAGTTTGGCATGAATATAACTTAACAATGTTCCTTCAGAGCAGTTTGTTAATGTCTTTGATTTCTAACAATAAGTACAAAGGGACTACAAACTACCTAATATGTTGTATTGGTATTAATCCCTCTCTTTAATCCTCTCCGAGGACCAATCTTCATTCAATATCTGAACTAAATCCACTGCTTATAACTACAGTTTAAATTCTAAAATGAGAACTTTTAAATTCACAAGGATTGCGAATCAAATATAATAACTTTAAACAACTATTTCAAATTTCCCATTTTTTCTAGGCCACAAGAAAAGATCTGGTGCTGAATCAGTTTTCAGGGAGGTGTCCAACAGAAAGATGTTTTTGGCTGATTTCAAGGGGACAAGGTGAGTTTTGATCCGAGTCTTGTATCAATGTGGCAGCTGCATCAACTCCATCTCTGCCTCCCCTCGCCTTCCCGCCAGCTGCACCACACCCGACCGTCCACACGCACTCAGAGACAAACACTCTTCAGATGCAGCCTGAACTCTGCGACTCCCCTCGCTCTCTGCCTCTACGCCAGCTGCACTCAAACCCTCAACAAGGTGAACCAACGCTCAGGGGTCAATGCTAAAGCCTGAGCTGGGGCGAACGTTGCCATCCCATTTCAGTTTATATATCGAGTCCAAACCACATTCTCCACTAAGTGTTCTGGCACTGCTTACGGTATAAAAAAAATCAAGTTGGGTGTGATCGGGTTTCATTTTGTTACTTTAATCTATAAATTGAGCACATCCACATGTATAAAATACAAATTCCTGATTAAATTTAAGTGCACATTTAAGGGGGCATTCACACCAGGACAGTCTGGGGGACTCGGTTGGACAGGGATTTCCGAAAATTTCACACTTTCCTTTTGTTTTGGTTTGTCTTCAAACTGCACTTAACTAAAGTGGACCAAATCACCTGGGCAACGTCACATAGTTAAAACAACTGATCGCTAAGGGATGATACTCCCCAAAACTACCACTGATCAATAATGAAAAAGCAGGAGGAAGAAAACTGGTTTCCTTGACTGGCCAGGACCGAATCAGGAAATCTTTCATTCACCACAAGTAAACAGTAAACAGGAGCCAGACGATGGAGTCTTGCAACGGACTGAGTAGCCACAAAAAAACGCTGTGGCGTGGGTAAAAATTACATATTAAATTTCACAGGTACGGGTGAATGTTTATTTAGTGCGAAAGTGTCGTGGATGACAATAGGATTTTTTTTCTTTCCCCTTTTCTATTTTTATTTTTGTGGATATGACAAGTGTTTTAGTTATCTGGTGAAGGCACGCCTGAACGTCGGGGGGCCTCGCACCTTTCATGCGAAGCATTGCAGGAGTATTTCCAAACCTTGTGCTTAATGCGAGGAATGTTCTCGCCATCCAGTGCAGCCAAATAAGACATTTTTCCGCTACTGGTTATTTGATGCGGGAACGGAGAACACAGCTGAAACCAGGGATGGTGGATAATATCTTGTTTATGGAACAATCTCCCAATCAAATGGAAAAAAAGCCCTCAAGAGGGAAAATAACAGATTACAGGGATTTAGTCTAGTGTTTAGTGCAATATTATGCAAGTTAAATAAAAATGTTAAAAGCAAGTTCTGCTTAAAATAAACCTTCAAATATAATTACTGTGTGTCCTTTTCTTTTTTTTTATTGTGAATGAAAACGATGACAAAACACTACCACATTAAATATGTGAACGAATACCTCCACCATCCTTGAATGAATTTATCAAGTTCAGTGGTAAAGTAACTACAGCCTTTATTAGAGGCGACTGTGTAGCACCTTATAGCATTCAGTCAGCAGGTGCTCTCAGTTAAAGGAACTGAAATTTGGAACAGCATCCCAGCTGATATTACAGACTGTGCCACATTCAAAATGTTTAAAACAAAACTTAAAGAGGAATCAGACCTGTAACCACCAATGACTATTCTTTTACTTATAATAACTTGTGTAGCCACAGCTGCTACGGGGCAGACTGACGGAAACGTGGCAGCCAGTCCGCGCCTACAGCGATCATAACCAAACATTCATCCACATTCATACACCAGCAATACTGACACTGGAGACAAGGAGTGTTAAGTGTCTTGCCAATGGACACGACGACAGATGATTGGAAATCGACTGCCATCCCTTAGGTTATTGGACGACCCGCTCTACCACCTAAGCCATTGCCACCCCTCGTATGCTGGATTGTGTGGATGATTTTTGTCTTTGATTCTGTCATTTTTGTTGTTCCCTGCTTTTATATTTCCTTGATCTGCCAGGGACAACAAATGGAAAGTAACCATTGGCTAATTCAGGCATATTTACTTTTTTTTTTCCCCAGGCGAGTGCGGATTGGTAAAATTGGACCGGTGCAGGACCTGCCTTGGTCTTGGGGTTCCTAACTTTACTGTGGTGTGCAGAACATATAGCGTTTTCTGAACATATGCTGTGAGATTTATTTTACCTCCTATCCAAAAAATACTCTGCATCACTTCCTCCTTATTCTTTTTCTTTTATGTCCCTTTCTTTTTGGTCTACTGGACAGTCCATTTGCAAGGACCAGAGTCCGCTTCTGTGGCTCGCATCAGAGTGCAGTTGGTGTTTACACTGCCAAACGATCATACTATCTGTGAAAGCGGACCAAACAGCAGCAGTGTGAACGTGCCTTAAAATAGGACAGATGTCCCAAGGTTAAATTATGTGGACCCAGCAGGAGCAAATTTTAATTTTTTTTTTTTTTTTTTGCATGTTGCACTAACATACGTTAAAAGGTGCCAGTTTCCCTTTGTACGGTCTCAAAGAAAGACAAAGTAGAACAACCATTCCACTTTACTGTCTGCTTCTGTCCATACACAAGATGTTATGTAAAAAATAACTGACTGGCAGTGGATAGAAAAGGTACACGAAGCAGCCGTAGCTTCAGAAGAACATTAACACAAACTATCAAGTCATCCATTGATAGGATGTAATAAATGTGATCAATTATAGAAAAATAAGGTCTTCTATAGTGTTATGATTTTTCACCTTTACTTCTCACCACCAAATGACGTTAGACTGAAAACACCCCAAAATATCTTTTACATTTTTTAAACATATTTTTTCTCTAATTTTCAATATTTATACTTGTTGTGCTAAAAATATCAATACAAATGCATATACATAGTATATAATACGATTATGTATGCTGATCAGCATTGAGATTAATTAAAAAGAAAAACAAAAGACGCTCTGAATATTTGTCATATCTCTCGCAGCCCTCTCTAAGTATTTTCATTTGAATTAATATGTGATTTACTGCATCTATTACCATTAATTTTATTTATTAAAATGCAATGCTAAAAAAAGAAATAACAGCACTGCTGGCATGTTTTATTGTTTATTTTTAATTTCTGCTATAAATATATGGAAACATTTCTTTTGAAGTTTAAATTCCTGGTTCAACTTCAAATTTCCCTCTCATTCACTTTTCAGTATATAAAAGTAGTCGATAATTCACAAAAGCCCATTTAGACTACATGCTGACCGGACCTGTAACATCGAACACGAGGCTGTCATCACCACATAACATCAGAGAGTCAGTGCAAGTTTCTGTCAATGTTAACATGGAAAGTCTAACAATCACCTCTTTAGTTTTGGTTTAGTCAGCAGACTTGATGGCAAAATGTATTTAAATTAAATAAGAAAAATACAACCTGCTTCCAATCAACTGATGAAAAATCTATAACCAAATAAGTTGAAGAACTGAGTTCATACACACTTTATGGTCATGGCTGCCAGCCACTGGGACTGCAGATGGAAATTGGCTAGAAAACTATAATCTGGTTCAGTGCATCTTTTCTCAGTGTGGTCTTAGTTTAATGTTTTTACTGTACATGGCCCATGACAAATAACATTAAAATAAAATAAAAATAAATTGTGCAACTACACTGAAATCCAATTAAACACATACCTTAATTTGATCCTGTAAGGTCTGATAAAGACCAATAAACTGAGTCATCACAATAAATGAAGAAAAGAGCTGACTATGATAAATAAAAACAGTGTTCTTGCTCAGACTTTAAGAGTCTTGGAAGAACTTTAAAAAAAGAAATTTAGACCTCACCTCCACACAATCAAACGTCTCAGTCACTTTTGAGGAATATTTCACTTTGAAGAGGGTGCTCAGGTTTCCAGCGGTGTAGAAGAGCTGGATCTGAAGACCTTTGTATCCAAAAGCAACCTCACTGCAAGTAAGAAATGACAAAAAAGAATCTAATTTAAAAAATCCAAGTTTATAACTCTGACAGTGTGATGTAAACATAGAATAAAAAAAATCCCTCCTTCGTCTAGTTCACAGATGAGGTAAAACTCATGTCAGAGAGACAACAGCAAACGTCTAATAATTACTATTGTACTTAAATAGTTAAATATGCACCTGGACAGAGAAAAAAAGCTTGAACAGATCACTTATTTTATTGTTCTATTTTTTACTTTCACCATCATATCAAAAACACTTTATGACTAAACATTCATTATTATGCAACTGAGTGATTATGGTTTACCAGCAATTAGCGCTTGCTGAAATAATTAATGCCCCAATTACAGAGTTCCCTTTCAGCTGATTGCAGCAAGCGTAAAAATAGCCAATCCTAGTTTTAACTAATTTGGAAGTGCAATCTAGAGCATAACGACGTGTTACTGTAAGTCCACACACAGACACAGGTGTCTCTGCTAATAACAGAGTTGCTCAGGTTCAATGCCTCCTTTGTACATCACATTACAGTAAAAATGCAACTCTTAACATTTTGTGAGGCCACTACAATATGAAAAACAAAAGTTCTTATGTTCACATATTTGGCTGCACAAGGTCTGACACTGCAAAATCCCACTTCACGTTTCCTGTCAAGACAGGCTTTGAGCAAGAATTAGACATAGATTTTTTACAAAATATTATATTGTAAAAATACAAGTCAATCTTAAAGCTTGATTTTGACAGCTGCTTAATATCCAAGGAATAACACAGAGGAAATTAAAATGGACAATCTGTATAAAAATAAAGAGCATAAAAGTGAATGAAAAGTACCAGATCGAGTTAAAACAAGTATTTCAACAAATATGCCTCCTTGGGGCCCTGTGCCCTTCGCTCTGGCCGCCCTAGATGCCTGGTGCCTGGCCTGGTCGGTGGTTGCCAATCTTGGCCCTATTCGGGGCCTGTGCCCCTTGACCGCAGGGGGCTCTGGCTGGGGCTTTCCTCTGCTGCCTTTTGGTAGGGGTGGTCTTCGTGGTGGGGTGGCTGGGGTTCGTCCTCAGGGATTGCTGCTGATCACCTGGGTCTCTGGGCTGCCCTAGTCTGCCTCTGGCCTCCGTAGAGGCGTGGTCGTTTTTGCACGATCACACTCATTTCTGATCACATCTCATTCCTCATACTCTGCATGCTGACAGTCGCTGAGTTGTCCAGTGGGTTTATACACTAATAGCTTTTTTGGTGAGTGTGTATCTCGTACTTTGGTTGTTGCTGCGATACATGCTTCCCTTGATGATTGAAACTCTTGATTGTCAGCTTTGTTTTTCTGTAAAAGCTGTAGGAAATTCTGTTGTGCTTTGTACAGGTGTAGCAGCTGGTTGTCTGGTGATAGTTTGGATTGGAGGGTCGTTGCCTTCTATCTGTTGTGTCTTTGTCTCCTATTACTTCTTTTCTTTTGCGTCTTTTCACTGTCCTTCTTTTTCTGTCCCCTCCGGTCAGGTCCAGCAAGATTACAGATTCCATAATTCAAAGTAAATAAATAAATAAATGAATCAGATTATCAAGAGGAGCCTTATACCCATAAAGCTCCCCTTGGCAAACACAGCAGCCAGACCATCTTTCTGCTGCTACAATGCTGGACAAGTAAATAAAAAAATGAATAAATAAATAAAAATGTCTCCTGGTTTTTTTCCTAAAAGTTAAATGAAATGTTGTAATTAATCATATATAGTTGCAGTTAATATATAAATTGAAGATGTAACCTCACCACAGCACGGAGACTGCTCTTGTAAGGTCTTTAATAACATCCACTTTAGCACAAATAGCAGAAACATTTCAGTCCTGGTTCTACTGGTTCTCAGAGCTGCGATTGACACAGTGGACCATAACATTATACTAAACTGGCTGAAAAACTGGGTAGGACTTTCTTACACTGCAATTAATTGGTTTCAGTCCAATTTAAAAGACAGGGAATACTTTATGTCTATAGGTAACTATAAATCTGAGCAAACTAAAATAACCAGTGGAGTTCCTCAGGGCTCCATCCTGGGGCCGCTGCTGTTCAACATCTACATGCGGCCACTCACTCAAATTATGAACAACAAAATATATTAGCGTAACTATGCTGATAACACACAAATCTCCATAACCATCTCACCAGGAGATTACAATCCAATCCAAACTGATCAACTACATCGATCAAATTAAAAATTGGATGCATCAGAACTTCCTTCAGGTAAGACAAAACTGAAATAATAGTTTTTGAAGCCAAAGAAACAAGATTAAAAGTCAGCACCCAGTTTCAAACAGCTATGTTCAAAACTAACAACCAAGCCAGAAATCTATGGACTCTGACCTGAATTTTAACAGTTCTATTAAAATAGTAAATGGACTTGTACTTATATCGCGCTTTTCCAGTCAGCTTGACCACTCAAAGCGCTTTACACTACCTGTCACATTTTCCCATTCACACACACTCTCATACCCCGATAGGCACATCAGGAGGCAAAGTGGGGTTAAGTGTGTTGCCCAAGGCAAGAGAAAAGCCAGGGAAAGCCTGGAATCGATCCATCGACCTTCTGGTTCGAAGATGACTGCTTTAATTTATTTTTAAAGTTTGTTTTTAATGTACTATTTATGGCTTCCTGCACCCCACTGTAATGCTTTTAATGTTTTATTTAAAGCAGTTTGAATTGTCTTGTACACAAAATGTGCTATACAAATAAACTTGCCTTGCCTTCTGTCAACATCTCTTAAGGTTTATTTTATGTTGATATAATTACACTTCTTATGCTAAACTATAAATCAGCACTTTGGAAGAAGAAGCAGTGAGGAAGTACAGACTATATACTAAGTACTTGCAACTACACAGTACATGTAAGAAAAACAAAAAGACAAACAAAAAAAACAAAAAAAGTCAGCATGTTATGTGTGACCATAAATCAGCATCCTAACAAACAGCTTTGTTAAGATGGTTGTTGCTTTAACATGCCAGTGAGGAGTTTGCAAGTAGCTTTCCTGTCTGTGAAGTTTCCCTGGGTTTAGCTTTCAGCCAAAGATTAAGTGAATTCTGAATAAAAGGCCTCATCTGTCATTGTGTCATTCCTCAGACTGACTGGCAGCTTTTGCCTAGTTCGACCTGGCTGACAATGCCCGTGTATTTACACTTACTCAGACACTTACACCTTGGTGGAGAAAAAAAAAGTCCTTGTTGATCTGTGTCTGCTCTTTCTATTAGGAAATTGAAGAAGCGTAGCCCTGCATCATTATTATGATGGATCAGCACAGTGACGACAGCACTGTTAGTTACAGTGGCAAATTCAGCTAAGCCAACTCAATTCCTGAAAGCACACAAGACAGGCTTCGCCTATTACTACCCCCTTGCCAAATCAGAGATATAACAGTGGCTTACTATCTTCAACCCTTCATTCTTCTTCTACACTTTAACACATAATACTGAGATGTAATGATGTGTAATGGACGTGTGTCAGTCACAGACTGAAAAGGCTTTAGGTGAAGTGCACATACTATAGAGCTAGAAAAGCCACAAATATGCCAAACTGACATGAACCTGGAAAGGACAAAGGACAACACATAAAACCCAGTACTGGAATGTGATTTTAAATCAACAAAACAACAGGCTTTGCACCCAGACTAGCATAAACACAACTAATCGTGTGATCAAATTAGTTTGACTGATTCTGTGAGTTGAGTTGTGTTTCAGATTGTGTATCAAGATTCTGTCCCAAAAGGTTCTCTTATGATCTTTTGGCCAGATGGCTCCTTTGACTCGCTGACAAAGATGTCACAGAAGGAAGTGAACCTTTCTTCTACATGACAAAAACTCAAAAGAATTTCTGTATCGTTCTACATATAAATACTTACTCGTCTCCAAATATTTGGTGACTGTACTCTGGGTGGAATGTGGTGCTATCATCATCAACGTCCTCGGGAAAACGAACTGAGAGCAGAAGAAGAAAGATTACTTGAGAAATTGGGAGACAATACAAGGATATGCATATCATTACATAAATTTAATCAAAATAGTCTATCAATTTTAATTCAAGATAAAGGCAAATACCCAGCTTCAAGCAGATTGCTTCATTGGTATCACACTTGTACTCAGCCAGTTTCTTCTCCATGGCATTTACTTCTGTAGAGACCCAGAAAGCTCAAAATGTATTGTTGGACAATTTTTTCATTGCATCTGTGAAACCAGTTTTTACTTTAACTTTTTGCCGTGAGAAATAAGCAGTGATGATTAGTCTGCAAACCTTTTTAATAAACCTTGGTTTTTGTCTTCATAAGTGAAATGTGAAGGTAACTTGGTGCTTTACTTGGTCATATATAATAATGAACTCAGAAGTAAACAGTATCATAAACAAGTTGCAGTGGGTTTAGGAAAATTGTCATCTGACATTTCATATTACATACATACAAGTAAATTTACAAGAAATGACAGCATCAAGGTAATTTGCGCAGAACTACTTGATTTAAATCCTGCTGCCTATCATAAATCAGAATTCATCTAACTACAGAAATTAGACTTCACTTGGTGGCAGTCTAACCATAAATGCCTCTTGTAAACGTGTGTCATAATCAACACAGTTTAATAGCAACTGTGTTTAGGAAAGATGATTATCACCCCCTCGTTTACATCGTCACATTTTCACTACATCTATAGTCATTAGAAGCTTGCCTAAGAAAACGAAAAAAGTCTCTATACAATTTAACCCCAACACGCGGTTCCATCGTCTCTGTCCTCTTGAGTTATGAAAGTTTAAGCTGCACTGTAATCATCTGTGGTCATTTCATAGTATACAATCCTATTATGGTAAAAAAAAAATCAGCTACACTCAGGCACACTGTTTCTCATAAGTGAATACAGAGCATGTGAGCTGTTAGCAGTATCAACATGAAATGAACTAACGCTAAGTTCGCATCGATTGGCGCATTAACTAAGAACATCTAACTTGAAACCTACGAGTCACATAAACATGCACAAACGCAATACCATGACAGTTTGATAGCATGTTGCAAGCGTTAGCACACAGGCCTTTATCTTCTTTGCAATGTAACAAATTAGCTAGCTTAACGTTGTGTTCTGCGGAAAACCAGTTTGCTTTCCGGTATGATTAAAGTAGAACCGATGTCCACCTGTGAGCAAACATGGACTAAAGTCATGATTTAAGACACTGAAATAACTAGCACCTTACCCGCCATTTCTGTACACTGCTGCACGGACCTGTGTTGTTGTCCCAAAAGACCCGCGGAAACAGGAGCATTTCCGGGTCCGCGTGTTTCCGTCGGAACCGGATGTAGTTTCCCCACCTCACACTCCCCCTAATTTTCCAACAGATACAGTAAACGTAAACCAACCATTCTAGACAAAAATATAATTTAATCAATATAAAGGCGCAATAAAAACTATTAAGAGATTATATTCAGGGGCGTAACTGTTTCTAGCACCGATTTATTCTCTCCTATGAATTTCAAGCTTTTTAATTAATAAAATGTTAAATATTTAAATAGCTACCATAATCCCTTTTCTGACTCAAGGGATAGAGTTTATTATTTAGGGCAACAGCATTCGTGAACTGATGATTGGATTTCACCCAAACTAATAAGATGAGCAAATGAGGTTTATGAATTGGCTGTTAACATTTTTCTTTTACTGTCTTACACTAAAACAGCCACAGAAAGATCTAACAGAAACGCAAAATTGTTCAAAATGACGACAAAGACGCTTAAAATCGCTTGTGTTCAACAATCAACAGTTGTTTATATACAAAAATGGATTTACAATGCTCTACAGTTAATAAAAGCAACAATAAAGATAAGATAATCGTTTATTTGTGATAAAAGCTGTAAAAAAAAACAGCATTAGATAAGAAAAAAACTGTACAGAACAAAAACTAGGCTATATAAAAAAAAGTCTATATAAAAATCTATATAGACGTCTGTTTAAAAATATATAGAATGAGTTTACAGTATTGCACAAGTAATGATATTGCACGTCTGTGTACGTTATTAGTTTTCTATTTTTTATATACCAATAAACTAAAAAGGAATTTACCTTCCAAGCTTAAGTGTGATTTTGGACATCCTTCTGAGCACTGCAAATGCCGTCATCTCAGCCTTAGCTAATCTGTCCTCCAGGAGTACCAGTGAATGATCTACTCATTGTGTTTAAGACACTGTAATTTTACCTTTACTACACTATCAACACCAAATTATCCCTCTTCTGAACAAAACCCTACCTCTTAACAATTCTTAGGCAAAGGGGAAAAAATGTGTCTACAGACAATGTGTGTTGTTGATCTCTGATCTACAAACAAATAATGACAAAAAACAGACAGAAATTAGGTTAGATATGTCACCATTAGGTAACAGCACAGTGAAATCTACACTTTGAAGATAAATTAGGAGCAATTTACACTCATTTTAGTAAGTTAATCTGAACACATAAAATAAAATTGTATTTAAATGCATGTGATGTGAAGTTCCTTAACTGCTTTGTACCCATGCTACAATGTGAACTTGAAAAGAACACAAGGCAAAAAGATTCTTGCATTTAATGTTTTTGTATTTGCTTGCTTTGTTGGGAGAAAAGGGAAACTTGCTTCTTTTGGATGCCAAGCTCTTTCTTTCAAGATTATGCACATGGGCACTACAAGCTAAATTAAAATTTTCTAATTTATTTTCATTGTAAAAACAAAATATTAGCCTATATAATGATTGGTCAATATCATTGAAAGAAAAAAAGTGTTACTACAGTTTTATCCAAGGCAGACCAGCATGTTTTCAATAGCCGCACAGAAACGGAAGGTGAAACTAATTGAATACAAGCGGAAAATTCAGGTTTGAAATCAATTAAGGTCCTTTTTTCCTTTTCTAAAAAGGGGAATGTGATCATTTCACTTGAAAGAATCAGCATACATCACTGAGAAAACAATTATGTTCAATATAAAAATAAATGTCCTAATGACCAGCCAGCTGAGCGACCTATTAAATGGTGCTTTTCTTTGGAGCCTAGAAGCTGAAATTACCAAGTTTCCGACAGAAAAAATGGTAAGAGCTTCAGAATTAAGAACTATTTATTTATTTATTTAATGCAGGAAAGGATTAAAAGCAACTGGGTCTGATTTTGTACTGCTTTACAGAAACATAGACGAACACAACACATCTTCAAAAATAATGCAATTGCACATTCTTACAGCAGAAGAAGGCAGTGGTTGGAGGAGGCTGTGGGGGCCACTTCAGTGGTCACAGCAGTAACTGTCAGCCAGGCACACAACCACTCAGGTAGTTCTGAGTGGTTTTAAACAGCCCTGGTGATGTTACAGTCCTGATGTGATGTGGAATGTTGTTTCAGGCTTTGGTGAGTGGTAATGGAAAAAGTTAATTTGCTACTGATCTGGTTAAATGATAAGATCTGGGGTAAAGTTTTGGCACTAAGGCAGCTAATGCTGGTGATGGGCATCTACTGAGCAGATGGAAATTCAAATTAGTCTATTAATAATTTCCTAAACAAAAAACAGACAAAAACATTTATGAATACTGATTAAGAATAAGGCAAGTTACAGTCGATTTAGCAGACTAGCTGTAAAACCAGACGTAGCTGCATGTGGAAAACATCAAAGTTTTCTATATCAGTGCTTGGTAAGGAATATAGGAAGGATTCTCTATTGCACACGCACAGCTGTTATGTGCATCTCACACATTGCAGAAGCTTGCATTTTGTAGTGACTAGCACAATTCACAAATCCCATCTGAAAAACAGTTTTTCAGCAACTGGAACACGTTCATCTCAAGTGTGACGTTCTTCCAATTTCGCACGGGCAAATAAAATGCTGTATACTTATTTCTGTTAAAACATCATCTAGTGAGCGACAACTTATCAACTCTGATTGGTCGACAGCACCAGACTGATCAAACCTCATCCAATATTCTCCATCAAGTCTGCTGGAATTTAAAAGTCTCATTGGATGGAAAATTAGTACCCTGCATTCCCCTAAGTGCAGGATGAGTCATTAATGTTTTTCGAGAAAATGAAAGAAAAAAAAAAAACTTCCTAAAAATACATGGCCCATTCAAAACAAAACTTTTAGTTTTCGTTTGTTTTGCTGTTGAAGTGCACGATATTAGGGTTTAGTACAAAATATATCATAGCGAAACAATTTAACACTGGACCTTGACACATTTTTCAATATATCGAGACGTTTGACAAAAATACCAAAAAGTGAAGAGTGAAAAAACTTGGCTAGTAGGCTATTGGTGCTTCTTGTCCCCAGACTACAGCAGATCAGCAGAATGAGGTGTGTCTTCATTCAGCTCGAGCAGACAGGAAACACCGCTCAACTTTTTCTGTCTGGACCGTCCTCGTCAACTCTGCGTCTCTTCGTGTGTCACACCGCCCTGAACGCAGAAAAGGACAATACTTGGATAAATATAGCCTAGTTCAGTGTTTCAGACCTCCTCTGTCTTGTCATGTCCGCGCACTGTCATCCCGAAGCCCAGCGCGTGCGCTAGTTCACTGCAGCTGACGTCACATCCAGCATGGCGGTCAAGGTGACTCCGTCAATATTTCTTATCAGATACGAATTATAAAGGCAATAAAGCGGCCGTGAGGTTTGCGCTGTCGGATGCGGAGGAGAGCTCGTGTGTGCGCGGGCGCGTGGCTTTCGAGCTTCTGTGTAAAATGCAAGCGGAGTCCCCCTTTTTTATTTTGTCTCTGCATCCCGACACAGGCGCATCTTTCCCGGCCTCGCAGTGTCAACTATTATTTCTCTCCTCTGTTGCTTTTGTGTGTCTGGCAGATTTGCTCCGAGGCTGTTTTTTTCTGTGTGAAAGAATCGTTCATTTCCACACAGGGTGTCGCACTGAGGCTGTATGAGTCGTCGCTAATCGATACAGCTGAGCTGCCTGCGTAAAAGAAGAAGAATAAAAAAACAAAAACAAAAAAAATCAAAGTAGTTCCAGACATAACTTCAGCCTTATTGATGACAGAGTTGCCTTATGAAGCTCAGACTATAGGCATCATCTTGTCACACTGAAGCCTTGAAGTTTTTTCATACTATATTCAAACTTGTTTGTTACAGGTGCAAGCTACAAAAAGAGCCGACCCCCATGACTTGAAGACTATTTTTCTGAAGGTAAGAACTTAATCCCAGAAGCAAACACCTTTAGAGTATTAACCATAAAATACACACAGCTACATACAGAAACTGTGTGTATAAAATTAATTAACATGCTGTAATCAGTAAGTAGTTTCTGTTGTGTCTGCTGGGATAAATAGTTTAGTAAAGGTCATATTGACTCATCTGCTTTCATGTAGAAAACTTTGACATTGTGTGTGTGATTTGACATGAATTTCATATCAGTCCTTGTCTGCTGCCCTTTACAAATTTCCATCACAAGTATGGATGTTTATTTACCCTTTATGCATCTTGTTTGGAGTATAAACTTGTTCTGGAAGTGGAGATTAGTTTGTTATGCAGGCTACCTTATGGTCTTCCGGATCTCTTCACTCTGCAATAACAGGCCTGTATAATTTGTGATGCACATTCAGGTGGAAGGGTTAATTACTGGAAGCTCATTTTGACTGCCTCTATAATTTGATTAAGAACTACTCTAGACCTACTGTGAGGCTGAATAAATAGATAACACGATTAAGGTGGACAAGCGTGGCAATAGCTTGCTTTGAAATGAAATTTTCATTTAAAAGATTAAATTAGAAGAGGGCATTAAATTGTATGAATAAAAAACACTTGGCTTGTAGGGTGAGGGAGGGGGTCGACTTCCACACCCTTGCTCTTTCTATCTCGGCTCAGACGCATGAGTGTGGCCTTTCCGTTGTCAGTTCATGCGATGCTTGTGCTTCCAGAGCTATCTCGGTTCCAACTTGAAACCCAACCCATGCTCTATAAATGACCTCACATCTTGAAGCTTGACTGAGATCAAGTTTAGCCTCAGTCATGTGAAGAGAAATACATTCCCAGTTCAAGGCTTGAAGGTTATCAGGTGTATTCTGTGTGTTATCAATTAAAATCAAGATTGGATGATTTATAGGTGGACAGTATACAGTATTATTTACAACGGTTCATAATGACACATCCTTTCTAGAAAGTTTTAGTGAGTATGACTGCTTTGTCAATTCTTCATGACTTTTTTGATTTTTTTTTTTTTTATCAGGTGTTGAAATATGTTTGCTTTTAAAAACTGGTTGTGCATGTTTTTTGTAAGATAATGAGATGGATGGGATTGTGCTTTCAGGAGATGGCCTGCTAGTGTGTCCAAGATGAAGCGACAGGAGTCTATGTGTGTGATTATAGGCTGCGACAAAGCATTGTATAGATTTAAAATACTCTGTAGGGTTGGTGAACTGGGATTCCTATCTGCTGGTTTGACAAGCTGAACACAAACACCTTATTGTCACAAAGAAAAGAAATACCCCATAGAGCATGGGCTCTTTGTCTCCCTTGTTTTTCTGTGGAAACAATACCATTTCTACCTTACAGTTTCCACATGTGGAGCCACACTTCACTTTTCTTTTTCATTTTTACAGCTTTGTGTGTTTTTCCTCTGCAGTATGCCAGCGTGGTGGAGGATGGAGAGCGTTACATGACCCCCGGGGACTTTGTGCAGAATTTCTTGGGTCTGCACACACAGCTTCAACACAACCCTAAAACTGTGGAGCTGATAGCTGGAGTGGCTGACACCACTAAAGATGGGTGAGTAGCTACAGATACACATTGTTGAAGTCCTGTGATTTATCCTGAGATGTTTCACTGCTTGTACATCATTGATTAGACCAAAATGTTCTGCAATTATCCAAACTTGTGGTTTGTTGGAACCTTTTCGATTTAATAAAGTAAAAAGAAATTTTATTTGTTGCAGATTTGGCTTTTAGTCATTGTAGGTTCCTGATTTTTTTGTTTTGTTTGTTATTTTTTGTTTTTGTTTTTTCCCAAAGATATATATTTTTTTTCATGAGCTGTTGTCTCGTTACTTCCTACTTTTGTGCTTTTCTTCCACCTGTTGTCTGCATCATCTGTATTTTACCACTTGATTAATCCTTTGTGTGATTGAAAGTTTTTTTTGGCTTTCAGTTGTCAGTTTGTTTGCAACCCTTGCCTTCATCCCTCGTTTGTATTTATTGCCAGTGCTCTTTGCGTCATGTGGGATTGTGCATAATTTAGTCTTTTGTGTCTTGTCTTTTGTGCCTCATTCAGCCTGGTCCCCATGTTTTTGTTTTTCTGCTGAATTCTTATGTTGCAGCAGCTTCATTAAACCTGGTTCTCTTTTCCACAACATGTTTATCTGCTATGATGGACTCGTCATCTTTATCAGTTTTACACCAATGCCCGACCCACTGATAAGATCCTTGTAAGATGCTGAATGATTGTTTCAAATTTGGTATATTCTCCTCTAATTTGACTGTAGAACAGAAGCTGTAATTTCAAGACACAAATATGTCAAATAAACATCCTTAAACATTTAGAATCAGAGTATAATGTTATCCGTGTTGGCTTAAAACCAAAGCTCTGATATTTTTTTATGTTATTAATGATAAATGATGTGTGTACATAATATAGCATCTGTGTGGTCAATATAAAGAATTACAAATATATATTTCTTATAAAGAAATACATATTTGTTAAAGAGTATGAGTGATTGCTCTAGAAGAACTACTTAACACACCTCAAGGTAATGTGATTTTTCAACTACCCTTTCCAACAGTTTCTTTCAAAGCCACATGTACCTTTTGTTAAGAAAGGATTTTTTTTCTTTCTTGTCCAAACAGATTGATCTCTTTCCAGGAGTTTATGGCCTTTGAATCAGTTCTTTGTGCCCCCGACGCGCTCTTCATAGTGGCCTTTCAGTTGTTTGACAAGACTGGCACAGGGAACATCTCATTTGGTATGTTCAGTGTAATGAATGTCAACACATAGAGGATCATTTAAACAGAATGATTTTTGAGTAAAGATTGCATCAACTACACGGTGGTGAGGTGGTTAGCACCGTCGCCTCACAGGAAGAAGGTTCTTGGTTCGTGGGACCTTTCTGGGTGGAGATTGCATGTTATCCTCATGCATGTGTGGGTTTTCTACAACATGCATGTTGATGGTGTTTCTAAATTCTCTCTAGGATTGAACATGTGAGCATGGGTTTGTCTGGCGACCTGTCCTTTCTATGATAGCAGCTGGGATCGTCTTCAATCACAATGCTTTGGAATAAAATAAATGCATTTAATTTTTAGGGTCTTCAATGTTATGTATAGTATTATGTGCTTGCTGTGTGAATTGCTAATTGTTTATATGAAGATGTGATTCACGAGGTCATTTTCCAGTCTCGCTGTAGAGCTTCCAGCAGATCCGGTTGGCACTTAGTGTGAAGAAGCAGACATATCTGGTAGAGAAGTGAAACTGTTATATACAGTAGATTTGTGTTCTTTTCAGAGTCATCAGACTTAAACAGTACTAGCTGGACTTGTCTGTTTATTGCTTTTTATATTTTAGCTTGTTTGTGGTGTTGACATGTTCCTATCTCATTTAACCAAAGTCAAATCAGTGATAAACCAGCAACTCTGACATCAGCAACTTTGAGGTAAAAGGACGTTTTTTGCTGAAGGAGTTTGGTAACACTAAAGAGTTACATAGAGACTTTGCTTCTCCTGCCTCAATGCAAAGAATTGAATGTGTTCAAAATATAGCTTGCACTTGAGCTGATATCTGGTTTATTTGTTTGCCTTTGTGGAAAGTTGTCAGAATTGGTTCAGTATGGTGCAGTGCTTCGCCTCTGTGCTGTTGACGGCTATTTACTTCTTCAAAGTGCAGGCATGCCAGCCTTAATCTACTGTAGGTAATAATCTGACTATGGATAAGTGTCTCATATGGCTCCACTTAAAATAAAGTAACAAACTATGCTGTTAAAGTTTATCATAGAGTAGCACAGGAGGAAGAAACAAACCATTATATCCATCTGACATTAAGAGAAATGTATCCAGCGTATTAAAAATGCAGAGAATCTCAAAAACAAGCAGCTGCTGTCCTGTTTCTGTGCAATGGACCTCCACAGAGGTGACTGAAATTTCAAGCAGTGCTTCTATAGAAAATGTAGTGGAGGAATTCTCAGATCTCAAAAATGTAATTATAGTCTAGGACCATCAAGCTATCAGTTTTACAGTCTAAACTCTCTTTCCTCTACTTAAAACAGCTTCGCTCTTGTAACAGAATAAGTATGCAAGCTGGACAGTACAGCTCTGTCCCAAATGTTTGTCCTTCTGTTGTTTGTAATTGCTCTCTTATGCCTCGCTGTTCCAGAGAATGTCCGTGACATCTTCAGCCAGACGACAGTTCATCACCACATTCCCTTCAACTGGGACTGTGAATTCATCCGGCTACACTTCGGTCATGAACGAAACAAGAACCTTAGCTACGCAGAGTTCACTCAGTTCCTACAGGTAAACATTTTACCTCTGAATTTTAATCTGTTCTCAAATAAAGTGGGATAAATGTGCGTTCATTTTTTAGGACGTTGCTTGCAGTTATAGGGAGAGTGTAAAGAAACAAGCTTATTTATAAATAAACATAAATACAATAAACGACTATCTCACCACTGTTAAGTTTTAGTAAAGAAATCCACCTGCCTGGCCCTGTAAGGCTTGCTAACTAACATGTTGTATCGTCTTTGGTTAAATAATGGAGAGGGAAAAGAATGACACCTCATAGCATCAGAGTATAATTAAACTGCTTTTTGCTAACAGTGCACCAGTCTAAAAAGTATACATAACTGCCTGTAAAAACACAGATATTTATAGTATGAAAGTGAGGATTGGTGGTGGTGGGGGGTGGTTATTTATCTTTAGAAAACACTCATTCTGATCTACCGTGTAGCTAAAACATATTGACAGTACTCACAATGTATTTTCATCTTCTGTAGCATGCACGTGCATCAATAACTGGGAGCCCATTCATGCTGTGGTCAGACATTTTTATCCAGCTGGGGGACAAACGCGAATGGTGGAAACTGAACCACATGCCATACATGATCTCTTACAATAATTGAAAGAGAGAAGAGTGTGTAGTTGCATCTTTAGTGTTTCATCTGCTGGGCTCTGCAGGCAGTTTTGTGGCAGCCCAGTGTGCCATAAAGATGGTTTTTGCTTTATCTGACATTGCCTGTCTCTTAGCGTGCTAGTAAAGCAGCAGCAGTGGAACCTAGTTTGGAGTCGAGGGCTGTGGTCTCAGGCAGAAACTGGGTGGTCCAGGGGTTTATGCAGTTCTGCTCTCCCTCTCCACCTTAGTGTGGGATCCCTCAGAGCACTTTGTGGTTTATCATACCTGACTATAAGTTCTCCCTGCTACACCAAAGACCCTTGTGTGTGCAGGATTTTGTTTTACATCTATCATTACTATTACTGCTTTTGTGCCATGTCCATCACATTTAATTTCTTCTTTGTATGAGTACAAATGTATTTGTTTGTTTGATTGTACGTTATTCAGATTCTTTCTTCTGCCACATTATGATTGGTGCAGTATTTGCTGGAAACTTGTGTCAGACACGATAGAGCATATGTGAGTTTGAGAAGTTTCATATAGCTGTCAGATGGTTGAAAAATCCAAAAATGATAATACATTTTCCAACTATGTAAACATGTGTGAGGCTTGATCTTCAGCAACAATCCGCTGATTGGGTTATCAGAACCAGAGTGAGAATAAAGAAACAGCAGTGATGCTGCTCCACAATCCTCTGGTTATACACAATGAGCTCTGACAGCAGACACTGACCCGGGGTCACCCTCCCCCTGTATCCCCTCTTGATTGCATGGCTGTCATATTGAATCATCTTGTTGCGCACGCACACCTGCTGGCCGTCACACCAGCCGCTCGGCTCGGGGATCAGACTTCTCAGGACATGGTTTCCATTAATCTCTGGAGAGACAGTGGTGATTACTAAAACCTGTGTCTAACACTGTCGCATCTGATGACTTCCACATCTGTGCAGCACTGATGTCGTTATACTTTGTTCCTCTAAAGTTCGCTGACTTGTAATGCGATGCTCCTCATCATGGGAGCAAACCTTTTTGTCAGGTACCAGCCCGACTTTTTTCTGTGTGATTCTGCAGGAGCTGCAGTTGGAGCACGCCCGCCAGGCATTTGCACAAAAAGACAAGAAGAAAAGTGGCACCATCACTGCCTTGGACTTCAGCGACATCATGGCCACCATCAGGCACCACATGCTGACTCCTTTTGTAGAGGAGAATCTGGTTTCAGTGAGTTGGAGGAATAAATCCTCTCCAGTTGTTCTTTTTTTTTTTTTTTTTTTTAAAGAAGACATTTCACTTTACATTACTGATAACATTTTAAATTGACTAGAACTGCTGTCATTTAGCAGGCGGAGGAAAGTTTAAAAGAACATAATACCTTCTGATAATACCTTCTTTCTTTGGCTCTTGCTGCAGGCTGCAGGAGGCAGTACCTCCCACATGGTGAGCTTTTCCTATTTTAATGCCTTCAATGCCCTCCTCAACAACATGGAGCTGATCCGCAAGATCTACAGCACCCTTGCTGGCACACACAAAGACACTCTTGTCACCAAAGGTACTCTAGAGCATCTCTTGAGCTCATCATGGATGTATTTCATATGAAATGGATCTGTTCGATCATACTTTAACTTTCTTGGCAGAGTGGTGTGAATGAACACACAGGGAACATTTACTGTAGCACTAATTTACCAAGGTAAATGAACATTTTTAACCTAGCAATCCTACATGTGTACCTGATTAACTGATAACTGAGTCACATCTGCTCATAGTTGTGTTTTGAGATTCCAAACATTAGACTTCTCCTTTCTCTCCATTGTTTTCCTCCTTGTAGAAAAGATAAATAGTATTTGCAAATATTACTGTTATTTTTCACCAAATGCATCAGATATCATCAAGTTTAAAGCAAACATTCATGTCAGCTGTCAGTCATGAAAATACATCAATGCAGTCTTCCAGATCAGAAAAAGCAGGGTTGCAAGCCAAAGCTGCCACCCTGTAATCTGACAGGAAGGTCTTTCCAAGGGAAGTGAATAGAAAAGTCTTTTACCCTCCTTCAACAGCTACCATTAGGTTTCCTTTTAGAAAGACCACCCGATGGCTGTGGAGCAACTTAGCAGAGAGTAGTGAAGAGCTAAATATGAAGCTTATATAAAAAAAGAGATGCAGGGTGCTGCTGATCAGGCGCATATTCAGGTCGCGGTGCTGTAGGAGAAGGAGCTAAAGCACACGCAGAAGGCAGAGTGGTCTGAAATATTTTTTCTGCAATCTGTCTTAATATCATGTGTGGCACAAACATCCACACTAAAACAAACAAGAACCAGTATTTGCAAATACTATCTCATATAAATCCTCTTTAGAAAATGTGACATTTTGAAGCTTCCAGCTTCCTGTTTGACTTTTTATGCTTTGCGTTGTTTCTTTTCTCTGTTGAACTGTAGAGGAGTTTGTTCATGCTGCAAATAAGTTTGGTCAAATCACTCCGATGGAGGTAGACATCCTGTTCCAGCTTGTTGGTCTCCACTCACACTCTGGGTAAGATCCTGAATTTCTGTGTGAGCAGTTTTCTCTGTTTTATACATTACAGTAACATAATTAATTTATTCTGTATATACAGGATCATTGCAGTGCTCCTTTGGGAAGAATGCAACGCTTTATTATCAGTAGCTATAATTTACAGATGTCCCCTGAAAACCACACAGTTACATCATTGAAAGATTCTGTAATTAATTAAATGTAGTTCAGTAAATGTCTCACAGGCAGGCAGTTTGAACAAATACTTAACTTTTAGTCAAAATATTTGCAGCAAATCAAGGTCAAATTTTCACGCTTCTGTTGCTTAGCATTGCTATTTATCAACACAATAAACATTTAAAATATTTTGACCGTTTTGGGCTTTCTTTTAAGAGTCCCAGTATGAGAAAATTGGCACTTTGGATCCAAATCAAGACAATTGTCAAGTTTGAAGTAGATGTGACCGAGAAAAATAATGACAGATTTTGTTTCTTAAAGATTCCTGGATTTAGTAGTGACATAAAAATGTAGAAAGAAACCAAGTGATTTTTTTTTCTTTAAAACATTTTTCCATCCTTTTTTTTTTTAATACCGTTTAGTTCAGTTCAGAAATGCGGGAATCTGGCGCCTATCCCAAGAATTAGCAGAGAGAGGCAGGGTACACCCTGGGCAGGTCACCAGTATATCGCCAGGCCAACACAGAGAGACAAACAACCATTCACGCTCACTTCTAGGGAGAATTTAGAGTGACCAACTAACCTAACATGCATGTCTTTGAATGATGGGAGGAAGCCCGAGTACCCTGAGAGAACCCACGCATACACAGGAAGAACATGCAAATTCCACAGAGAAAGGCCACTGTTCAAACCTCCCTCCAGCCGAGGCTCAAACCAGCAACCTTTTTGCTGTGAGACCACGGCGCGAACCACCACACCTCTGTACAGCCTTAAAATATTTTTGATAATGAAAATATAAATGTTTCCAGCAATTCACAGGTCAGTATAGTACATCAATAAAACATCAATGTTAATAAGGTCACACAAGCATTTGTGCATGTAGGTGGTGAATTAATATTTCTTACAACCTTGAACTCTTTTATAATAATAATTTGACTTTGCATCCAAAGATAACTGTGAAAAGCACTTTCATCCTGGACTAAAGAAATTAAGGAATCATTTTTACTTTTTTACATTTTCTATGTACAGTATTGCTGAGTCAAGAAAACTTTACAAAACTGTCTTTTTTATTTAATCCAGCATGAATGTAGTAAATATGTTATAGGTTTGTTTATTGGCTGTAAAGATAAAGTTATTGCCCATTTAGTTCAGTAACAGTGGCTCCACTAGCTGATTTACAAGACAAACATAAAACATGGATACAGACTTTATGATGCGTCAGGCCAGCAGGGAGCATTTGTGTCTCAAACATTCAGTAACAAAACACTTTCATTTACTTGTTGGGTCACTGGCACTCATCCAGCTTTGTTTGTCTGTTGTTTATATAGGCTTAAATTAAAGTTAACGTTACTTCAAGTTATATGGCAGTAAAAGGTCTGTGGAAAATCTTACATCACTGGCTTCTGCCCAAAGTAGATGCAGGGCTCACTGCTTTTCCCTGGCCTAAGTCCTTCTTTCCCTCCCCCGGTGCTGTTTGTTAAGGCGGCTGAACCATTCAGACATTGAGAGGGTCGCCCCGCTGGAGGAAGGAGCCATGCCGTACCACCTAGCAGAGACTCAGAGACAGGTACCCCGAGTGACTCCTATAATACCCCTCACATCCTTCTCCTGCCTTTCATCAAAGCCTTTTCCTCTTCTCCCTCTGCCATCCTCTCAGAAAGGAGCCAAAAAGGGAGAATGTTCAGTCGCTGAATTAGCGAAGAGCCCATGTTTTTCTTCCCTTCTGAAGTGCATTTCTTAAACTCCTAGATAAAAGTACACCAATTATAGTCACAGAATAGGAATGGATTGTTGCGTTGCAGCTCTCCATGAAAGGCTCTCTGCTTTATTCAGTATGGCTGGACATACGCATCAGCTGCAATCACACATCTGAGGCGCTAATAAGAGGCTTTTATCACTGTGGGGCTTGAGAAGTTTTAGGAGCCTTTAGCAAAGTCTGCTAATGGCAGGAGGGGAGTGGGAGTCTAGGTGGATGTGGGAGAACAAAATAGTTCCTGCCTCCACCGGATAACACGGCTCTGTATCAGGCTGTGGTCAGAGCTTTCAGGCCACTCATGCTCCTGGGACCCGTGCTCAGAGGTTTGGAATTTGATTCCTTTGGGGGGATGCAGCAATTCTCATGCCTGTCTTTAGTGGAAGTAGGCTAATTGTTTAAACCCTTTGATCAAGACCTCGATCTTGTTAGCATGCAACCCTCAGTGGAAGCACCTGGGATCAGGAAAAGGGGATCTGCTTTATTCCCCCTCAAACACACACACACACACACACACACACACACATGCAAAAAACCTGCACACTTACGCTTTAACAGAGCCTCATGCTGGCTGTGTTATATTCATGTAGATTCTTATCTGTACATGGAAAAGGGTTGTTGGGCTAATCTGTTCCCCTGCATCACAGCCAAAACAAAGTGGCTCTGCTTTCAACATCAAACACCAATCCAGAGATCAAGTGGAGAGAAATTATTTGCTGTTAAAATAAAAGAAGACCTTTAGCTCCTAGACTCCCACATGTAACGTGTGGAAAATTCAGCTACAGGTTCACACAGTCATTTACTGCATCCACAGCTATTCTTTCTGTGACATTTAATACTGGCTGCTGATGAATCAGACATTATATTACATGTCCACATTCCATCTCCTTCCTCTGTCGTTGAATTCTCCATAACATTTTTCTTTCCACAATGTATCTGGTTCGCTATAGTTTAATGGTCAGTCGATTCATAGGTAGTGTTCTGATCTCTCCCGTCTTTCTCCAGATTCATTTGACTAGTGGTGTCTCTTTCTCTCATACAGCACACTCACGAAACGTCTCGGCCCGTCTGGCTCCAGGCTGCAGAGTCTGCCTACAGGTTTTCTCTGGGCTCAATCGCTGGAGGTGAGTGACATGTCTGTGGCAGAGCCCCCGGCCCGCCTGAGGGGTAACCTTAGCCTGCTGACTGTTGCACTGAGGCCCGGTGCCGGCTATTGTGCTGCAGGGAGAGGGTCTATGATGTGAGGCTCCTGCATTGTGCTGCCGTGCCACCGGTGGCTCCAGGCTGTCGTTGGAGACGGAGCTTTGGAATGACACAAATCTTCCGGAACCGCACTCCCTGGAATCTCCCTATCTAATTACACTAGAGGGAACTGATATAAGGCACCCCTGACATAACTGCCCCACAGATAGGAACAGACTCTGACTCTGTGAGCGCGTGTGTGCGCTCTCTACATACATCCTATGTCTTTTCAGTCGTCACTCAGCAGTGTCCAATTCAGACCTGCTCAGGGAGAGATATATATCTTGAGACATACGGTGAAATTGCCATGTTTTTCTTTGCGGTAATGAGTTGTTTCTCACCCTTTTGTGCTGTTTGCATGTTGGAGAAGACTCATTACAGCAGCATTTGATGTCAGACAAGATGTGGCACGTATAGCTGACAGCAGGGATTTGGTGCATCTTGGTTCCACGTCACTTTTTCAAAACATGCTCTGTGCCACAGATTTCTCACAGTCACCAGGCTCGCTTCACTGAGCAAGGCTGTCTTTACACACAACCCATTAAATATCATCATCTACATACATCAGCATTATTATTAATGTAAAAGAAGTATCTTACAAAGGAGTTACGTTGGCATGATGGCTTACGTGTAACCATTTTATTTCTCCATTATATGTAATATTTAATTGACTGTCTTAAAGTTTACTGCGTGTTGGACAAATCCGGGAGCGTACAGATGAAGCCCTGATTCTTATAGTGTTGAGTTAGTCTGAGAAGACAGTTCAAGATAATGAATTTGCTTTACATATTGCATAGCTTGCTTTTATGTTAGAAAAACAAAAGAGATTTGAATGGGTGACAAACGTGTGTTTATTTTGCAGCTACTGGTGCCACGGCTGTGTACCCCATCGATCTGGTGAAGACTCGCATGCAGAACCAGCGCTCCACAGGCTCCTTTGTAGGAGAGCTGATGTACAAGAACAGCTTTGATTGTGCAAAGAAAGTGCTTCGCTATGAGGGTTTCTTTGGATTTTACAGAGGTAATTCTACACAGATATGTAGCGTGCAAGACAACCCATCTGATGGGAAACTATCAGGAATTGCCTGATAGTTTGCTAATTGATACCAGAACCTTTGCCCTCCCTGTTCAGCAGTGAATAAAACAACACCCAGGGGTCACGTTTTCATTATCTCAATACCTGGGAGAGTTCCCCGAGGAGAATGACCAGCAGTATTCATGTAGCAGCACTGTGATCTGTCTCTGCGCCAAGTGGTGATAATGGTACTGAAGGCTTGTGATATACAACACTTCTACCCCCGGGCTCTTCACATGAAGGAAGTCAAGACTGCCATCTACTGCTACCTCCACCACTGCAGCGCCTTGTTGTTCTGATCTGCTTCACACTGCCTCCCCCTTTCCTCCTCCCTTTCACATGATAAGAGGGTGACTGACTCAGAGACAGACACGCTCGGCTGTTTTCTGGCTGCATACCAGCAGCAGTCACTCAGCAGCTCCTTCAGAAGTTTATCTGGTTTGATGAAGGACAGACGGTGAAACAGTATGGCAGTTATCGCCACTGTAGCACCCAGCCAACCCCCCTCCTCCTCGATCTTCTCAGTGACCACACAGCTCTCTCTGTTCCCCACAGACAGTGGGATCAAGCCTTAACAATGCTGATCCCAAATGCAGCAGCAGTGTCATATTTTTGGACTTTTATTCAATCTCAATGGGACCTTTGTGCCCTGGTGCATCAGATGTATCAGCGACCATCTGTAAATATTTATGGGTTTGTTTTAGACGCAAAAGAACCCGCAGGTTATATTGTTCTACCTGTCTGTGCATGTTTTCATTCAGCAGAGATCAAATGTGCATTCATTTTCAGCTAGACTTTGTCTCACTGTGTCAGGTATTCTAATAGTATCTATGAATAATATTTTGCAGGTCTCCTCCCGCAGCTCATTGGCGTTGCCCCGGAGAAAGCTATCAAACTCACGGCAAGTCATTCCACTGTGTAGCTTAGTGTTCGGAAAGTTGCTCCGAATGATTCACTGTGAATGAAAAATGAAAAACATGATGGTGAAAGATGGAAGGTTCTTTTTGCAATCAAGATGTGACTGCAGCCACAAGTTAACATTGATGCCTTGCTTTCAAGATTGTCTCATTTGCATTTTTCCTTTATGTGTTCTTCCTTTTTTTGTGTGTTTTTCAGATGAATGATTTTGTCAGAGACAAGTTCACGGATCAAGATAATACCATCCCTCTTGCTGCAGAGGTCCTTGCTGGTGCATGTGTAAGCATCACTCTAGTGATCCTCTAAATTCAGTCCATTGATGAACTCAAAATCAAAAACCTAAAAGATAAAAAAAAGCATATGTTATTTTGTAGCTGGTCAATTCAAAACAAACAAACAAACCAAAAAGAAATTGTAGCAGGCAAAAAAGATTATACTTAGCAACGTCTTGATCTAAATCTTTTTGTTTCCCATTACTGATTCAGATTATTGGTCAATACAGAATCTCATTTTCCTACAGCAAAGATTTGCATTCTCATACATTAAAGTTGTTGTCATAAGTTTTGAGTAAAACTAACAATGTAAAATTCCTGAAAATGTAAATTTTTTTTGAGGAATGCTCTTAAAAATTCCACAAAATTCAGCATGAAATAGTGTATAAAGAATAAAAGTTGGGCTTTGTTTTCCTTTTTCTTTTAGGCAGTCTATATTATACTTAGTTTAACACTGCTAAATTAAAACTTTGACATTTAAAACAGAAAAATCTAAACAAAAACCTTGAAAAATGTTTGTAATATCAAATTCTAATTGTTCCACAATAAATTTAAACACAGTGTTTTGTGCAGTGATGTCTTTAAACCTAAATCTACCATTGGAAGATGCTTCTCTGTCATTGTCTGAATATCCCCCCATCTCCCAGTGATTCAGTGATATTAGTGAGTTGCAGCCATTTGAAATATGCAAGGAAAATATGTGCTCATTGCTCCGTAAGAAGCATAAACATGAATGCTGGGAACCAAGCAAAACATTACAACATAATGAGATGATAAGTGTTATTTACTTCATCTCCCACTGGGTTTAACATTATGAATGATCAGTGTAACTACATATTATTGAATAAAGATACCCTATTAAAAGTTATTGTCATGCATTTAGAATGAACAATCTATGTACAAGGTAAGGTATGTATGTATAATATTCAATAATACTGATAATGTGGGAATATGGCTCAGGAATATAATTATACAGTGTATTATATCCTTTGGAGGATTGTAAACAAGTAGATTTACACATCTTGTTTTTAAATAGAATATAAATATAACACTTAAAGAGCAGATTGTTTTTAATTTCAACCTTTAGGCTTCTAACGTCTTACCAATGAAGACGTCATCTCCCACGAATGATCATAACCCCTCAGAATTTATCAGGCGTCCTCTGGAAACAAACTCTATATGAAGCAGTTTAAACCAGCTCCTCCTCCTGTAGCTGTAACGTGCGCCCCACTTACTGATGTTTCAGTATTATTATGCTAAAAATGTTACATATAGTTATATTTTAGATAAATATATTTATATACTTAAATATGTTTATTCATGCAAGACTGTCCAGATAAAGATTCTTTAGCTGGATTATTATTACTGATGCATCATGAGTAATTCGAGTTTTACTGTTGTGCATGTTAAAATGCTCATTATTAGAATTAATGAAGTTTTTTATGAAGCAATGTGTTTTCCTGCTAAATATAAAAGTATAACAACATAAGTAGAGATCCAATGTCTTGTTTTTGTACTAACATTGCTTTGCGGGTTCTCTTGACTAAACCGCCAGGAGAGAACAAAATTTACCAGCCCCCGAGTGACAATGAAGAGGCACAGTTTGGGGAAAAGGAAGAAAAATCTTGTGAATTCTCGTTAGTTGTTCACTTTGGATTCGTAATTCGTAATTTTTTACACTGATATTTTGATTAATCAAAGTAATTTAGGAGGACTTTTGTTTTCATCTGACCACAATTATGAGCATTTTATAAACTCTTACATACATGTGTGTATATATATATATATATATATATATATATATATATATATATATTTTACATACAGAAGAGAAATTATTATTCAGTTTCTCATGTCAGTTCACTGGGGGCTGTCTCAAATATTAAAATTAACATAAGATCATGAATCTAGGCTGACTTTTTAGTTTCTTCATTAGTAACTCTAATATTTTGCGAGCGCAGCATTGGATTAAATTGTAGTTCCTTCACTCTGCTTCTCTGCTGGCTGTGTAGAAATAAAAGAGGTGAGCTGTGCTGAAGCTGCAGGTTGGACTCTGAGGAGCTGGGTCTCGGGGTTGTGACCTCTGTCAGGGTGTAATTGGAGGAAGAGGCCCTGGAGGGTCCTGGATGAAGCAGGGTCTCGCTCATTGTGATTGAGTTTGACAACAGGCTACAAACCCGGGGTGTGGTCACCACACAGGTCCCCTTGCAGGACAACAAGGATGTTTTCTCTTACTCTCTGTCACATTTAAAGAACGTTTACCATCTTTGGACCCCCTTAATTTATTTTAAAGAGTTCCTATGACATGTCCCACATTTTTATGCTATTTCATGAAAGTTTAAATTCAGGTTGATCTGATAACTTGTTAAATTTCCTGCAGAGAACTAAATAAGATGAAAGAGAGGAGACAAGTGCATCAATCTTCAGTGCAGCGGATATTCCTCCTCCACTCTGAAAATGACTAAATGTGCCAGAGCTTTTTTTAGACCTTTGCTCGGATGTTTACAGATAAGACCCCTGCCCTGAATGTCAGCAGCAGCCATCCTGGGGCCTGATTAGATTTGGGGAGGGTGATAAATGTGCCTGAGTCAGAGGGTGCCGTGCCTTCAGGGCATTGCTTTCCTGGACCCCGAGCCGTCCCGGTGATTCAGCGCTCTCCCCTGGGAATGAGGGGTGAATTGGGGAAGTGTGCGGGGCAAGGCCAGGCTGGGCCGCTCACCCTGCCACAGGAGGTGCCTCAGGGGTGGGGGACAGGGGCAGAGGGCTGGTGCCAGGGTCAGAGCCTCCCAACCATGAGCTGATACTTCTTCTGCTCTGTTGTGACCCCAGTTGTTCTTTTATCAATGCTTGCTTTTTCCTCCTTCTGTCAAGGCCACTCTGACAATATCAGACCAGAATGAGAAAATAAAGTATCTTTTGTGCAAAGATTTACTGACATAATTTGAAAATTCCTGCAAAGTAGAAATGCTTACACATCATCGCCATTCTTACCCAGAGTTCACCCCTCAGATGACTGACCTCATTTAATGCAAAAAAAATCCCCACAGAAACATTGATGTCTGCATTGAAAATGTTAAACTGTTTTTTTTTTTTTTTGCATCCTGCAGGCTGGAGGATCCCAGGTGATTTTCACCAATCCTCTAGAGATTGTTAAGATCCGACTGCAGGTGGCTGGAGAGATCACCACGGGCCCTAGGGTCAGCGCCCTGAATGTTGTTAGAGACCTGGGCTTTCTCGGCCTTTACAAGGTGGGTCAGCGCCTCTGCAGCACCATGATGTCTGCAGAATCAACCTCTGCTATCTGTGAAACAAGGACAGTGAAAGGTGCTCTATGGTCCTGAGATACATTAAAGCATGAGTTTACTTATTGTTCACTTTACAGTGTGCACTTGAAAGTTTTTAGTTGCTGTTAAATTAAGTAGAGGAAAGTTATTCCTATTATTACTAGAAATAATGTTATTTTCCTGATTAATCATTGATTTTTAATCTATAAATTGGCAGTAGATAAAAAAAAAAGATCAAACACTGTTGTACTTAGACAACAAGTTAATGTTCTTACACATATGATGGGGATCAGAAACAGAAATTTGAACATCAAACTATGTTGTTGACTTTGCAGTCTTTTCCAGAGCAGTGTTAAACTGTTAAACATGTAGGTGGAAACGTGGACAACAAGCAGCAAAGTATTGGTGATGGTGGTGGGATCCTTGTGGCTTGGAGTCATGTGTTTATACTCCATATTTTAATGAGTGGAAGACTGTGTGGCTTGGTTAAAAAACATTCAAATCTCACTTCCGTTTGTAAGAGAAACCAACACACTGGAGTCCGGGGGTGGTGTGTGTGTCTTTGATGGATCTCTGGAGGTTCAGTGCTGAATTTTTGCCTGAGGCACTGCAAAACCATTATCAATAGTCAACCCCCTGTAGGTTGAATAAATCAGCTCCTTAGCCACTTAATCTCTCCAGACAAGCCAGGTCTACCAGTCTCTGCCTATTTATCTGTCTTGCAAGGATGCATGTTTCTTTCTTAATGCTTTTTTTTTTTTCCTGTTAGGGAGCCAAAGCTTGCTTCCTGCGTGACATCCCCTTCTCTGCCATCTACTTCCCTGTTTATGCCCACACCAAGGAGAAGCTGGCAGATGATGAAGGAAGGCTGGGCGCACTGCAGCTGCTCACTGCTGGAGCTATTGCAGGTAACAAACATTTTGAAAGCTTTGACAGTCTCAACACTCAAAACGGCACCACGCTGTGTTTTATAAAAGGATGTGTCACATTGTCTGTTTGGAAAAATGCACTTTGGTTTCTGCTCCCTTGTTGTCCCATCAATAGCTTGACTTTATATACAGTGCTTTTGTCACATCACACTATGAAGGTATAGCCATTTCAAGCCCTGTGTGACACTGTGAGGAGGATATCAGAATGCGATACCATCTCTGCATAGTAAAAAGTGTTTCATTATGTGTTTTGTGTCAAACAAGGTGTACCGGCAGCTTCGCTGGTGACCCCTGCTGATGTCATCAAGACCAGGCTCCAGGTGGCGGCTCGAGCAGGACAGACTACGTACAGCGGAGTCATTGACTGCTTCAGGAAAATCCTCAGAGAGGAAGGTTTCAGGGCATTTTGGAAGGGTGCAGGAGGTAATACACATATTTTTATTGTCCCACAAATGCATAGAGATAAAAATGAAATTAGTGAGTTCAACTGTTTATTTCTGCCTCCCATCAGCTCGTGTCTTCAGATCTTCACCACAGTTTGGTGTAACACTGGTGACCTATGAACTTTTGCAGAGATGGTTCTACGTCGACTTTGGAGGACAGTAAGTACTTCTGATATGCTTCTAAAAAGAAGAAGCCTCTGATATATATATCAAAGTGTTCAGTTCTGATTTGGCTTCTTCTTTAGTCGTCCCACTGGTTCTGAGCCCATTCACAAACCCACAATGGAGGACTTTCCCTCTGTGACTGCAGACCACGTGGGTGGGTACCACCTGGCTGCTGCAACTTTTGCTGGCGTGGAGAGGAAGTTTGGTTTGCATCTTCCCAAGTTCAAACCTTCTGGAGAAGCAACAATGAAATCAGCTAATGCTGAACCTCAGGCCTGCTAAAAGGGTTACGAGTCGTGACTGCGAGGGCTGCATGTTCCTCCAGTTTGCATTTCAAGTCAGTTTATTGAGCTGTCTTACTGCAAGTGCTGCATGGGAATGGCTAGCTTTTTTCTGGATTTTTTTTGCATAGCTTGCACAACGTAACTGTACATATTGTACTTCTTAACAGAGGGACATTATGGCTTTACTAAGGGTTGTTACTGCATTTTTCTGGTGTGGATTAGCTTTGGTGTGCATGTGTCATTTACATTTAAGAGACACAAGGATGTACAGATATTTTCAAAGTGTTTATTTTAAAATCATTATCAGGGACATGGGAAATAATTTAAATGTATTTATTGTATTTTATTGAAATAAAATCATTCAAAGTGTTTGTTTCTACTGTGAAAAGTACATTCTCAGTTTTGACACCAAACTCTCCCATGAGAGTCTATCAACCTATCAAATATACATGACAGATGTGGAAATCACTGAGGCGTTACAGCATGCCTGATCCTCCTCTTAGGCTTTAATTAAGAATAGTCCAATTCCAGCTACATGGATTAAGTGAAAATTAGATTAGTATAAAACAATGTTGAACATTTCACCATTTGACAAACAAGTGAACATGTTTAAGTCTAAAGGCCCAGAAATGATGACTTGAACTACAGTAATGAGATGGTTACATTCCTGGATACTTTACAGATGTGATTGCTTTACTACAGCTTTAGAAATGAGGAACATCTACAGTGTGGTGGATTTCCGTTAACTCTGTGGAGTGGAGCACCCTCAAAATTAAGGCGTTTATCAGCATGCTTTAAGTAAAGGGTAATGATTTAACAATCAAAATAAAAAACTAAACTTTAAGGCATCTGGCTGAAGAAAGGACGACAGTTTTGTGAATATGGCTTAATCTTGGTGTCTGAGGTTGATAGCCCTGAAGCTTGTGTTTGCACAAGGAAGACTGGTGACGGTCCAACTGTCTAAATAAGAAAAGTGTTGGAAATCAAAAGATGACCATACTTCAGATACAAAGAAAAAAAACTTCAAAACTTTTTCTTCCAGTCATGTTATCGCATCTTTTCCTTCTATCAAAAAAATGGCTGAGATTAACAAGCACACAACTGGTCCCTTAAACACTGCATCCAGTAGCGACAAGCTCATGCAGCCAGACGCTGAGCTGCCAGCTCCTCAGCATCATCCCTGTTCTCGTTGATGTCTGCCAGCGTGCGAACAAAGCGGTTCCACTCGTCATTCCGTGGAACTGCAATGTGCTGCGAAGGAGGAGCACAAGAGAAGCTTGACTCAAATATCAGTGAAAGGTTAAAAGTTGACGTCCATCTATATCGTCATAAGCTGAGGAACAACATCAAATTGTTCTGAGTAGTTACTTAAATCCCCAAGATGCTCTTTAAATTAAGATAAAAAGGGGTATTCTGAGTAATTAATATCATTTATTTGATACAGTGCCAGCCATGTTTGCTCACCTCCCCAATATCATATACAAGAACTTGTCCATCAGAATCTCCCACTGCGATTTCTCTGCCGGAATGAGCCCATCTCACCCTGTTGAGGGCTGGGTTACCCTCTACTGTGACACTGGCAGTGGGCACCTATAACAACAACAGCACAGAACAGGAGTCTGGAGTGGAAACTTGCTCTGCAAACATCCACACAAATCATTTTACACAAGATGCAGTGAATCTTGTTGTCTGGAGGGTTATACCTCTGTGTCATTGTTCAGGTTCCACAGGTCGAGGTGACCAACACCGTCCACACAAGCAAATAAAGCCGGGTGAGTTGGAGACCACATGACATCATATACGTAATCAGAGTTATCTTCAAATGAGTACAGCGGCTTGTTGTTCTACAGAAAAGAGAAGACGGTACTAATGTTAAACTGTAACAAGAAATCAAAACATAGAACAGAAACAATTATAATTGTTTTTATTAATAATAATATACATTTTTTACTTATTTTACCATTAAGCACATTTGTCAAATTGTTTGACAAATGTGCTCTCTACCACTAATCAAAAAGAGCTCAATAGTATCAAATAATCCAACATTTCCCGTCTTAAAATCATGATGTACAGTCCAAATATCAGAACTGCCTTTACAATGACAAAACTGTTTTCACACATGAACTGGAGATATGCTGTTTCCTGCTCAAAACAGCAGGAGATTCTCTATGTGAGATGTGTGGAAAGCACAGCGAAGCAGCCACTGAGTAGAGAGCACAAAAGGCAAAGCATGATGAATAAAGTCCACTGCAAAAACTGCAGTAAACAAAAGTGTTTTGCTTACAGCAAATCAAGCATGTCGGCTGAGGCTGTCTACAGTTTATGTGCGTGTATTATTGACATATCCACAATATTGATGACAGACAAGAAAGGAACATAAAGCCAGCAGCAAATAAGAACTGGTAAAGTCATCAGCACACACGCTTGCTGCCAATGGTTTATTCAGACATCATTCTGACTTAAAACCAAGGATTAAGTATTTATGCAGACTTTACTCTGTCTGACTGAATAAATTCTGCATAAAGTTCAGTCTGACTGATTCTGACATTTGTGTTCTCATGTGTATCCCCTCTGGGGAAATGTCTACATCTTCAGTGCATGTGTGGAAAACAAAGAATTAAAAAAAACTGCCACCTGTATATAGCTGATCTTTCTTACACTGTTAAATTACAGATTATAACAGTTTGCTGCTGCTGTGGATTTCCACACTTAAGCCTTTAAATGAACTATTGTGGTTGCTAGAACACCCACTTTAAAATCCAATCAATACATTTTTAACAAGGCAATGAAAATCAATATTAAAGGGTTTGTTGTTCTGATCAATAAATACAATTTTTTACATAAAAAAGTATTTTATCAGACAATCTAGTCACAAAACACAGAGGAAATAACTTAATTATGAATAATTAATTTAATTATTCTAGTTTTTCTCTCTGCTCTTTGAGTTGCATACCTTGGTGCTCCACAACTTGACTGTCCAGTCGAAAGAAGAGGTAACAAACAGGTGGGAGAAGTCCAGTGGCCCTGCAGCTGTGTGGCAGTGGATCCCTGTGATGGGACCATGGTGGCCCTCAAACATTTCACTTATGCCTGCTTTGCTGTGGAGCACACAGATGAAGACAGAAATAAGCAAAAACACACTGACAGACTGAATTGAGCATGACAAATTTAATCTTTAGAAGCAGCAGATGTGAAGAAACTGACCCAGTTACAATGTTTGAATATGTATGTCGGTATGCTGCCGGACAGAAAAAAAAAAAAGACAAGAACAAAAATCTAAAGGGTTAATGGCATGGCTGTTTCTAACTATTTAGGTATTATGTTAGAAAGCAACAGGCAGAGATGGACCTCTGCTGGACGTATTTACAGTAATCACTTACTTATATCATGTAATTACCAGCAGGGTGGCAAAAGTGCCTGTGTCCCTTCAACCACATGTTGCAGCGCAGTTATCCAACTGAGACTCTGATAATTAATGTAGAGGGGTAAATACTCAGCATGAGTGATGCTTATGCATTATTAACTGCAATGAGAGTATCATACAATTGTAAATGAGGTGGAAAATTATTCTCCCAATTACAGAGGTGATTCTGTTGTGCAAAACCTAGCAGCTATCCCCTCTCTGTGGTCTCTGGGTATACTACAGGACGTTTAGTGTGGCTCTGTTTTAAGCCACATTTCTCCGCTGAGGACTTTCCATCATGAGAAAAGCCTTGGTCTCTCAAATGAGAACATTGTGGGATGAACTGCAGTTTTAATTCTCCCTGGGACAACTGACTGTAAACAAACTGTCTCACTCAGAGAAATATACTGAAAATGGGAGGGGGGGAAAAAAGAACAGGAGGAAAAAATGATTTGTTTCCCCTGCATGTGTGCCCTGTTTATATTGAACGACCTTTACAAACACAACTGACAAGCGGAAAAGAAAAACAGGATGACTGGGTAGGAGTGAAACCTCAAACAGCAGGAGATCAAGTGCTGGATTTGAGTTGCACGGGGAAGTGAGTGGGCTTTATTTATTTGACACTCGGTCCTAGGTGGGCCTGACAAGTCCCCTTCAGTTTCCTGCTCGTGTTCGAGGGGGATGCTCGAGGTTGTGGTTGCAGAGTGACGCACCTTCCATGACGACATGACATGTAAACGGAACCGTCCTCGCTGCCCACCACGAAATTGTTGACATCTCCAAGAGGGAAAGACATGGAGGTGACGGCTACAGCTTTGGACTGCTTGAACACCAGCTCCATGCTGTCCTGCAGAGGGGAGGAAACATGGAACAACATCCGTAACACATTCCCAGTTCGGGCTTTATGTGCCCTGCCAAGCACAACCTATAAAAATCATTTGACAGTTTATTATTGCATAATCTCAGTACAGCTAGCACTCTATAAAAAATGTAAGTTTGACATAAAGGTCTTGGCCGCAAACATGTAATGACACAGCTGGCAAAAATACTTTCCATCAAACTGAAAAATGAGCTGCAGAAAAGAAGATGTCAGAGGGCAATGTCAAACATGAAACCAAGAAAATTTAAATAAATAAAAATGCAATCAATGTGAATGTAAGGGAGAGGAAACATTCCTGACAAGAGACAGAAAGACAAAAAGTTTTTAATGTAGCAATTTCATTTTTTTTTATCTTAAATTTTGAGTTATTTAAAAATATTTCTTAGCGAATTCGTCACCTGTGGCTGAGAGAGCATGTCCAGACTCCATGAGCACATCTTGCCATCAGTGGAGATGCTAATCAGGTTGTGGGCGTTCTGGGTGCCAACCACGTTCACACAATAAACCGGGTGCTGCAAAGACAGTGAAGGTGAAATTTTTACTCTTATGCTGAATATAAATGAGGTATAAATGGACTGTGTTTGGCATTAACAGTACCGTGTGTGCTGCTGCTGACAGGGGAGTCCTCTGTACAGGGGTCCTCTTGTTGCTTCTGTTATCCCAAAGCACGATCTGTCCTGAATACGTGCCCCCCACCACAACGTTCGGATGGAACTTGGCAAAGGCCGCTGACATAACAGCTGACTGTTAAAATAAAGAATAAAATGTAAAAAGGATTCAGTTAGTCCATGCTGTGGAAGGGGACTGGTTTATACAAGTCTGTAGTGTGTGCCAAAAAAAAAATACTAATAATTTAATGATATTTGACTCTAAACCAACTCAGGTACACAGGTGGGTCTATGTTTCCATGGTAACAAACTGTGATTTCCACTGACCAGTGGCAGTAAATGACCAACGCAAGGTGGAAAAAATGACTCAGAGTTTGTAGTTTGGTTTGGTATGCTGCAAACCCACTAATGAAAACTTAAAGAGGCTGGTGGGAATATGCAGCAGTGAAGACAATGTTAATGATTTTCATTGTTTCCAGTGAACATTCCAGATAATGACTGAGGATCCAAGCTGAAGAACAGAGCTCAGCTACTTTCAAGGGCGGCTACACCATGCCAACTCTGTGATGGCCCCAAGTAACCTAAGATTTCAATCTACTGGAAGAACCTTGTATAGTTACACACAATTTTCCAGAAAAATCTCCTTCTAATGTTAAACTTATTTAAAAGTGAAACATTTTTTTGAAGAGTTAAGTAGTTTAGGTGGTGCTCTGTCTGCCTTGTTTTTAGTTTGAAAGAGATTTGATTTCTACCAAGAATTTAGAGCAAATTCATTTTTATTCAACTAGTCAAAAACTAAACCATCAGCTACAATAAATCCAATTACCAGAAGCACTCAGAGAGTGCAGGTTGCTGCCAAGACATTGATTTTGGGCATTATTGGTGGGCATTATTTTTAATTTAAAAGCTCTAATGGCAAACTTATCCCTATCTCTCCTTAGTAAAGCATCCTTTAAAAATTCCTACATCCAGGCAGGGCTCCAGATCACCCCAAAATGCTAATATCTTGTTTCAATATTTCATTTCTGAGATTTCCTGAAAATTTAATGAAAATGTTTTAACAGACAGTTGGACACAGATGCCGCCCAATACATGACCTCCGCCTTAGCAGAGGTAATTATTAGAGAGAAAAAAAAAATTATGCATAGCTATCAATAAGATCATCACTGTTTTATTTTGTATTTTTGTAAAGTCTTGCACTGATCAGCTTCCTTTAAACTTCTGTTTCTTGTGTACCATGAATGCAAAATTTCTTCAACCGGAAAATGGTTCAAGAAACCGTACGAACAGCCCCAAGTGTTGATCCAGCTTTAAAACTACTTACAGGCCTGTACGAGAAAATCTGCCAGATGCAGCAGAACAAGTCTCCACACCCCCAACCCACAGGCTGGTAGTCAGTCAGGTGGTTTATATATATATATATATATATATATATATATATATATATATATATATATATATATATATAGGAATATAAATTACATTTGCTAAATGTAACTAATCACAAGTCAAACCTGTCTATGGCTAAGTCACTGAAAGATACTGTAGTTTTATATTCTTTGGTTCCATAACTTCAGCCTCAGTTCTTTCAGTATCAACAAGAACACTGAGGCTGACCAACAAGATCTTTGTATATTCAGAATGTCTCTGGACTATGGTGGCCTATACACACTCATCTATTACAATATACAATCTTTTAAAGAACTTTGCTGGCACGTGAAGAAAATTACCTTTTCAGCCAAGCTGGAGGTACAAAGAAAACTACATTCACACTACTGTTCAGTTTTATTCATCTGAGCAGCATGCCTACAACTACATCCGCTCTGAAGGCAACAACATGTGGTTCTACTCAACTTGTCTTGGTGAAGGAGCCTCAGGGCAAGCATTATAATAAGGCCGAGCAGAGCGATGGAACTCGACTGGTCTCCCAGCTAGCTTGTCTGAACACAGGGCCCTTGTTTAGATGCACATGATAACCAGCTTTACCCTGCACACTTAATCCTGCTGCAGTGCTCAGATTCCATTCAGCTCCTGCGCCACAGGTCTTCTCCGGCGCCTCATGAACATGTGTTTGTGGAAAGATGTGGTGGAGGTGAATGCCAACATGGTGAACTCACAATGTAAATGAAGGCAGGGAGAGCATGGGAGGAGAGGAGGCGGCGAGAGGGTGAGCAAAGGGGACGGTTGGCAGTGTTCTGTGCTTGTCGAGGATTGTGGGGGAAAGAGGGAGGGAAGTTTAAGAGAAAAGAAATGTTGCTTTTAGTACCTGACAGTGGAAGACGTATTCTGGTGTAGCTTTCTTGTACTTCATGTTCCACACTAAAGCCACTCCATCTGGCTCGTGCGGAGCTTCCTCGTTGTTGTTGTATGATGCAACCAGGAGCTCGGGATACTGGTGAAAGAAAAAAGAAAACGAAATAAGACAGAATGAATGTTTGGGAAGGGCCATAGGCCTGGCTCAGTGTGGAAAAGCCTTGCCCATCTTGTGTGGTATTGCTGAATACCTTCAAGAATGAGTAACCCTTTCCTTCAAGATTTATGGCTCGTTTAAGTCACCTTGCCCTTTGGAGAACTTTTGGCAAAAAATATTTTTATTTCTTTTCATCGTTACAACTAAATGCTACGGCGCTGCAGGGGCTGAGAAGAACTCAGTGGCAGATTCAACAGCTCAGTGAGGGTCTATATCACATAAACTAACTCCAGTCTTTACCAAAAAATCACACATACAAAAAGAAATGTGATCCAGATGTAAATAAACAATTAAGCTCTGCTCCATCAATTACCTGAATCTGAGATTAGTATTTATACATAATTTTAGATCATAAGGGTTTTAATGTCGCTCTGAGCAAGAAATACAGTGAACAAAGAGCCGGTGTTCAATCACTGTCACAAGTTGTTGCAGAATCAGGCATTAAATGACCTTAGACACCAGAGGAAACAAATCATTATGGCCTACGAATAAGTGACAATTTGTATGGGACACAATTTGATTTTCCTGGGGGAGTTTAGGCTTAAAGTAAATGCTGTCAAACTCAAGTAACATAATCATAAAGCATTATGGCTGTGAAATCCTGTGAAAGCCAATTAGAAACAGTTTTCTTACATTAGTTCTGTTTGAGCAAAAGCAGCACTGAGAATTAGGTTTAAACAGTTCAGAGGTGTGTTACAGGCTTGACTTTATTATTGTCCAAAATGATCACCTGGGGAGACCAGTCCAGGCAAGTGACAACTCTGTGTTTGGACCAGCGTTCATCCGTGAACTGCCTGTTAAGTGAGAGCTTTGCTCCAGCCTGAATTTCACTAGAAAAACAAAACAAAAACACAGTACCACAAATCAATAAAAGATCCTCTTTGAAAAGAACTATTACAAGTTTTTAAAAACTAATTATTATTACCCCTCTTTCTCCTCCAAGTCACGACCACTGTAGTCAAAGAAGAGGTCCACATGCTCAGACAGAGCCCGTTCAATAATGCGAGTGCTGTGGTCAAAGAAATTAGCAAACTCCTCAGAGTGCAGGATCTGGAGTTTTTCCTCCTCTGTCAGCTCGTGGGGGGGTGCTTGACAAAAAACACAAACACACAAAAATGGAAGGATGCTCATGGTCATCCTGATACTGAATTAAAAGCTCTTTTTTTTCTTTTTACAGAAATGGTAACCATTTTTTAATGATTAAATATGTAATTGAAAAATTCATAGAGGAACATAAGTGGCTCAATTTCAGTAGAGCATCTCAATTATCATCACTAGTTTTCAAGTACCTTCCTCCTCCTCCTTCTGATCCAGTTTTTCCGTCTGAGTTTCGACTACTGGTTGAGGTGGAGTAATTTCTTCCTCTTCTTCTTCCACTGTTGATAAAAAAAAAAAAGAGGATTTTTATTAAACATCAAGATTCATACCAAGCTAGGCTGTGTCAACTATATATCTGAATCAACATAGTCCTCTGTAAAAGGTTTTGTTTGTGATTGCACATTTTGTCTGTCTTACAAATGACAAAAAGCAAAATCAAATCTAAGGCTGCTTCATCATTTCTTTTTTCAATTAAGCCTCACAGAGCAATTACAGACACAGCAATGGAGTGATTTTGTATCTCAGCCTTGCATTTGTTTGGTTTGTCAGCACTATGTTGCCTTTCAAAAAGAACCTGTCGCTCTAAAGCAGGGAAGTTTGTCATTTGTATTAAAGGGACATGGCGCAGCGGGTGTCTTGTTGTCATAGGGACCCCTGTCTTTTCCCACTGTTAATGAGACTAGCCATTCAATAGTGAGTTTGGTTGTCAGTGTAGCAGTTTCCTCTGTGTCCCAGTTGCAGGTTGCCCCCATCTAGGCCACAGGGCAGAAGGTGTGGAGCAGCTGCCTGAGCCCATCCCATTGGCCTGGCCAGATGACAGCATGGTGCAAAAGCAGATGGTGATGCTGGGATTGTCTTGTGCTCTTCAGAGGTGGCATGGGGATGGCACAGAGGTTTTCCGCCTGGCTGCCCCGAGACAAGCCTCTCCCTGAACGGCAAGCCTGCGCAATTACCATCCTAGCAGGAGGTCCTACAACTCCTATTCAACCTCAGAGAATGTACAACAAAATACAGGCCACACCAGCTGGCAAACTGCACACTGGTTTTACCTCAAAGAAGATGAACATGCTTTTTTCAAACATCTCTAAGAGATGGTATTTAGCCTATGTGTCCAGTGTAAAAGGAAAAAAAAAGGATAAAACATAAAACAGAATGATTTGGAAAGGGGAAGCACTTGCTTGGTTCTTGCAGGCATTTATCATGTATGATCTAGGATTTACGGCGCCACATGCCAGAATTTCCTTCCTACTGAGATAATCTAAATGATAATGTCATCTGTCACTTTGTCCATAAAGTGATTTATTCCTTTTCTCAGATGGAGATTTGGGGGACGAAGGTTGTTGGGTGCACTGATGAGTTTACAGAACTGGGTTGATGACACAAGCCATTTCAATGTGCAGCCGTACTCTGCACCCAACAGGAGAAGGTTAAAATCTTTCCTTTCAAGGGCCTCAATCAGGCTTAAAGGAAAACAGTAATCACTGTCTTTCAGCTAGTCCCGGCCATGCTTGTCAGCCCTTTTTCCTGGTGAGGCAGCCAGAGCAATCAACCTGCCAGGCATTAGGAGCGGACAGACAATCTGAAAATAAAGGGTATAATGCACCTGCCAGCCAAAATGGCCATTTGGAGAAAAGCTAGTGATCCTTGTGACCCTGCTGGGGATGTGTAGGGGGGAGGTAGAAGCGAGGTTGGGTGGGTTGCATTTAACAGAATTCACCCGGATCACCGATGTCCCATACACTGACACTTCTTCTCAAAGCAGGCCCAATTATGGCTTTTGTACCACTTAAGAAATAAAAGCCTTGTGTGTGTATGTGTGTGTGTGTGTGGAGGGGTGGGGGGAGTAAACGCAAGTCAATGTCAATAGACAATATATTAATGCAAACATGGCATGTGGCCAGTGATAAACTATAAAACAATCTTTGCTGGGTGTTGCAGGTGTTTTTTCTTTTTCCACTTTCTATATGTCCAGACAGAACCAGACTGACTTCAGCACGTGCACAAGGGTTTTCTCTGCTGCATAAAAGGCAATTATGAACCCACAGAGATAAAAAAAAAAAACTCCATTGAAGGCTGGGCAGCCTGTCCTAAAAATGTAAAATCTCCATATTTTTTTTTCTCTTGAACTCCATTTTTAATAATATTCTATTTTTTGTTTTGTTTGCTTTGTCTCCTCCTTTAAAACAACAAATAAGGGAATTTTTTTTTAAAAAGTTTAGATTTTACTAAACCACACCAAAAATTTACTTTTCATTTTGTACATTCATTTCATTTCCATTTGTAAACCTGCTATATACTGCTGCAGTATATATTATATATGTACTCTAAAATGTACATAAACTAACGTGCTATTGTTTCTTGCCTTCTGAAATAAAGCCCTTGTAGCATTACAACATTAGTGTAAAACTTCTAGTCAAAAAAAGAATGCATTACTAAAAAGCATTGTCAAAATTACAACTGCTGTAAGGCAAATGAAAATATTAAAGTTTTGTTATTTAAGATCCAGATACCAGCTCAATAAAGCAGGGAGAATAAACGTTCAGCTACTATATGACAGAAGACACAATGGATATTTAACAGTACTAATCATAAAGAGCATAAAAGCTGACCACAATTACAAGTGGCACTCCAAACAAGAAGACCATTAAGGGCTTTTGTGATTAAAAGTTTTGACCTGCCTCTGAATTCAAAGTGATTAAAACAATCACATTCAATTAAATATTAGATCTACTAAACTGCTTGACATACTTGTATCACTGATGAGCCTTTTTGAAAGGCTGTACTAGACCAACCAGTCGAACTTCCCCTCCAAACCCCCCCCCATCTAACAATATCTTAGTGCATAATTATAGCCTCTTATTGAAGAGTGCATACTGATGCAGCACACTACCAACTAGTACCATTGGGGAATACTGTAGCACATTCATTAAACTAATGGTGTAAAACAACATTTTCTCAAACTCTGTACAGATAGAGGAAACAGCCTTAGTTAGTGAAAGCCAGGTGATATTGCTTTAAAATTTCTGCTGGGAATATGCCTAAATCTGATCAATATTTGTACCCTTCACCTTGTTTGTACCCTTCAATGTTGGAAAACGTATCACTGTTCTTGGAAGATTTAGCCAATGGTAGGGTTTTCTGTCGTGCCAATCAATTTTCTTTAAGACTACAGCCGTGAACCTGGTCTTGTCACAGCATGCTTTAGGCCCAGTCTGATATATCACTGATAAGGTGATACAAAAAAAAAAAAAAAAAAGTTATGCCTTGTGCCACAGTTACTAACATGAGTCATTACAAGTAAATAAGTACAAAAAATAAAGACCTTCTAACAGGCAAATAGTAAAAATTACTAATTATTTTTTGACTGCTCTGTGTATTTTTCTTTTGCGATCAGACGATCTTAAATCCTGAGCCATCATGCCTAAACATTGGGAGCCCTCTGCCTGCAGCAGCCAGTGCACAGTAGCCGCTCCTTCTAAAGCCACCGCATGCTGACCTTGAGAGGGCTGCGTCGGTGCTGCCTTTTGACAACATGATAAATCGCTCAATCAGAAAGCAGGCCTTACGCCACCCTACACATCAGAAATGCAATGAGAAGAGCAGGCTAGGATGGGGATGCCGCCTCATCGAGTGCCAGAACTGATGGTGTGAAAATGCACAATGTCACTGAGTGTGTTTTGTTATGTGCCTGTTCGGTGAAGGGAGAAGACAGGGAAGCGAGGGAGTTGATGAAATGATTACATAGTGGCAGCGTGGGGAAGGGGGGGGGGCTTCGTGTTGAACAGTTGGCAGAAACCATCGTTGTTTAACAGTTTTACTATGCCCTGAACAGTTCAGAGTAAAGAGTGATGAGGAGCAAAGGGATGCTCTTCATCCTTCACTTGTTCTGCTTGTAGTTCTGCATAAAATCAAAACCTTTCTGAGCTTTCTACACATCAGCACACCATTTAAAACCCTAATCAGGCTCTCAAGGCTGCAGTAAAAAAAATGTTAACTTGTGCAAAAGGAGAAAACAGGTAAAAAGGCAACCAGTAGTTAAAACTGGGGATTCAAAACAAAAATCGTAATCAAGATTGCAGCCAGGCAGATTATTCTCCAGCTGTCATTACAAAAATCAACCAAGAACAAGCAGCACAACAGGAAATATTGCATATTTAATGCAACATGTGTTCAACATATGGATTTCAGTGCAAACCCAAATATTCTTTGTCCAGCCACAAGAAAGCAGTTCAAAGCAGCAATTACATACATATCGACACGCTTCAGAGGCAATAAGCAGTCGAATGGATGGCGCTTCATATCTTCCGCTCCAATCGCATTTCTCCTTCCTGTCACTGGATTTCTCATCCTGCTCGTTAATTACACCGAAGCCGAGATGGTTGTGAGGTTCAGGGAAGCAGAGCTTGTCTGAATTTAATCTCTGCCCTGACTTCTAATGTTTCCTGGGCCTCATCATTCCCTTCACTTTCATCTCAGTGCTTAGTAAACCTCTTTCGCTTGTCGTTTACTTCCAGTTCCCACTTGTGTTTTCATACAGCTCATGATTCCTGTTATTTCTGAAGAAGCATTTTACATCTTAATTTAAAAAAAGTTTTTGTTTAAGCTTTCTTTTTATCCACACTTTAAAAAAAGTACACGCATAACTTTTTTTGTTGGTTTTAATTGGCAAAAAAAATACACAAAATGATGCGAGTCACCTTGTTTTGACTGAGTCATGACCAGTGTCTGGGTCTCTTTTGAGTAAGACACAGTTTCACGTGCCGGGAAGTCCACTTGTGTGATTTTGGCCATCCCCAGTTTTGGAGTTACACGCCTACAAGTACAAAACAATTCAATCTTTGCACACAACACAAAACAAGAATAATTCTATCAGTCCTATTCATTTAAAACACTGCAAACAATCTTGGTTTATTTTGCCACCATTCTCACCTCCTTCAGATGGAATCTTAAGCTGGTCAAAAGTAAATAAATTAGTTTTTTCATGGAATGAGGAAGAGTTCACATTAGTTTAGCTACTACTGTGAATTAATTATAAGGTTTTAACTGACCACTCAGGCATGCATGACTCCACTGTTTTCCTGGACTGTATTAACTGAACAATGAATTTACTAGACAAAGTAATCATGCCATAGATTGATAGAAAGGAAAATGACCAGGAAAGGAGAGAAGAGAGTGTCCAGTACCCCAGCTCAGAATCAGAGTGAAGTTGAAGAGTGGACGGGTCAGAGTCCCAGTGCAGAGTCCTGGTTAGTGTCACAGCAACAAGGCAGCATTAGTGACAGAAAGACGGGCAAGCACAAATGAAGAGAGGAAATAAAGTTATTACAGCACACGACATGCTGACTGATTAGATCACAGATCAATTCATTTACATTTGATCGGAACAATTAAAATTAGATTTTTAATATCTTCTTTACATTTCAAATCCACCTCAAACATGCTTACACAAAACCCAGAGACAGAGGAATTCATCTGCTTAAAATGCATGGACACACAGACCCTCTGAGTCGGATGTCACAGGGTGTAACATGCAGCCTACGGGGCTGCACCGGCCAAACTGTGTCCCACCAAAGGCTCTGAGTGTTGTGCAGCAAGAAAGAGAGGTTGAAAGGGGGGGCGCAGAACCCTCAGGGAGAAAACATGACCTCCATGTGTGTAGGAAATGGCTATGCTGGTGAGGGAAATGAGTCAACACGTAGGGGGAACAGCTCACCGGGCCTGATGGGACACTGGGGGAGCTTGAATTTCAGCCCAGGGAAGGGGCTCTAATTAGGGGTTAAGAGTCCCCCAGGCGTCACAGCAGCCCGCTGTTTTATTGTTAATTTAGAATAGTTCTAATTCAGCAGCATATAAATGAAATAAACATGCACTTAATTGGCGTAAATTTGTCGTCATTCACCGCAACCACGTAAGGCCTTGTAAAAAGCTTAAGCTCGGTTACATGCTTTACAGGTATCCGCAAGCGTTGTGCAGAGGTGGAAAGTAGTTAAAGACACATAAAAGCAGGACAAACAAGCTCTTTGAGGCAACTTTCAAAATGTTTTTAAATTTATTTCCTGCACCAATGTATCTGCAATTTAAGCTTCTTTAAGCTTATTCTTTTTGGAATAAATATAACTGTCTGGATAGACATACTGCAGTAAATAAGAACAGCACGAAGTAAACATTCTTCTTTAGGTGAAAACTGTCTTCCGTAACAAGAATGCTTGAATGAACCCCCACATTGTAAAGCACTGTATTGTGGTTCTGATATTTGCTGAGGGAGGGTTTATGAGTGTGTGTGACTACCTGGGTCCCACGGCTCCATCAGAGTCTTGACTACCTGCCTCACTTGGCGTCCCCGCCGATTTGGTGGTAGGAGATGTGGGAGGAGGGACTACACAGGAAGACAGACAATGATAACCTGTTAAACTGTAAAGAGACTGATAAGTTTGCAGCAGAAATGCATCAACTCTTTGTTGGAGTAAATGTTGGAAGAAAGACATCAAATCTTGGAAGTAGATTTCTTGATATATATAAATGGCAAATCAAGCAAATGAAAAAAACCCTCATGTACGAAGCTTAACTACAACCTACATGTTTAAATAAGTTCAGTTAGTATAACTAAAAAAACAAGTTGAACTATTAAAAAAAACACCTTCATGTTATTTTAATATCCTCTTAGGGGTTGTCTGTTATCACTGACAGATTTTTCTTATGGACCTCTTCTGCCACCTGCTGGTAGCAACGTGACAGTGCGCTGAATATCTGCTCTGGTTGGGCTGTCAGTCTAGTACATTTTCACTGGATGCTTCCTTCTCACACCAACCACACATCTGAAATCTGTTATTTTCTAAAGTGAGATTCATGCTTGACAAGTTTTCTTTTTTTTTTTTTTTCTTTTTTTTAACAAAGAATGCATTCTTTGGCTGTCTTTACTAGCTTTGTTTTTGTGGGTGATAGTCTCTAAAAAAAAACATGAAGCATAACATTCAGGAGGACACCAAACTGGAGTTACTGTACCTTTGTCATCCAACTTATTAGATATCAGATTACACTGAAGAAATGCTTTTCACACTAATATTCTACATATCCTTAGATTTAATAACTCATTTGCACTTGCAAGTAATAAAAACTATAAAAAATATAAAAAATATATATATATATATACACACACACATATATATAAATTTTTTTTCTTTTCTTTCTCTTTTTTTCCAGGTGTGTTGAAGCAGGGACACATGGAAAACCTGCAAGATTGTGGTCCTCGAGAACTGGAGCTGGACACCCTTGCAGTACCAGGACAAGTACACAAACCGAAAACAAAAAGGAAGCAACTTTCTATAATACAGAAGTCTAATTGGAAGATATCAATGACTGATACTGCTTGCTTTTTAAGCCTTTTTAAACTTGTATTTTTTTTTTTTTTTTTAGCTTTTTTTGTATTTTATCTGGTCTTTCAGTAAGTCAAAAACCTATTCAGCTACTAAGGCTCACTGACTAAATAGTCAGTGGAGACAATTCCACTATTTGGCCAAACACTATAAGATATACTTTGCATTGGGTGATGGGGAATAAATGCCACTGTTCATCCAGTATAAATGTCAAAAGACAAACCGAAATATAACTGTTCTAAGGCAATGACTGAAGCAAGACACTAGATGGAATAAGATATTCACATTACTGTATATTGTTACCAGACAAACACATAAGGGGATATAGACAATTGGTCAAAAGTTTTAGAACACCCTAATTGTTCCAGGTTTTTATTCAAATCCAAGCAAGTAAGTAAGTGGTGAACTGCAAGATTGAAATAAAAAGTAAGGTTACCCAAGGGTGAAAATACCATAAATTTTTGAATTATACAAAAATACCTTTTGTAGGGAACAAGAAAAAGGTTAACAACTTAAAAGTTGTCACCAGCAATGAAAGTTGGTCAAGCCTTGATAGGTGGCACAACCAAATCCCAGAGGTGTCCCAACTTTTCGTGATTTTTTACAACTCCCTTTCTTTCAAGAAAGAACTGGGGGGGTTCTTAAACTTTTGACTGGTAGTGTGCGTACACGTACACACACACACACAGAGAATCCTTTAGGCCAGCATGCATTTCTCTAATGACTTAACATTTAAAAGCAATAATCATAATAGGTATACACTGTATGTACAAACCACCCACGGCTAATATAAAACATACCAACTGAAACGTCTGTGGTTATGCCCACACTCTGCAGAAGAGCCTCAGCTTCTCGTCTTTTTTTCTCCAGGTCAGAATCATCCTGCTGCAGTGCAGCTTCTTTCAGCTGTAGGTCGGCCTAAAAGCAATGCACCACACCAAGCATTAATGCAGTCTTTACAACTCAACTTTACATTCGGGTGCTCTCAGACCACAATGTGTACAAAAATATACTTGTATTGTTGCAAGTTTTCTGATAGTTTACCGAGAAACCTCAACAAATAGAACCTTTTTCAGTCATTTATGCATACGTCACTCGTGCCTGCTCATAACTGCTTCTGCCCATCAGAAAACTAAGCAGTGAATTGAAATTTGCAGTGGGTCCGTCTTTACGGAGAAAATTAGAGCGATTTCGGACAGTTATTGTGTGTTTGACTGTTCAAATCGTTAAAGCAAGAAGGCACACACAAACAGGGAATGCATTTTTACTGGTTTCCCGTGAAGAAACACAAGCAAACAGCTTGGATTTGTGCAATCGGCTGGGTAAAATTGTCTTGGCAGTGCTGACTTAAGCATGGTACACATATAGGGATTTTTTAAATCTGATGAGATGTTTTATTTGTTCGAGACCTTACACATAAAGATAAAAAGAAAATCTGGCATTTAACAGTTTTGATCATACTGTGTGTGGTGTGCTCCAGTAATCTCAGAACAGAACACACGCATCTCCAGTCTGTTATGTTTTTCAGTTCTGGCTTTTTCTGTTAACAATAGTCCCAAGACCACCATCATTCCCTCGTCCTATATATCCTCTTCCATGCTGGGTGTTGTGTTTTCCGGTTGTTACTATGTTTCTTCTTCTTCTTTGTTTTTTGCCGCTTGTTGCTATGGTTCTTCTTCTACGTATTTGTTAGATCACGTTTGGTCACGTTCAGCTCGGAGGACTAGATTGTAGATCAGTTGCAGGACAGCATCATTATGTGTGTTGTTCTGTGATTAGATTATCGGAGCACACCACACACAATACGATCAAAACTGTTTAATGCCTGATTTTTTATCTTCACGTGTGAGGTCTCAACAAGATAAAAAAAAATCTCATAAGATTAAAAGAATCCTTATGTGTGTACCAGGCTTTAGTTAGCACTGCATAGCCAGTTACTGGGCAAATCTCTAGGTTATTTTGCCCGACTGATTGCAAATGCAGGCTGTTCGCTTTTGTTTCTTCATGGGAAACCAGTAAAAATGCATTCTCTGTGTGCATGCCTTCATGCTTTAACAATTCTAACAGTCAAATACAAAATAACTGTCCAGAATCACTCTCATTTCCTCTGTAAAGACGGACCCAGTGCATGTTTCTAGTCACTGCTTAGCTTTCTGACTGACAGAAGCAGTTTTAAGAGAAAAGAGACTTCCAAATCTCAAACGTTTACAGGTGAAAATGTGGACATTGAGCTTGCAGCAACAATTTGATACTATTATGAATGCAGAAGATAAACTAAATGGTAACAGTGTTAAAAAAATGTCATAATGCTCACACTTTAACACATGTCACGTTGGACTCGTTTACATCCAATATTAGCAATTATACCAAATATTTACAAAAACTTAAATGTACCTTCTTGCGCTCCTCTTCCTTTCTTCTCTTTTCCTCCCTGATTTGTGCCAAGCGCTGCTTCTTCCTTTCAAGCTCTGCTTTCAGTTCACTTTTGTCAGACATGATGCCACAACTGTATTAAATAATAATAATAAAACACACATACTGGTTTATCTTCATATTCAATAACATTGGGAAGTTGAGTTTAAGCAAACACTAGCTTATATAACAATGTACAATGAGATGCATAAACAAAATTAATCACAAATGTACAAGTAACCTCCTCATAAACATATGTAAAGTGGCTTACAAAGCCAAATATCACCTGACAAGGTGGTCAGGACTACCTTGTAGAGAAAAGCTGCATTGTTTTACTTTGTTTTTCATGCCTTAGTGAGTTAAACAATGCCTTCAATATTTTATGCTTAGATATATTTTTATAGCAACAATCTGTCATGGCGCAACATAAAATCTGTGACTGAAATTTGTGTTACCCAAATATATAACGGATCTTTCAATGCCAAAATCTTTTACCGTTATGCCAATTACATTTTAAAACGTTAAATAACTTAATAATAATTTTAAAAGTCAATCCCATATTCGGATAGTTTATAATTATCCTAACTCTACTAGTATAAACTTTCAGACTAGGCTGGACAATATTTGGTCAACAATTTAAAAATCTTTGGCAATGAATTCGACGAGCCACAAATGAATATGTCAATGTGTAATATTTAAAAAATGGCAACAAACGCGTATGCGCTAGAGGTAAAATTTTCAGGGGTCACAGAATTTACTGTTACACCGGCTGACCTGGCTCATTGTCATCGAGCTAACAGAGCCCCACCCTACAGTTGGTACAAGACCAAGTGAGGGCTTATTTCCTTTGCATTTTTGTCTTTGGCCTTTAATTGCAATGGGCACGTGATTACAAACTTAAAGTTTTATCAAATTATATCTAATCACATATATCAACTAACTGAAAACTCACCAACGTTCAACCGGCCTCTGCTAATGCTAACATTAGCATTACGACTAGCCGCAGAGCCAAAAAGCCTTTATAAGCCTTTAAAGTATTACAATAAATAAATTTCCGACAGTGCTAAAAAATATGCTTTACAGCTTTACATTTTAGTGACTCGTTAATGTCATGTTTTCTATGTCACGTAAAGTGTGACTCGCACAACTCAATCAGCCATCTACGGCTTGAGATGCAGTTTAGTTAGCAGATACTTTGAGTAGTTGACCGGTTGCCAAATAAAGCTACAAACATCGATAAATAAAAAATAACACCTTAGACGCATGTGATGGTACAGTTATCAGGTACCTAAAATGCCGATGACAAACCTTGTAGCGGGTTTTCGACCTGACACCAAATGTCCTGAAAACAATACAAAACAATCGGACTGACACCAAACTACAGGTGCTGCGAGGAGCCAAAATGGGCCATTCAACTATGACGTAGCCGTGCGACGCTTATCTTGACTGCATTCACTGATGGTAAGTTATATGGAAAGAATTTCACTTTTATCTTCAGGTTTGAAGAGCAGTAATAAAAATAGAATAACTTAAAGAAATGTAAAAAAAAAAGAAAAGTAATGTAATGTAGATTACATCTGATTACAAAACATTGTGATCAGACAGACAGTATATCCAATTACATCATTGAATTGGCACAGTTAAAATTATTTATCAGTTTTAAATTGTTAATTTGTGTTAGTTACTTTTATATGGCTTTAGTTGTTTTTATTTGGTTATATCTATTTTTAAAGTTTTGCTTGTATTTTTTATTTAATTTTTTTATTTTTTTTTGCACAGCACTTTGATCCGCCCCGTTGTTTTTAAAGTGCTCTATAAAATAACAAAGGTATGGTATAGTATGATATGGTAAATGCCCTATAAAACTCACTGTATAACACAAGAGATTTCTACTATCAGTTTGACAGATTTATTAATAGTATGTCCATTTTACGATTTTGACAGTTTAGAAATAATAAAGTTTTTCTGTTATTTTTCATTTACACTGATAATAGAAGATAAAATAATGAGTCAGAGCTTCTTTTGCATTGTAATAACAAAGTCCTCTATTTTGCCACTGACAGTAGCACCATAAACTGACCACAGTACTCCACGTGTTTTAGAACACAACACACTTTTACGATGGAAATGTTTGAAGATGTTTAGAGAGAAACAATATTTTTGGAACTCAACTAAAAGTAAAAATAATAATGGCAACATATATTTACTGTATAATTTAATATATTTGTAATATTCCTTTTTTGTGGTAAGCTGATAGATTATATTAGATTAATAACAAAATGAAGCACAATGTATACACCATATAAAAGTAAGTTGAACCAGTCCTGGTGTTCTTATAGGAACATGAACCCAAAGTTCCAATGAATTTAGTAAATCTACAGCAACACAAGATAGTGCTTCACAACTGTATGTTTTAGTGCACAAATATTCCCATCCTTTGCAGTAAGTACATAACACAAACCATCCATCCATTTGCTTATCCGAGGTCGGGTCGCGGGGGCAGCTGGCTAAGCAGGGAAGCCCAGGCTTCCCTCTACTGGACCACAATTGCCAGCTTATCCAGGGGGATCCCGAGATGCTCCAAGGCCAGCAGAGAGATGTAATCCCTATAGTGTTTCCTGGGTTTTCCATGGGGTCGCCTCTCGGTGGGATGAGCCCGATCCCCCTGTCAATCTCCTGCTTCATCGTTCTCTCACTTGTGAACAAGACCTCAAGATACTTGGACTCCTCCACTTGGGGCAGGACTTCATTCCCAACCTGGAGAGAACATTCCACCCTTTTCCGGCTGAGGATTGTGGTCTTGGATTTGGAGGGTCTGATTCTCATCCCAACCGCTTCACATCCTGCTGCAAATGGCCTGATGAAGCCAACAGAACCACATCTGCAAAAATCTGAGACCACCAAATCGGATCCCATCAGCACCTCAACTGCACCTAGAAATTCTGCCCATAAAAGTTATGAACAGGATCGATGATAAAGGGCAGCCTTGGTGGAGTCCAGCACACACGGGAAACAAATCCAACTTACTGCCAACAGTGCGGTCCAAGCTTTGGCACATGTTGTACAGGGACCGAACAGATTGTACAAGGGGGTCCGGTACTCCATATCACCATAACCCCAAAAAATAAAAAACTAGTCAAAAACCAGAAAAAGATTTATTTTAAAATCAATCATAAGGAACTAGCCTAGATATCACAATACAGAAAATTAAAGAATACAAAATTTGATATGATTATTTTCTGCAGAGTATTTCAATTAAATTTATTTCTTTTTCAGTGTCTAAGTCTTGCAGCAAAGTAGGTCACAATTATTTACATGGACATATATCAATAAATGTTAGACATAATAATAAGATGAAAAAAATACATCAAACGGCAGGAGAGAAAGTTATAAACGGAAGATTAGTATTAATATATGAATTCATTTGGACTGTTTCTCACTAGTTTATACTAGTTGTTTATACATTCACCACAAGAGACAGGACCAGCCCCAAGTCATTTATATTTTTCCTTGAAATCAGTCAGCCTGGTTGTCAAATTTATTATTTCTCCTCCTCACATCTCCACCGGCCTCAGCATCTGTTTCATCAGCCAGCTCGGACAGCGCTGGACCAACTTTGGTGTTGTCGTCACCTTCCCCATTGGAATGCGGAGCACGCAAGGTCTGCTCACTGGGGCGTTTCCAAGACGTTCGAGTGGCAATCCAAAGGATGAGAGCCCCAAAAATCACCAGCAGGACACCCAGAACATTCACAAAAATTCCCTCTGGGGGAGAGTCCTTATACTTTGGGTTGCTCCTTTATAGTGTACAAATACAAAGGAGTTAGTCATTGTTAAACAGCATTGACATTTTACAGGTCAGATGTTTTTAATCCAAGCCCTCACCACCCTTTTTAATACTTACAGGCCAAATATAAGTTTCTCTGTGATGCCCATGAGTGCCACGGCTATGACACTGGCAAAGAGTAAAAGACCACTGTAGACATGGATAGGCATAAATGCTGCTCTCCAGGACACAGGTGTAACAGGTATCAAATACATGCCAACTCCTAGAACAAGCTGCCCATTGAGGCAGAGAGGGGGAAAAAAACACTTGTCAAATAGTTTAGTCATCAAGAGTGCTATTAGTCATGACTAAGCATTTTAGAAACAAGATAAGACTGAAAATTTGACTAAAGCAACAGTTTAAAAACAGCATAATAAAATATATCTGAGAGGTTAAAAGTTTTGTTTTACCATGAATTATTTCACATAAACACTGAAGGAAAAAAGTTTATTTACCTGTAAACTGTACAATATAACTGCAATCAGACCCAGCCAGCTGTGCAGACTGTACATATTAGGAATTTGGGCAGAATTGTGGAAGTCAAAAACTGCCACCATGGCAATAACAGCAAAAATGAAGGCTGCTAAGTTCAAGCCTGCATGGATGAACTTCATCATTAATTTGCTGCACTTCCAGGTCCAAGGGAGCCTGTAGACAATTATGGCTGCAAGAGAGGATCAGTCAGTTCCTGTTACCCTTGGGCAACACATTTTATTTTCACCACATAACACATTAGGATTTACATGTCTGGCATGCTTCTACTGAAATCTTTATGAAGTGTCAGCACTTTTAAAAAAAAGCACTTCCTTATATTATTTACTCCTAAGTTTCTGAAACAATGAAACCTCTAAATGCCATGTGTTAAGTTTGATTCCTTTAGATCAGTAGCTATCGATGTAACACATACCTCATGTTTCAATTGAGGTTTGAGTTTTAACCAGATTCTTGAGAAAACGAGTGTGGATCCAATTGAAAACATTTCCTGTTTTTCTTTACGTTTTTTAAAACAAATTCCACATTCCAACTGCAACCTGTATTTCCTGGAAAGTAAATAATCTCACCGATTCCTTGCAAGAAAATAAAGCCAGTGACTGTCAGCACCGGATGCCAGTTGAATTCAGCCAGCCCTCCATCCCAGGCTAAACCTTCCTTGAAGTGGAGAACCCATCTTAGCACGAATATTATGGAGACAAAGCCGACGGCTCCGGCAGCAGACAGAACAAACAGGAACTGTTTCGGATTTTCCATCGCCATCTGTGTGTGCCAGCAGCAGGACGGAGAGACTCGACTAAGTTGGGTGTTTTCCTACAACTACAACAACTTCAAGTTGTGACTGCTGAGGACGGACTAAGGTCACGTGACTGGGAGCTACGCAAGTGTGTGGAGGAGCGGTGTTTTGTAACTTCTGTGGTTACAGAAGAATTTGGGACCTGTAAAAATATTTGTGCTGTGTCATCCTTTGACCTCAATTTAACTTTTACATTTCACTGTTTTTGAGCGTTTCCTTTTATTAAATCACATCTTCAATTACTTCTTTGACCAGTTGATGATAATTATAATTATTTTTTTAAAAAACATGCTCAGAGGACCTTTATGGTAGTTTTAAGTTTTTGAAAATAACTTAATAAAATATTTTAATTTAGTTACTACAATCAAAACACTATTAGCAACCCATGTGAGGAAGCTTTGTAAACAGATCTGGAATTGGCAAGAACCAACCTTCACTACACCTGGTCTGAGATAACATCAGTTGGCAAATCACTTTTGTCATTACTACGATACTGTGTCAGAACACTTCTGCACATCCATCTGGTAACATTAGCAAACAACAAATCTTTGTCAGATTCTGACTCAAAAAATACTAGGATGCCTCCTCCAATCTCCAGCCAGAGAGAAATGCTAAGAGAAAATGGCACAGCAACCTCCTTCATGAATTAGCCAAACTATTCTCCTTGGAATTGAAGAAACAAGTAGTAACAGGCAGAGCCCAGTTTGCTGAGATTAGCGATGCGACTGGCTGGCCTGCTCTGCCATCCAGACTAAGTACCTCCTCAACCCCGCTCCCTAGCAACACATTCATGGCCAGTTGTCAAAAGAAAAACTAACAAATCTTCTCCACAACAACCAGACATGCAACTACAGAACAGGTTTGCTCCACTGCCGCAGGATTCTGGATCTACATCTGATGATCGGGATGAAATCTCTCTACACAACAGGGTAAGACCAAAAAAGAAACCCAGAAAGTAAAAGGCGACAAGGAAAGCAAACAGATGGGCCTCAGACTTTGATTGTTGGTGACTTTGGTGTGAAAGACGTGAGAAGTGTGTGTGGAAAACATACAAAAACCTCTAAACCTCTAAATGCCATGTGTTAAGTTTGATTCCTTGAGATCAGTAGCTATCGATGTAACTCATACCTCATATTTCAATTGAGGTTTGAGTTTTAACCAGATTCTTGAGAAAACGAGTGTGGATACAACTGATAACATTTCCTGTTTTTCTTTACATTTTTTTAAAACAAATTCCACATTCCAACTGCAACCCGTATTTCCTGGAAAGTAAATAATCTCACCGATTCCTTGCAAGAAAATAAAGCCAGTGACTGTCAGCACCGGATGCCAGTTGAATTCAGCCAGCCCTCCATCCCAGGCTAAACCTTCCTTGAAGTGGAGAACCCATCTTAGCACGAATATTATGGAGACAAAGCCGACGGCTCCGGCAGCAGACAAAACAAACAGGAACTGTTTCGGATTCTCCATCGCCATCTGTGTGTGCCAGCAGCAGGACAGAGAGACTCGACTGAGCTGGGTGTTTTTCTACAACTACAACAACTTCAAGTTGTGACTGCTGAGGACGGACCACGGTCACGTGACTGGGAGAGGTGTTTTGTAACTTCTGTAGATAGAAGAATTTGGGACCTGTAAAAATACTTGTGCTGTGTCATCCTTTGACCTCAATTTAACTCTTACATTTCACTGTTTTTGAGCGTTTCCTTTTATTAAATCACATCTTCAATTACTTCTTTGACCAGTTGATGATAATTATAATTATTTAAAAAAAAAACATGCTCAGAGGACCTTTATGGTAGTTTTAAGTTTTTGAAAATAACTTAATAAAATATTTTAATTTAGTTACTACAATCAAAACACTATTAGCAACCCATGTAAGGAAGCTTTGTAAACAGATCTGGAATTGGCAAGAACCAACCATTTGTTATCTCCATACTCGGTCTGAGATAACATCAGTTGGCAAATCACTTTTGTCATTACTACGATATTGTGTCAGAACACTTCTGTCAGATCTGATCCACATCCATCTGGTAACATTAGCAAACAACAAATCTTTGTCAGATTCTGACTCAAAAAATACTAGGATGCCTCCTCCAATCTCCAGCCAGAGAGAAATGCTAAGAGAAAATGGCACAGCAACCTCCTTCATGAATTAGCCAAAACTATTCTCCTTGGAATTGAAGAAACAAGTAGTAACAGGCAGAGCCCAGTTTGCTGAGATTAGCGATGCGACTGGCTGGCCTGCTCTGCCATCCAGACTAAGTACCTCCTCAACCCCGCTCCCTAGCAACACATTCATGGCCAGTTGTCAAAAGAAAAACTAACAAATCTTCTCCACAACAACCAGACATGCAACTACAGAACAGGTTTGCTCCACTGCCGCAGGATTCTGGATCTACATCTGATGATCGGGATGAAATCTCTCTACACAACAGGGTAAGACCAAAAAAGAAACCCAGAAAGTAAAAGGCGACAAGAAAAGCAAACAGATGGGCCTCAGACTTTGATTGTTGGTGACTTTGGTGTGAAAGACGTGAGAAGTGTGTGTGGAAAACATACAAAAGTACTGTGCTTTCCCAAGGATATGGTATCAGATGTGAGAGACAAAATTACGCAAATTGTGGCTGCGCACCAAACTGTAGAAAACCTCATACTGTATGTGTGGTTGAATGATGTGAAACAACAATCTGAGGTGCTAAAATGGGACTTTGTTGAACTACTGGATACGATCAGCTGTCTGGCTGCCCGGATATTCATCAGTAGTCCTCTGCCTTCAATCAGAGGGGTGGAGAGATTCAACAGGCTGTCAGCTGCATGTACCACACACATTTGATAGAACATTTCAATTTCTTCTGGGACCACAGGCACTTTTTTAAGACAGATGAATTCTGCCTGAACAGGTCAGGAGTGATGCTGTATGCCTCCAACCTGTTTCATTTTCTGAACAGACACTGTTCATTTGGAGAAGGACAACAGACAAGAGAGACAGCATAACAACATGATAAGACAGAGTCTAAAAGAAAAAAAAAAAAAACTCAGCCCCCTCCTGAAGAAACCCACAAAGCTTCCAGCGAGGACCCACCCCCTTCATCTCATCAAACTCTATTCAGGTCACCCACCCTTTCCCCATCCTCCCCACCCCTTCTGGACTTCACTGAAGGAGCTGGTCACTATTGCAACCAAACTGACTCCATGCCCCAGTCCCATCTTTTCACACCAAAACATCCCACTTCATCCTCTCCCACCAATTCCCCAGTGAGCTGACCCAGTCGTCCCAGGCCCAGCACCCACCTCCCCTCCCTCCATGACAGAACCAAACTTGTCATCTGTCTCCACAGCCTGATAACAGCATACCATCTGATTGATATGTGCTGGATCCAGGCTGCAACAATGTGGGTACTCATGGCTCTCTCCAGCATAAGTCAGGTTCCAAAAGTAGTTTCTTTTATCTCTGTTTTAATAGGCATCAAAAGAAGACATATATATATATATATATATATATATATATATATATATATATATATATATATATATATATATATATATACACATTCTATAAGTTTATCAAATCTTGTGTTCATTCCTCGTCAGCCTGCCCATAACAAAAACTGGACAGATTATGTTTTTAGCACACTGAAGCTAGCTTTACTAAATGTCAGATCTTTGGCTGGAAAAACATTTTTAACCAATGATTTCATTACAAAGCACAAAATTAATTTCTTGTTTTTAACAGAAATCTGGTTAGACAGAGAAAATTTATCTAGTTGTTCATATAGAAGCGACCCCTCCCAACTTCAGCTTTGTGAGTGAAGCTAGATCACAAAAGAAAAGTGGAGGAGTGTAGTTATTGTCGATTTCAATATTCATGCTGATAACTATCAGGACAGAGGGACCAAAGAATTGTGTTGTGTTCTTGATAACTTTGGTCTAACTCAGCATGTAAGAAAAAAACAAAAACAAAAAACAATTGCACAACAGAGGACACTGTCTGGATCTAGTCATCTCTAAAGGTCTGAATATTTCTGAGGTTGTAGTGATGGATGTTGCTGTCTGTTCATTCCTGTGTTTTCTTTCAAAGTGCTGCTATTGTCAACAAAACAGAGGTTATCAAGAAATTGTGGATTGGTGAAAATACCACTGAAATGTTTATACAAGTTTTCTCTCCATCGTATAATTTGTGAATGTATGTGTTACATGCACAAATTATATGGAAACATACTTTAAATATCTAATAAGATAAACACCAATTAAAAAAAAGAGAAATATACAGCGACTTAGAAAAATATGGCATTTTAATTCGAGACAGTGTTAAAAAAAGGTCATAGTTGTGACACTTAAAATGTTGAAACTTACAATGAAAAAAAAATTACAGTCAAGTCATCAAGTGGAATTTATTTTAAAAAAATGCAGCAATCCATCTAAAAATACATTATTGTAAGTAATATAGAAAAACTGTATGACTTAAAAATTATAGAATCTTAAAGGGGGTCATTAAATGCTCTTTAGTAGCTTTAATTACATTTCCCCCAAGTTATTTTCTGGAAGCCTTGAGTTTATAGACATGGCAGCAGAAGTTGCTGTTCTTCTGTTCAATATGAACAATCGTGTCTTTGTCAAAGAACAACTCGTGTCGATAGGTCTGAAATAAAGGATAAAAGGAGCCATGAATTCACATATAGACAGTTCAGGCAGATGTTGGTTTGTTTTTTCAAGTTACTCACCTCATCCCAAGGTTCAACCAGATCAATCCTCCGCTGCAACTGCCCAGTTTGGTTGTCATGCAGCTCAATGTGACCTCTTCCTTCTTCCTCCTCGCCTTTAGTTACCACTACAGCCATTAGGTCAAGCTCATCCTCATATTCCACCATTCGGAAAGTCTGCATAATCAAAAAGTTGAGATGAATTTCTTTCATCAGAGACAATGTTCAATATTTTTATAGCTACTGCCAATGCAAATAGCATACAGGATGGAAGCTCTGCAATCGTTACTTAACAACATTCTGTTCAACAAAAAGGTTCACAATCGCTCTCCCAATGCAAACAATGCTGCTTTGACAGTGCTGCTCTCTTCTAAACAATATCTGAAATAAACTTCTCAGATAGTTCTGAGAAACAAACTGTGTAGTTAAAATTGATTCAAATTAAAGTCCCCCCCCCAAAAAAACAAAAAAGTTCTGCTGTAGTTCATGTATGGACTTTTGGACATCAGAAGGAAAAACCTACATCAGATTTGAATGCACAGACAGCGCAAGGGTAAAACCATTTTTAATTTAGTTTTGTCATGGGAATAAAAGACAAAAAAAACCCCACAAATGTAACAAAGTTGGGCTTTAAACAATACACAAGACTGGATTTACCTTTAGGTATCCCAAAAGAGAATTTAAAGAGAATAATCCACATACACCATGTTTGACTGTGTAAACCTTTTAGACCAAATGGTTTGTTTCTGCAAACAGCACAGAAATGAAGAAAGTAGCCATTTGGTACCTCTTGACTGGGATCATCATCCAGCTGATGAAATCTTTTCTTCACTGCGCGGCCTGATGAGGTGACGGTGACTTGGGAGGAAGGCTGCAAAAGATTAAAAGCAGCAACATTCAAGTATGTGAGGTTATAAAACTTCACATAGGAGATGATCAGATATGTGGCAGCATTCATATAAATTCATTAGATAATACACTCACATTGTCTCGATGAGTCTTCATAGAGAAATCCTCAACTACCTTTGATGGCAGAGGACTGTTTAGTTCACCGAGGATTTTTAGCACACTTGGATGAAAAAGAAAATATTGCAATGTATTAAGTTGCATATGTCTGTGACAAGAAGATAGGAATGCTGTTAAATGTATGTAAATGCTGAATGGAGGACTCACTTTATGGTAGTAGGCCCGACATGGATGATCCGTCCTGAATCGTCTGGATGGAAGAAGATCCCGTCACTCTCTAAAGAGCAGCAGTTCATGTTTTGTATTCCATTTGTTGCCTAATTTCACAAGGTTACAAGGTTATATGAACTCATCAACTATATAATGTATTAACAACGTACCATAAGCACACAATAACTTAAAAGTTTTCCTCATAAAAAACTCAAAATAAAAAAAATTAAGTAAGATTTGTGACTTTGGATCCTAATAAATTTTCTGGATTTTTGCAGTTCTAAAGTTACGTAATATGCAACACTTGACTTAAACTGGACTAATGGTCAGTCCAAACTGTAAACTGAATGGCTGGATATTGCTGAACACCTTTTTCCCCATTCACTTTCCAACTATGGACAGATGAAACAGGATAATTAAGACTTACACACACTTGATGCATACTACTTCTTAACTACTAGAACCAGTGCACCTTCACTGATCTGACCATTTTGGTGAAAGCTAAGCGTTATTACCCAACTGCATTAGGGATATTCATTAATAGTAAAGTATGTGTCATGTTTTAAGCTGAAATGACCACTTTTCTTACATGTGATATGATGTCTATTTATATTGTACATAAGAAAAATATCTGAATATACCATGGTGCTGTCCTTGAGTGAACAGATGTGGTGAGTCCCTCTGTCATGTTTATGCGGTGGAGTGTAAATGTAGTGCCAAGGGTAGCCTCCAATCTGGACACCATTATTAGAGCAGGACACCTCAAAAAGTACTGGTAGGCAATCTGTTGAATAAGAGGGGAAAAAAGGCTGTGGGCTGAAAGTTATTGTGCTCATAGATGCCATGCAGGTCTAATCCCTTCAGACATGATGCTTCATTTAATAAGCATTCTAACCGAGACAGACTTTGAAAACACCCTTCTAATACCAGAGGGTTTTTCCTGAAAGTCTAAAAGTGTTTGCAAAAACCTTCTCAATCTCTGAAAATGCTATAAACATGAAATTTAAAACTAAAGACTTTTAAAAAGGTTAAACTTGGTTTTTATTGTAAAGTATTAATCCTGTGCATCTATTTATCATATGAACGAGGCTTATGACTTAAAGTTATTGTTCATGTGTGATTAAAATAATAATGCTATGCTCATATCACATCACACTTTAAAAAGGTAAAACTACACCACACCAAAGTTGCTCCATGTTTGAAAAGAAGATACAGGCTTCTGTAGTTCCTAGCCTGAATGGATCAATTAAAACTGTAGCATAACAGTACTACTGGTGTTTACAAACTGACTCACCTGTAATCTGGATATTCACTGGTATACCAAACGGAGTATCTCCCACTGTTTTGTTTCCAAGAAGTGAACTTAGCTCTCCAAGAGTTAACTTCTCTGTTAAGTACTGAAAACAGAGACAATATTTGGCACAAATAATACACACAGACATTAACAATATAGCATGCCAAGAGGACAGAGCAACGCCAAACTACATTATTTTTCTAAATATAATCATGTAACAAGCTAATTATTTAATGTATTACAGGACTTTTTTTCCGGAGAAACAAAGACATACTCTTTGGACAATATGCTCAAAGCTGTACAGCTTCACTGACTTGTTGCTGTAAGACACTGCAAGGACACCTTGAGACAGAACGACATCAGTAACGCCATTTCCAAATGTCTGAAAGACAAAACAAAAACAAAAAAAAAAGACTTACATTCTAATGACTTATGCCTCCAAGAAGACATTTTAAGACAGTAACAAAGAAATCTATTTACCTTTTTGTTGATCTCCAAAATGCCCACAATTTGCAAGGGAAAAACATGAAAAATGGCCAAGTGCATCACAATATTCTGAGAGATACCTGCCTATAGCATGAAAAACAAAGGGTCAAATTCATTCACCACTTCATTACACATCATTTCAGGACTAATAAAAAAAAACAAACAAAGAAAACATTCATTATTCAACAATAAATTAAATGTGCCACAAACAAGTAGAAAAAGATCATGAATTTATTAAACAAATATTTGCTGGTTCTAAATCTTAAAATGTTTAGATTGTGTTTTTATCTTCAGTCAACATTTTTTTTAATTTAGGACTCTCATGTAGGACAAAAGCTATTGCAATATATCATTTGAAGCTCTGAGAAATTCTAATGGATGTTGACCACATTTTCACGACATCTTAAAATAACATCTAAATAGTGGTTAAAAAAAGATTAAAAATAAGAGAAGTCCTTTGAAAAATGAAAGTCCCATTCCTTGACTTTAACTAAATTTTAGATTAATAATAAAAAAAATCTCTTTAAAGTCCTCATGCAGCAAGGTAGTAGCCTTTATTATCCTTTGAGAAAGTATAGCCTCTCTCTTCAGTGTGGCACAAATCTTTTAAATACATGTATTAAATCATGTAAATCATTATTACCTGTCTTTCTAAAGGTGTTTCTTTCTTTTGAACAGATTTTACATAAAATGTCTCTTGAGAAACATCCCAGCCAAGATATCTACAAAACAACAACATGCTGTAGAGTTTACATCATTATAAACAGCAAAAGAAAAAAATGAAAATCAAAGAAATAATATTCACTTGCTGTACACAGAATTGAAAGCCTTAAAAATACCTGAACTTGTGGTTTGGAGAAAGGTAAACTCTCTGCAGCTCTTTTCCTGTTTCAGCTGAGATGCGAAAGAGCCAGTTATTGGCTGTCAAAGCCAAGAGGCTGGGTTTATGATCAGAGGGCGAGGGTAATGTTTTGTCCTAAAAAGATGAACAACAATGACAATGTCAAATGCAGAAATAAAAGATTGAAACATTGTGCACTGGATCGTTAAAAAGACTCTTAGACCTGGTTCACTTTTAGTACTGACATGTATCCTAGATATGCATCTCATCCAGTTACTAGAGGATGGAAGTAAGTACAGGAGCGTGAACACACTCAGGATGGACAAAGGAAGCATTCAGATCTGACATCACTCAATGCATCCAAGACCACATTTAATTCTTAGTTTTCCAATGGCATGTTGCATGCACTCAGCACTTGCGTACAGTGGGACGTTGTACTGAAAACAGCCAATAACCAGCCTTTGAGCTGTCAAGATTTAAGGATTAAAAACTTAAGCATACCGATGCTGAGCTCATAAGATACACAATAATTTATTTTATGCTCCTTTATTTCTCTCATATTAAATCTGGAACACCAGTAGACATGCTTGTGTCCTGTTTGTGCTGCTCAACTTGTGATGTGAACCACATGTTTAACTGCGCTCAGAGTGGATAACTGAGACGTGATAACAAGTGATAACTCAGGAAACTCTTAATATCAAATGTGCAGACATGTACTTAAACCTGTCCACTTGTGTTTGGATAACCTGTCTTACGTTTACTTACAAGTGGGCTCTGACACAGCAAGGCATCTTCAATTTTCTCATGTTTAGACCTCCTGGGCAATTTGTACAATCTTTGAGGCTCAGCATGAACACTGAAAAGAGAGAATTCAATTTTGTCTATGTCAGTTCGCAAACATGTCTTATATTTTTGTTCATTTTTTGTCTTTTTCCAAATATACAAAATAGTGATTTTGGTTAAAAAGAAAGTATCTTTGGGTCTTGTTCACAAGTGAGGGAAGGATGGAGGGGATTGGTGCGGCGTCTGCAGTGATGCGGACTCTGCATCGGTCTGTCGTGGTGAAGAAGGAGCTGAACCAAATGGCAAAGCTCTCAATTTACTGGTCGATCTACGTTCCTACCCTCATTTATGGTCATGAGCTGTGGGTGGTGACCAAAAGAACGAGACTGCGAATACAAGCGGCCAAAATGAGTTTTCTCTGCAGGGTGGCTGGACTCTTCCTTAGTGATAGGGTGAGAAGCTCGGTGATCCGGGAGGGGCTCAGAGTAGAGTTGCTGCTCCTCCGCATTGAGAGGAGCCAAATGAGGTGGCTCGGGCATCTGATCAGGATGCCTCCTGGACGCCTCCCTAGCGAGGTGTTCCAAGCATGCCCCACTGGGAGGAGACCCCGGGAAAGACCCAGGACACGCTAGATGGACTACATCTCCTGGCTGGCCTGGGAGCACCTCGGGATTCTCCCGGACGAGCTGGCGAATGTGGCTGGGGAAACAAAAGTCTGGGCTTCCCTGCTTAGGCAGCTGCCCCCGCGACCCGACCCCGGATAAACAGAAGAAAATGGACGAATAGATGGTAAAAAGAAATTAATATGTTTAATATCTCAAAACTGAATCCATTACAGAAAGTGCTTTCAAAGCTGTATTTTTCGTCTGATGGCCAGTGCAGAGTGACTCCTGTGGTTCCAAACAGAAATCTCCAGGAAGACTTATTTTGTGGCTTAATTTCTTACCCAAGATCAATAAACAGTTTTATGTCTTCTTTAACGATATTAAGGAAATTATGGTTTCACTTGGCATAGAAAAGGCAGATATGGGTATGCTCTGTGAGTGGGTTAGGCTATTAAGTGATAAGATTCTACTTAGCAGATACTGGTTTTCTACTAGATCCTCCACTGGCTCATAACATTTAACTGCAAACGACTAAGACATTGATGGTTAAAATGCTAAACTTGAGGATTCAAAATTAAAAACCACAACCCATCTGAACCCAAGACTGAGCATATTTAAATTTATCAGCCATACTCACCAGCTGTAGCAGTTCTGGTAATTTTCAAAGTAGACTTTACCATCCTCATACATTATTGTAGATTTTGAGGTCTTGCTCCATACTTTAATGAAACTTCTATTTTCCTACAAAATGACAATAATGATTAGTTTAGTAGTTAAATAAATAAATAAAGACAGCTGCATTAAACATTTTAAAGCACTGTGCCTTCCATTACCTGGAGGAGAATACCTCTAAGGAGCTTCAGACAGTGTCTGTATAAAGTCCCAGCATCCCTGATACCTCTGCTCCTCCGGTTCAAGAGCTCAGCGGCGTTAATGCTCTTTCTCCGGTATGGCGCCATCAGCAGGTGGCGCTTTGCTCTGCAAGAGGTGGTTGTTTTACATGAGCACGAGGACAATACCACTGACACTCCAGACTCAGGTAAGCACGGTGTGGCTTCTCAGCCCGACAGCGCTGCAGCGTAGCGTTGAACTAACTTCCATCCATTCACGAACAGAGCAGAGCAAGCCGGGTGCAGCTAACGAGAAAATTACAGCTAGCTTCAATTAACCATGCTGAGTGAACTTGAAAAAATAAATAAAAAAGTTGACATGCGCTAACTTACTTTATGAGTCGTAGCCTACCAATATGACCATGTGACATTTAAGTGTTGTTTAGGAATAAAAAACGTGGTTTTACACCGTTTAATCAGTGGGAATTAATGTAATTTTCGGTAAATATTGTAGTTAGCCGTTCATGCTAGTCTTTGCTACTGCTCCATAGTTTGTGACCGTCTTCTTCTACGGAGTAAGTAGGCGCACCGGCGTGTTCGTTTGAACTACGGCGCCCTCCATCGACTGGCACGTTGATGAGCCTTGTTGCACGCTAGAAATAAAAGTATAAGGTTTAGTTATTTCCCCCCTTTTCTTATGAGTAGTTTTAAAAGTAATAAAATAAGTAATAATCTTGACTGTTTTCTTACAATTTATTCAGACCGTCATTTTCAAAGCATCTAAAGAACGCTGCTCTCATTGTTAACCTTTGGTGTACTGTCAGAGCTCTTGCATGTAATGATCTCTTCCTGCATTTTTTCAGAGTAAATGCAGAAGAATTGGAGCTTCTGTGTAGCCAGGCTGGCTACAACCTTCATCAGATCATCCATGAGATGGAAGAGCAGTAGTGCAAGACCTTCTGCTCCACTGGGTTCACGGATTCTTACCAATCCTGATGACATCTTTAAGCACAACATGTGGTTGGTGATTTAAAGTTAAAACATAATAATGCTGTTGATTGTTCTCTTTGCAAATGCAGCTTTAGTAATGCTTCTCTTGTAGGGATCATGTACAGTGGACAGATGAACATAAAGAAGATGCATGGCAGAAGGCAACAGAAAATTCCAGTTTTCAACTTCCTTTAGCAGAGCAAGGCATGACTTCATTCTCACCAAATACTTTAACTTATTAAATTACTCTGGACTGAGATTACATGGAAACAAAATGGTAAAAGTATTCCTGAATTCCCTTCTCTCAGGTAAATTTGACACAGATGCCTGCCAATATTGGGACAAGTTTTATGAGATGCACCAGGATAAGTTCTTCAAAGATCGCAGGTGGCTGTTTTTAGAGTTCCCAGAGCTGCTTCCTCCATGTGCAGAAGCTCAGGACACGAGCACACGTCACAGTCATCAGCAGGCAATTATCCCACTTCGAAAAGGATCAACAATGGACACAGAGACAGGAAACCATCAACACAGTGATCCTATTCAAAGCCACAGAAAAACAGACACCATTTATTATCAGGAAGCAGCACAGGAACGAAATGAAGCTGCCATACAGACCACTTCTTTTCCTGGACAACATGCATCTTTCAGGATTATGGAGGTTTTCAAAAATATCTACATACCTATACACATTTTATATTCTTAGCTTAGTTTTATGTGGACTGTTATACAGTTAATATGTTAATTAACCACACTGATCAAGCTCTTAATGTCTTTCACTTCACAGGTTGGATGTGGAGTTGGTAACAGTGTATTTCCCATTGTTAATAACATCAAGTTAGTAAATATTTTTACAGATTTCCTTATAACTGATAAATTAACCAAGATGAACAAATCATTGTTGTTTAGTATACTGTTAACTAGGAATGAAGTATTTGTAGAACATAATGAAAATTTCTTTGTGAGGCTTTCATGGCCAACCCTGGATTACAGTAAAGTTGGGAGGTTATTTGAAAATAGACAAAGTAGCCCTTCAACTCTTTAATTTCCTGTTCATGCATCTCCACTGTTTCCCCTAATAGTTTCAGTGTCAATTTCTAATTAAAAAAGAGAAATAAACCACAGAAATGCAATTAATCTCCCTGACATAACATAAATGCATTTGTTTAAAATATGCACCAAGCCACAAAACCGCAGTATAGTTCTACCTGTAGGTTGTAATGAGATGTTTTCAGTACATGTTTGGTCTGTTCACAGGGGAAAAGATGCATTTTTATACTGCTGTGACTTCTCCCCGCGTGCCATTCAGATGGTTAAGGTAAGTATAGTAGGTATGAAGAAACAAAGAAGACTAAATATCAGGGTTGTAATTTTAAGCACAGGTCTATAAATCTACTGGAAATAATGATTTTTTTATTTAAAATATCAAAACTCTAATTTGTAGAGTGTATTTTCAACAAAATCACATGATGATTATTATGTTATTATTCATTATCTAATCTTGTGTTTCATTATATGATAAAAACAAGGTTTTTGCCATATGGTTTTGCTTGCATGATTGAGATCATATTATTTATAGCAATATTTAGGGTAATGCGTTTTTGTCGTTAATACGAAAAGTACAGCATTTTAATCGGACTTTAATTCCTTTTAAGCAACTACTTATGTGAGAAGTGCAAAGGCAATTTCACAGGGTCAGACGTGACTGTAAGATGATTAAAACATTATTACAATGTAAAATTTCCAACTATAGGAAATTATCATTATAATACGAGAGTGACTCAGATCTGTGTGGAGGCCAAATTAAATTAGGCAATTTAGTTTTTGTGAAAGTGACACTTACATGAATGTGGCCTAATTTATTTTCCTCTTATAGAACCATCCAGATTACGACGACTCTGTGTGCCATGCCTTTGTCCATGACATTTGCGAGGAGGTGGCCTCTTTTCCCTTTCCTCCTCAGAGCCTGGATGTTATCCTGGCGGTCTTTGTGTTCTCATCCATCCATCCAGATCGGTAGGTGAAGGTTAGAGGACAAAGATGAGCGAGCCTGATGTTTTTTACCACCTGCCAGCCCCTCCCCCCTCCACAGACTTCATAAACCCTCCCAATACTGCGTCATGTTTCCTGGGCTTTGTTTAAATATCTTTGAGAAACTCAAATATAAATTCATTCATTCATCATTATATTATTTTTTCTGACCGTATGTAAGGAATGTTAATATGCAAATTTTATTTTTTGGCTAAATTAAGCAGATGTACTTGCCATCACTTTGTTCACATTGCTATTAGATCCAGTCTTTTATCTCAATGAAATGTTGATTTTAACAGAGCTGAAACATTTTTACGCGAGGAAACACTGGAGAGTTTTGTCCTGGTTAATGCAAAGATACTTGGTCAAGTTTTCTCCCAATTAACGCCCACAACCTGCCTTTTAGACCCAGTTCCCACATCACTTTTAAAAACATTTTATGGTTTCTTTGAGCCTGAGCTTTTAAACATAGTAAACTATTCTCTTCAGACTGGCGTCTTCCCTGCCGCCTTTAAAATGGCGGTGGTGAGGCCCCTAAGATTTAGATCCAAACATTCATGATAATTACCGACCTGTATCCAACTTACCATATTAAGCAAAATAACAAAAAAACCCTTTTATTCTGTTGCACGAGGTTTTGAATAAACACAATATTTTAGAAAAATATCAATCTGGTTTTAACTTGGCCCTTTTAAAGATTGTTAATGACTTTAGATTTACTCAGACAAACAGAAACTTTCTGTTCTGGTTCTACTGGATCTTGGTGCTGCCTGCATTCAGTACAGTAGATCACCAGATTCTATTAAACAGACTCTGATGTCTTGCAGGCCTCTCGGATACTGTTCTGAAATGGTTTTATTCCTATCTCACAGATTGACAGTTTTTTGTAACTTTGGATACATGCTCCTCAGGAATCCATGAAATAAAATGTGGGGTCCCCCAAGGTTCAGTTTTAGGCCCAATTCTTTTTAATCTGTACATGTTTCCTCTTGGCGATGTCATCAGGAGACACTGCATTGATTTCCACAGCTATGCTGATGATACGCAGCTTTACATCGCTGTGTCTACTGATGACCTGGAGCCAGTTAATGACCTTTTAAACTGTATTTTAGAAATAAAGTCATGAATGGCAAAGAATTTCTTACAGCTTAACCAGGACAAAACTGAAGTTTTAATTATCTGCCCCAAAGGGCAAAAAGAGATCATTTCATCAAAATTACAACATTTTAGTCCTTCTCAGTGTGTGAGATATCTGGGTGTTCTTTTCGAGTCTGAGCTGGATTTTACTCCACACATCAGAAATGTAACAGGATTTTATCATCTTAAAAACATGGCCCATTTCTCTCTCTTGTCAGCACAGAGGTGCTGATGCATGCTTTTATCATAGTAGAATAGATTACTGTAATGTCCTGTTCTCTGTTCTTCCCAAAAAGTCTATTTCAAGCTTACAATTACTTCAGAACTCGGCGGCATGAGTTCTGACGATGACCAGAGGACGGGAACACAATACACCAGTTTTGAAATCACTGCATTGACTTCCTGTGCGTTTCTGGATTGATTTTAAGGTTCTTTTAGTGGTTTATAAATGTCTTAATGGTCTTGGACCTTCTTCTTTGTCTGAGTTTTATATTATGAGCCCTCAAGGACCCTGAGGTCTACCTGTAAAGGAAGTTGAGACCTCTTTGCATTATTACAGCCCTCGTCTGTGGAACAGCCTGCTGTAAAAAGGGGCTCAAGACCTACCTTTTTAGCTTAGCTTTAAACTGAATTTTATTTCATCTTAATTTATTTTTTATAATTTTATTTTATGTAATTTTCATTTCATTCTGTTTTATTACTTTTAAGCACATTAAGTCCTTTATGTGTATTTTTTATTATTGCTGCTCATAGTTGTTCTTATTGTTACTTAAGATTATTTAGTCTTTGTTTTACCTCCAGTGTTTTCCTCATGGGGATCCTCCACGGTAGGGGTTTTGCCTGCTCAGTCTGGGGAATGATCGTCTGGGTGGTTGCTGTGGTGGCGGTCTCTGTGGACATGGGTGGACTGGGACCCAGTGTGGACGGATTCCCATGATATTGTTTCCTCACAGCGGCATCAAGCCAGATGTTTATTACTTTTGGTATTTTATACCTACATTCAGTTTAGAGACAGAAATTAGGGAGTCGTGTTTGTGCAGAATGGGAGGGGGGGGGGGGGGGGGGCAACTGCTTTGTTCGTGTATGGATGTGTGTGCGTGCGATTATGTGTGAAAGAGACTATAATGGTGTGTTTTTTTGTTTTTTATTTTTATGCTATGTTGTCTATTTTGGTGTGTGAAGGCTTACTTTATTTTATAAGCATGAATTGTTTTTTTTTTAATCATGTTTTGATTTGATTCACTTGACTTTTTTGCATGGTCCCTAATCATTTTTCTTATGTCTGAGTGAATATGTTTCTGTAAAATATATATATATTTATGCTTGTTTCTTGGATCTTCTAGAGCTGTAAACGTCACAAACAACAATAACAGTTCATTGATTTATATTTCATTGGCAGATTGCAAGCAATTGTAAACCGACTATCCACAAGCCTGAAACATGGAGGAATATTCCTCTTCCGAGATTACGGGAGATACGATTTCTCACAACTCAGGTTTAAGAAGGGTGAGACTTCCATCATAGCAACTTTATCTAATTTGTATATATTTGTAAAGAAAAAAACAATGTTTTAATGAATAATTTAATTTTTTATAAACAGGTCAGTGCTTATCTGAGAATTTCTACATACGCGGGGATGGAACCTGTGTTTATTTTTTCACAAAAGGTAAAAAATCTGCACTTCATTTTTTTTTCATGGAGTCAACAGTTGTCAATGCATATTGCCACCTTATCTACTGTTTAGGGCACTAAGATTAGTTTGGGTGAATATGTCATTATTCTACGTCATAGTAATTTTGAGATTTTGTCAAATTAGTCAGTAAATAAATGTCCATTCTATTTATTTTGCATGTAGAAAGGTTTAAAACTGTGTATTTTTCTGTGTGCTGGGATCATTTTCAATATTGATGAACAATTAATAATAACTCAAAATGCTGAGAATTTGATTTAAAAAAAAAGAAAAGTTTAAAGGCACGTACCCATCATACGACAATTAGGACGATTTTTGTCCCGCTCTCCCCCTTACGATCAAAGCCAGCAAAAGGCCAGACTGTCAGATGTTTGCAAACGGCAACGTGCCAGATTTTCCTGGTATGGGGTGTGTTAAGATTTTGTCCAGTCCGATCCGTTCAGAGAGCCAATGAAGGAAAGATCGTAGATAATGAACATGTTTGCGACTAAAAATCCTGTAGAGTGGGGTGTGCTCCAAGAGGAGCCGAGCACGCACAGTGTGTAATGTCATGCGTATGGGAACAAAAGCGAAGAGGAAGTAAAAACAAATAAAAAAAACATGCCCCTCAGCTAGAGATCTAGGTGGTCTGATGAAAAAAACAGTTTCATCCACATTTTTGGTAGTAACAGCGTTAAATTGATGGGAGGAATAATCATACTTGTTACTGAGAAAAGGAGCGTTGTTTATAACCCTGTTATTCCCATCACGGATTGCCTGCAGAACGTTTTTCCATTTTATTTGTATGTTTTTTCGGAAAGTAAAAGACCGAAAACAACCATCATTGCTTCTTCCTGTTCGTCTGCCTCGTTTGTTTACACTGAAGTCTTGTTTGACTATGTGAAATTTAGAATATGAAGTGTGAAGAACCTGATGATCTGCTGAAGACTCGGTTAGTGGTTGGTGTGCACTACAGAGCAAGATCACAAGAAGAATATCTTGTGTGATCTGTCTTTTGTTATCATCAAGTGTGTGGTCTCTAAATCTGTGAAGATGTGAACAATCCTGTAATGTGTGCCAGCCTTTAGGAACTACTTGGCAGCATTAACAGTCCAAATATAATTTTTTTTTTTCTTTACAGAAGAAATTCATGATTTATTTTCCAAAGCTGGACTGGAAGAAATTATGAATTTGGAGGACAGACGGCTACAAGTGAACCGTGGAAAGAAAGTTGCAATGCACCGTGTGTGGATGCAGAGCAAATATAGGAAACCAGATCCACATTCAGCATTATAAATCTTCGCCATGCACAGCTGTATCTTTTTATATTCTTTTACTATTTATTCATTTAATCTTGCTAATTATCATTTTGTGGGTAAATGTGTGGTGCAGCCAAATACATTATTATATAACGTTACGAAAAATGCTGTCAAATTACCTGCTGTGTTTTTTGTCTTACTGTATGAATATTAAGGGAAGATTATGTTGACTGTACTCAGAAACCTTTGCAAGGACTTCAAGGTATTGGAGGACACTGAACGTGCATTAGACTTCCACATTGTAATTTTGAAAGTAAAAATTATTTAAATGTAGGCCCATAATTTTCATCACATTATACAGTTGCCAGTTTCTTTCTAATATAAAGAAGAAAAAGTTGTAAAAGATAAAAAAAAATTTACCGCCATATCATCGCAAGAATTATAACTTCATATCATAGTTATATGACCTAGTGTTTTGATATATCATCTAATAATATAACTTTGCGATAAAATTGCAATGTATGATGGCCCTGATGTGCAAAACACATCAACAAGACAGACAGCATAACTTTTTTTTTAAGTTACACATTTAATAAATATTACAGAAAACAAAAAGAATAGATAACTAACAACAAAGGACACTTAATTTACCAAACAAAACCTTTTTTTTTTTATCCAACAAAAAAATTTAAGTTAACAGACAAAACAGTAAAGAGTGTATGGAAGTACATAAAATAGGCTTTGGAATAAGGATGGCTGTAGTGTTTTCTATTTTATTGAAGTGTTTTCTGTTGTGAATGTTTCTTGAATTTAGCTGTGCATCTCTTTTGTGTGTGTTTTATTTAATTATATATTGCTTTGGTTGTTTTTTAAGTTTTGTGGAATATTGTCTTTTTTATACCTTATTTTATATCAGATCAGAAACTGTAATACTTTATATGGGATCCCAACCTTTTGTAACTGAGGTGAACTATTGTATTATATATACTTGTGTATTTTGTTCCGATTATTATTATTTTTTTTAATCGACCAACTAGTTGTTTTGGTAAAATTGAAAAAAAAAAATCATGTTTTCCAGTGCCTTTTTTAATCCGTTTACACAGTGGACGCAGTTAATAGCTATAGTAAATATAGGTCCAGCTGTCGGTCATGATGGTCATGATGGTCATGATGTGTCATGTCACAAAAAAAAAAACAAAAAAAAAAACAATTGCCCTCGCGATAAGAATTTTGCACACGCTGAGTGACGTTTCACAGGCAACCACTTGAAGACGGAGAGGTGGCTCTGGAGCCCGGACGATCTGCAGAGGTGTGAAGAGGTTTGTGCACTAAAAACCAAAAAAATTGCAGTTTCACTCTGTAGCAGTCGGCTTACTCACGTAGTCCAAAATGTGGTACCCTAGTATGTTTATTTCCCGTTCCGGGTGCTAAAGTGGTCGTATGCGCTGCAGTATCTACACACAAAAAGTAGCTTGATGAGTATCCAAAGTAGTGGAAGTTTGGAGGGGACGCCATCTTTGGTCCCAGCTCTCCACGTCCCCAACACGGACTGTGCTTTCAGAAGCATACCACGGCAGGGGTGAAGGCCTAGGAAGGTATCGTAAAATGTCTTAAAGCGTATATGTCTTTTCTACTTGGTCGTGTGGGTCATTTTCCGCAAAACGTAAAGAAATGGTTTTAAATAACCGAGCAAATCTTGGTGGCGAAAGCTGCTTGCTAGCTAATGTTACAGTAACGCGTCAGCTCCAAAGTCCATTGAGCCCGTTTGGCTAGCTAGTAGCACCGAAGTCAGGACCGTCTTTTAGTGCTCAGGCCAGTGCAGTAACCTTAAGACAAATACGTGCACGATGGCGATAAATCTTTGCCAGAGCAGAAATGTTAACGTTGCAGTCGGTGCATCCTTCTAAAACCTACTGCCGTTATGAAAGCAGTCACTCAACGATGGTAGTAAAATGAGTTCGTAAATCCAAGTAAAATTTAAATTTAAAACGTTTTATCCCCGGATTTATAGCAAACTACTGTAAAGGTGATCATCGGCACCATTGGCAATGATTTATGTGTTGATCCGAATGTTTACATACCATCAATGTTAACTGTGTGTGTATATGTGACTGGTATAAGTTATCTTTACGGTACAGACGGATGTTGAAACGGGTAGTAGCATGAGGTTAGGTCTATAATAATCAGACTATTTGTAATTTGAAAGATAACACCTGGTATAGATTGTAACTTATTGAGTGGTTATTATACTTGTTTAACCGTATTTCTCTATTCTAAGTTTGTAAAACTGTGTAGATGCTCCACAAATCTGAAGGGACACCAAGGGGATGCAAGCTGTAAGGGCAGTACAGCATGCTAACTAACAAGCAAGCCAATGTAGTTGTCACTTTATGTCAATCACGCCTCCTTGCCTGAGAGTATTTTTCATTTGATATTGCAGTGATGGAGGATTTAGCTCCGCTTGGAAACTAATGTGGCTTCTCCCTCTCCCCTTATTCTATCGGTGTAACATGCACTGATTGACAGGAATGATGGCTGCCTACATCAGTATGCCACTTGTAATTTTTGAATACTGGGATATTATTTTCTTTGCATTTCCTTATATGTTCAAACTGTTGCTGACTTTTGGTTTAAACAGTGGACCAAACTTAAGCAAGAGATTTAACACTCTCCAAGTGTTTGCCATAAACAGGTGGTCACTCTGCTGAGCAGCATGGAGTTAAAATGACATCCACAGCAAGAGCTGTAAGGGTTCAACCACTTGCTCATGCAGGGGCTTTAAAATAGATAACAGTTATGCACTGAGGCCTTCATTGAAACAGAAGGAAATCCTTAAGAAACCTCACACAGCCTCTGAGCATGTATTGTCTGAAACTGGTATAATTGCTCTGGTCGAACTGCGATGTATATTTATGGGTCCCGATCAGCAAGATCAAGACTACACTGAAAATCAGCAGTACAGAGTGTTTTAGGTCTACAGATTCTTCTCAGCTTAATTTTTCTTATTTAGAAGTTATCAACAACACTGAACTTGCTGCTTCTGAAAAAGAAAGGTGAAGACTGCAGTTCTTATTGCTGGCTGTAATAAAGCATATGTGTAACAGTCCTATGTATGAAGTTTTATTCTGAAATGTTTTTGATAGTGAATTGAAACTCTAGGTTTTGCTCTTGAATTGTGCAGAATAGCTAGCATGTACATAGCAAGTTCCTTGCAAGGTACATGCTATCTACAATAACACATCTGACTAGAAGATAGACACACAGGAAAATGGTTTTTAGGCTGAAGACGTGGAAATGGTTGCCTGATTGGTTCAGATTTTTACTGTAAACACTTGTGTCTGCTAGCATAGGACGTCTGTGACTGTTAAGTGATTTGTAGGAGCTATCAGGAAAAGGCAGTAGCAAAGATGAATTAAAATTTACAGAGCAAATTTAACCAGAACTGGTGCATTAAAATGGCTATTTTATAAAAATATTTGACAAACTGACTAATTATTCACTTCTAATTGGATTAGCATTTTATTTGGTTAAATTTCTTTGTGTAGTTCTAGATGTTTTTGTCACATCATTGTAATATTTGTAGTATTTCTTATTATTCATGATTTATGAAGTGTAATTGATCATGACTGTGCAGATATGATTTATATATTATATAGGGGCATTTTGGTTTCTATGAAGTTGAACTAAGTATTTTGGAATTGCAACATAATAAACCACATTATAGGTTTCCATCTTGGGATGACTGAAAAACACTCAGTTGAACCATCAAACAAGTAGTGTCAATGCTTCAACCCAACTTAGAAAGAAAAAATGCAAATTACAAGCTCAGTATATTTGAAGTTTTGTGTAAAACCTAAACATCTATAGCTAAGGTTTTGCATTTCTATTCAATGTTGTTTCCTGCTCTGTTTAGAGAGTCTAGTCTTCGTTTCATCATCTGTCTTCTCTGTGTAAGGCTTCCTGATGAACAGCTGCAGTGCATAGTTGTGTGTGCATAAATCACTATTAGCTGGAATCATATCTGTCTTTTGAGCTTTAGAGGGGTTTGAACAAACCTCTTTCATTGTGTCATATTTCGCCCATTGCTTCTCATTAACCAACTAACTGTGCTGCAGTGGTGTGTGTGTGTGTGTCCCTTCAAAAAAAAAACTCTGTACATAGGTAGCTGTATATAAGTAGCCACTTAAGACTATGGAACTGTAAACAGTCAGTTCTTCTTGCAATATTGCTTTTCTACTCTTGGACTGTATGCCTTATTTCTAGTTAGTAGTATTTTTAAACATATTATTAATGTTTTTTCCTCATTTTAATGGATTAAAAAATAAAATAAAATTGCCCACTAATACAATGCCAGGACTCCGCAGCCTTTCAAAATGGTTGTCTCATTAAAGTGCAGATTTAGTGTGAACGCACCTCTGAGTCTGCAGCAACACTGAAGTCCATGGAGCTCCTGTGTCATTCCCACAGGAGTACAGTATTCAGCATTGCCTGTCAATTGAACCATTCCTCTTAGACTCCCATGATACTGATGTTTGTGGCACAGAAGCCTATGTTAATCTGAATGTTTCTGCTGAATCTTAAGTTGTATTTTTTTGCATCTTGCAGTTATTGGTAGTATTAGATTTAAATTTATACTACAAGTTTTTAGTTTTTATTTATTTAGAAAAACTTGCTTATATCAGTTGTTTAATGTGTGAATTTGCAGTGGACTGAAGAACTGGCATAATTTTTCTATTTGTCTATATTTTGATCGTAGGCTATAGTACCTGGCAGGGTTTAAGTCATGTGACCGTGCTCTTAATGTCACTGCTATTGTGTTCCCTGCTCTGGACCTAGTATCCCAAAGGCTTCAGTTAAACAGATCTTTGAATAACTGAGCCTTACTGTGAATTGTTGCTAATCCACCCAGGCACCATGGAGGAGCTGCACAGCCTGGACCCCCGTAGACAGGAGCTGCTGGAGGCACGTTTTATGGGTGGGGTCAGTGGCAGCACGGGGGGCAGCACTTGCAGCACAAGTGGGGGAACCAAAGTAAGTCACTGTTTGATGATAGTAAAAAAAAAAAAGAAAGTCTTGTTATAATCTGGTGCCTTTATTTTATTTTTTAAAAATTGTTTTCTTCCCCCCCCCTTCTTTAGGGATTGACCAACAATGAATGTTCAAATCATAGTTTCGGAAGTCTGGGATCTTTGAGTGACAAAGAGTCGGAGGTAAATCTTCATTTGTTAGCGTTGAAACCTACTAATATTTATACATATGCATGGATCAGAATATCATCTACATATTTTTAAATAAACATGTATACATTGTTTTCTACACATCTTACTGTTACAAAACAAGTCCAGTTAATGAGCGGCAATTGTCTGCCAGGCCGTAGGATTTTCAGCTGAGTAGCTGACGCGTAAGGTAACTGGGTTTTTGTATATGTCAAAGAAGAGAGCTGTTAATACCCAGTATTTGAAGTGTAAAGCTGCTTTCAATTAGGGTGCTGTGAACTCTGTGCTGTGCTTCTGAGCCCATTCATTTTTGTGCCTCAAGGTGCAAGAACATATCTGTGCTGTGCAGAATCTGCGCTGAAAATAAAGTAGGGACATCTTAGGGGCAGGGCTCTGTGACGAAACCCTAGAAACGTCTTGTTGGAGTAAATCGGATTAATTGGCCCGGAAGTTGGTTTATCTTTTTTCATGTAACATGAGGTCACCCCCAATGTATATTGGTATGGAAAGTGCTGATCTAATGGTTTTAATAATTGGTTGATCATTAGTTACAAGCTGACATAGCTGTCATGGTATCATTTAGGTGTGTGTGGGATATCGCTGAATTGAATGAAATATTCAGCATTCACCTGACAGTACAGCATCTTTTTTTTTTTAACTAAAACTAAAAACACACAAACTAAGGATTTAAAGTAATGCAGTTTTAACACAAAAACTGTTAATCTCAAACTCAGAATGTACTGCAACTTAATGGCTAGTAGTATATGCATGGACTGTCTGTGCCCATCACTTTTTCCTATACTCATTCACGTAGTCCACATATAAGCTGTCGTTTGTCCTTGCGGGAGTAAAAGTTCATCCAAATTTTCAGGCCAGGGTTTGATTTGATTAGTTAAATGCACTTTCAACCATTTAAGTTTCTTTGACGAGAGCAACACCTGCCAACAAGTGTCAAAACTAATTTCATTTGGAGGTATTACATTAGCTTTTTTTACCTCGGATCTTTAAATTTGACGCGTGTATCACTGTTTTTCTACTCGTGTTTTTTTTGCACTTAGCTATTTGCAATAATGTAATATTGTAAATGGAAAACATTTGCTAAATTATTAAGTATCTTTATAAACAAAACCTAGTCGTTCCAGCCAAATGTTTCTTTTATGGTTTCGGCCTAAAATCTTTTCTTTTCTTATGTGATAGGGGTCAGATTCGAAAAGAGGCAGTTCTCCTGCTTATTCGGTGTGTATTTGTTTATATAGTAATATTCTGTAACAGCTGTTACTGTTACAGAATATCACTATTATGTTTTTGTCTCTGATTAACATAGGTCTAACTTGTAGTGATCCTGCAGAGGTAAGAAGTAATGTTAAAGAATTAAAAGGGGCAGGTTATTCCTGGGGGGGGGGGGGGGGGGGTAAAAAAAAGAAGGTAATTGCAATCAGAGCAGTAAAGAGAATCTGTAAAATTACTCATCAACTTTGATCTTGCATTACATAAGTATGTTGTGGGATCTAATAGTTTGCACTGCAGATGATTGAGCAGCAGCCCAGCTCTCAGTGAAACATTAAAATGGCTTTTTGTGTTGTATTTATGTTATTAAAAAACAAAAACAAAAAAAAAACAACATTTTCTCTTTTAGACTCCAGAGAAGAAACAGTCTGAATCAACCAGAGGCAGAAAAAGGAAACCTGACATTCAGTCAGAGAGCAGCCAAGGTGAGTTGGCCTTGGTTAGATTTTTTTTTCTCAAGTATTTCTTTAATATCCTTTAAAGAAATCCTAAACTCTTCTCTCTTTTCTACTGACAGGAAAATCAGCTGTGCGAGGACCCAAAATAAGTGATTATTTTGATGTAAGTTTCTAGTTTGTTGTTGTATTCAAATGGAGGTGTAAATGTTTGCTCTGGAAGTGTTTGCTGAGCACTTCAGGTCTAACTAAGTTTCCTGTTAATGATTTAAATAAAAAGGACTCACAGGAAGGCCAGTTGTTAACAGATGTGCAATGCTAATGCCACTTGTTCTGTCTTCATCCTGCAGTTCCAGGGAGGAAATGGGTCCAGTCCTGTCAGGGGTCTCCCTCCAGTGCTCCGCTCACCCCAGAACTCACATTCCCACTCGGCTCAGGGCACTGCTGTACGCTATGCCAAAACTCGGGATCAGAATTACTTTTTGTTGCTCCACTTGATGTTGTCCAGTCCCAAAATAAATAACATTTTTCTTTTGCAGGTTAGACAAAATAGTTCTTCTCCTCCTAGTCTGTCTTTTGGGGACCACATGACGCATCCAAAGCAGTTAGCTGTCAAATTTGTTCAGGTGGGGGGGGTTAACTTATTTTGTAAGCTCTTAAACTGAGTTTGAGAATCATGATAATGTTTTTAACTGTATGTTTTTATTTTTGTTTGTTTTTACCGCTCTAGACTGACCTTACAGTGTTAAAATTGGCTGCCCTTGAAAGCACTAAGAACCTAGACCTGGAGAAGAAAGAAGGCAGGATAGATGACTTGCTAAGGGTAAGACATAAATGGTACTGTATTTTGTCTACCTTGCAACCAGGGATGATGGGAATCCAGCACCGTGCTAGAATTCTGGCATATGGCAATTGGTGATGGGAGAAAAAAAAAAAGCAGGATACATGCGTGAAGGGGAGGGGGGGGGGGACGCAGACTGCTGAACAGGTTAGGGGTTGGGGGTTGGGGCCATCTAATGTTATTGTTTTTCCATCCCTTTGCCTACACTAATGTGCTTTTCTGCAACCAGTTTGTTGCAGCTGCAAGTGATGAAACTGTAACGTCGCCTCCAAATTAGTCTTTTAGTGGTATGGCAAGCCTTACGGAGGCTGGTGCAAAAAAATAAAATAACCGGATGTTTCTGCACATTGTGACAAATGTTTTGTCACGGTATGGGTCGGACACTTTTCAAAGTGGCTGTGCAAGCTTTACACTTGACTGTTTGCAGGGCCTACAGTCACCTCAGACCTAGCATCGTCCATGCACGTTGCACCCATGGGGGATGTGGGTGTTTGGACACTCACACTTTTCATGGTGAGAGGGTCCAACACCCACACCTATTTTAGCTGTTTTTTTTTGTTTGTTTGTTTTTTTTTTTTTAAGTGGCTCTATTTTGCTCATCTCAGGCTAATTTATTTTAATATTTGGGTCCAAAAACAAGCAGAATGAGACTTTTACGCTCTGAGCCCCACCTCCCCCTGATGCGAGCCACCTCTGATTGGTCAACTGCTGGGAGTAGTTGTTGGGAGCATGCACATTAACTGTTTTCGTTAAACAAACAAGGGTAGAACTTGAAAACAAACTGAAGTAATATAAATACTCAGTAAACAATGTCAACACAAAACAAACAGCTGTACATGTTCAAGCCCAAATCACGCCCCAAAACGAGAGTGAACAACTCAGCAACCTGCAGCAAAGAATGCAGCAGGACGTATCTGGTAAATACTCTGCTTACCAGCTGTAGTCCAATATAACGTTGTTTGCCATCCTTCACTCGCCTTATGTATTTGTACATGCCCCTGTTAAAAGGTGTACATGTGCCAAATGTAACAATGCCAACAGAGGTGAAAAACTTCTGCTGCCAAGAAATACATAAGGTAATGATGCTATTTGCTAACATTTTCATGCACTGTTACAATATAGTTAGCTGTATTTCTTGTCACTCCGAGTACATCTATTGTTTCGTGTGGTTAATCAGCTGGGTGTTTTTAGCCTAGTGGTTATGTTTGTAGCATTTCTATCTACAGTGTTGATCTTTAACTTTCTGGTCATCATTACGTGTGTTACCTCCTGGTAGCAATCAGGTAAAGTAAGTGTAGGTTAATTCCTTTAGTTTGACACACTAATTATCAAAACAAACCAGACTTATTCTGTTTTACTTACAGCTTGTGGCTCAGGATGAGAAATGTGGTCCTTGATTGTAGGAACAGACCCTCCTTTAAGCTAAAGCCTGGTCGGGAATCCCTCGTACTGGCTCTTATTCTTCCAGCAGTCTTCAGTGATGTGCCGGTAACAAATACAAACGTTGGTGCAACTCTGTGGCAGGCTTCCAAAAACTCCATCCATTGCTGTCTAACCGTTGTTTTCAGTGACATTTTGTCACTGAAAACGCTGTAGAAACAAAGTAGAAAAAACTCTCGAAAACCTATTGTTTTCAGCACCATGGAAACTGAATGTAGTTGTAAGCGCTGGAAAACTCTGCGTTTATGTGATTTTTAAAAAATGGCACCGCACACTTGTCTGATGAGTATTCAACATTATAACACTTTAGAAAGTTCAGTCCAGTCCAGTCGCTCTGTGTCTGCGATGTGTGAATCTCTCCTCTCCCCTCCTGTTGCTCCTTGACTAATGACAAAACTGTCGTTGATCAGCTGATCAGCTTTTCTGTCCCAGCTCATCTTTCTTGTAGTTTGTTAATCGTTCAGCTCGTGCTCAGGAGGAGAAAACCAATAGGATGTTAGCGCAAAACGGTAGCCCGTTTCAGTTAGATAGCCTTCTGTTTGCACTTATTTTATTTTCATTATTAGCAGAGTGTGCTAATGTGTGTAATATGTTTTGTGCAATAATATTATGCAGAAATTTCAGATCAATTATAGTGGCGACAATTGAGGAACACCTTAAAAAAAAGTTCAGGTTCAGGGTTGTTTTTTTGCCATCACCCCTGTGCAGCACTAGTCAGTAACACTAAAAGTTACAATAAAAAAGTAAAAAAATGATTAAAATGAATAAATACATAAAACCTTCATTTTTGTGGGCTGTGAAGATAAATAGATTTTGAACATTTTGTTAACTGATAATTTTATGGTAATCTGTATACATGTTAATGTAATGTTTATCTTTCTGCTTCCCAGGCCAACTGTGATCTCAGGAGACAGATAGATGAGCAACAAAAATTACTTGAAAAGTACAAGGAACGCTTGAATAAATGCATCACCATGAGCAAGAAGTTACTTATAGAAAAGGTAAACTTGTTTTTCCATTCCTTTTAATTCCTCATATATGAATATCAGTGTATCTTAATGCATGCAAATAATTATCATTATTCAGAGTACCCAAGAGAAGCAGGCCTGTCGGGAGAAGAGCATGCAGGATAGACTACGATTAGGCCATTTCACAACAGTGAGACACGGGGCCTCATTCACAGAGCAGTGGACGGATGGCTATGCTTTCCAAAACCTTGTCAAGTGAGAATGTTTTAATTTAGATTATGCTTATTTATTGATTGTCTTTTCAGTTTTGTCAGACTTGATTGATTCTAGGTGCAAGTTAATTTTTAGTTAAGCCAAGGTTCTCATTCATCAAAACAGGACGTTTATATTTATTTCACCACATTACAATGCCCAAAGCATACAGTATAACAGAATGACGAAGATGAAGAATGATGAAGTTGTGTAAATATTAGTGTAACTTTATGAAGCCTCTTGCCACAACCCAAATCTGGAGTATCTCAAGCTGCAGATAAAACATTAAATAATTTCATTGGCTACAACACTAAGAATAACTATGCAATGTCCAAATGTTGTGCTGCACATGATCACGTTAAAGTATGACTTTGAAGACACAAATACTCTAAATACTTTAATAATTTCCAGACAGCAAGAGTGGATAAACCAACAGAGAGAAGACATTGAGAGGCAAAGAAAGCTTCTTGCCAAGAGAAAACCTCCATCCTCCAGCAACTCCCAAGCACCAACCACAAACTCAGAGCCAAAGCAACGCAAAACCAAGGCAGTAAATGGAGCAGAGAATGATCCCTTTCTAAAACCCAGCCTACCTCAACTGTAAGTCCAGGCGTGTGTGTTTATTATAACAGCACTTCTGGAGGCAAAGGTGCTTTATTCTGCATTTCTTTAGACTTTGTTCTCTTCTATATTGAAATCACATTTCAACAACCTGGGATAGTAACAAATGAAAGCTGTAATCTGTGTAGGAATCATCTAAACCAGCCCTTTTTATTTTTATTTATTTATTTTTGCTTGTTCCTCCCCCATATTTCTCTTGGTAAGGCTGACACTAGCAGAGTACCACGAGCAGGAAGAGATTTTTAAACTGCGACTTGGACATCTGAAGAAGGTTCGTCTACCAGGTTCAATATCCAACAAAAAATGTTTGTTTTTTTTTTTTATAATGTACAGTACACACAATTTTCATATATGGGCTAATTCATATAGCAGTAATTTGATCCAGTATGCAATACAACAGTCTTCATTATTTAAGAATACATTTTTAAACTGAATTGTTTTTCGAATAGTAGCAAAACTGCTTTGACAGTCGATTATTTTCTGGTTCTTCTGTTTTCTTGAATGAAAGTGTTCTCTATATTCTGACTCGCCTCAACAGTGTAAATGTTTATTTTTAGTTTGTTTTTGATAAAGATACATCACAGAGTGCTCCTCACAGACTCTGTACAAAGTCAGTCATTAATATTTAATTTAGAACTAGTCATTGATTGGGGGGTTGATAAACTTCTCTCCTAGTAGTCTGTACTCTAAAGTTTCTTTTGTGCACTTGTGTGTTCATATGCTTGAATCATTTATAGGAAGAAGCTGAAATCCAGGCGGAGCTGGAGCGCCTGGAGAGAGTGCGCAACCTTCACATTCGGGAGCTGAAGAGAATAAATAATGAAGACAGTTCCCAGTGAGTCTACATCAGTTTCTTTGACAGATACTCCTCTGACATTGGAGCATGGTATATACACAAGACTAATATTGTTATTCACTCAAATAGGTCCCACTGCTCCCGTTGACTTGATTTTGGCCAAACTGCATTTCAGATTATGAAGAATTTTGTCATTGACACTTTGTAAATTTGTTTCCCTCCATTGCTATAGATTTAAAGATCACCCAACGCTGAATGAACGATATCTGCTTCTACACCTTTTAGGGAGAGGGGGCTTTAGTGAAGTTTACAAGGTAAGTTAGTAAGCGTTAATGCCTGAAGATGAGACAAAAATTTGTTATGGTTTTATTCTGAGAACCAAACTGCACTGTGTTTTACAGGCTTTTGACTTGATTGAGCAACGATATGCTGCAGTGAAAATCCACCAACTTAACAAAAACTGGAGAGAAGAGAAAAAGGAGAACTATCATAAGTATGGAGTTCCATGTGGAAATTTACCTGTCACCATCATGTGCTATCAACAATTAATGTATTCATCATCAGCAGCTCTATCTTTCTTCTTTGGCTGCTTATAGCGATATATTTCTCATTCTTTCCACAGGCATGCATGTCGAGAATACAGAATACACAAGGAGCTGGACCATCCAAGGATTGTAAAACTTTATGACTACTTCTCACTGGACACAGACACGTTAGTCACTTGAGCCATTATTGCTCTTTCAGCTATCTTTTATTAGATATGCTATGCTATGATTCTTACAAAAACATGTATCTGTTCTCCAGGTTTTGCACCGTTATGGAGTACTGCAAGGGGAATGACTTAGATTTCTACTTGAAGCAGCACAAGCTAATGTCAGAGAAAGAGGCACGGTCCATAGTCATGCAGATAGTGAATGCACTAAAATACCTTAATGAAATCAAACCCCCCATCATCCATTATGACCTTAAACCAGGTAAACACTCAAGACAATGGATGACTCTTAACACATGACCACCATTTTAATGCTAACTTGAAACATGTTCTGATTTTTCAGGTAATATCTTGCTGGTGGATGGCACAGCGTGTGGGGAAATCAAAATCACTGACTTCGGTCTTTCTAAAATAATGGATGATGACAACTATGGTGTAGATGGGATGGACCTGACATCACAGGGTGCAGGGACCTATTGGTAAGAAGAAAATGCTCTTCATGCAGTGCACACATCACAGAGATAGTCGATAAATAAAGATAAAAATAGCAATACAACGCTATAACAACATGATAGCTTCTACATGATAGCTATCGTGGTACCAGATTAAACTTACTTCGTGTACCTCGAAGTAGTTTGACATACTGATATAAAATTTAGTTTTTTCTTAATCAGCGTACATGTTTTTATAAATACTGTGTTTATATTGTTTTAATCTGTTGTAAAGCACTTTGGTTTATCAGTGGGTTGTTGTAAAGTGCTATATAAAGTACATTACATTTTATTTTTATACTGGAAATGAATGTGTATAACAGTCAAACTGACACTTTAATTATTATCCTATTTTCAGGTACTTGCCTCCTGAATGTTTTGTGGTTGGTAAAGAACCTCCAAAAATTTCCAATAAGGTGGATGTGTGGTCAGTGGGTGTCATCTTTTTCCAGTGTCTGTATGGAAGGAAGGTAGGTAAAAAGGATGTTGTTGTATTTTTTTTTATGGTTTTTGTTTCGATTTTAATTTATGCCTGGACATTAAATGTGGCCCTGTTTTTCAGCCTTTTGGCCACAACCAGTCACAGCAGGACATTCTGCAAGAGAATACCATACTGAAAGCTACCGAGGTCCAGTTCCCTGTTAAGCCTGTTGCCAGTAATGAAGCAAAGGTAAGCTAACTTGCATGACTGGTTTAGCAAAAGAAATAAACTTGACTTAACTTTGACTTGAACACCTTTTCTGAACCTTTAGGCTTTCATAAGACGGTGTCTGGCATACAGGAAAGAGGACAGGATTGACGTTCACCAGCTGGGAAGTGACCCATACTTGCTCCCTCACATTAGAAGATCAAGCTCCTCTGGAAATCTGCAGATGAGTGCTGCCAGCTCTGGACCAGCCTCCTCCAGTATCATCTCATATTGACAGTTTTGAAGTGTGTTAAGAGGCAAACTGACAGCTGCTGTTGTGCCTGTGGAGCTCCTCAGAGGCTTGGACTTCAGAAGAGGAACAATCGGCAACAGAAGGAGCAGGAAACAGGCAGGGTTGGGGGTACCAGGCTTCTTCTTGTTTACTAAGGCTTGATCAATGGATGGACAGTGACTGGATGATTTAAAGGACATGGCTAAATGGATCGCTTTGAGGGTCCGACAAAAGCACTGAAACTGATTTTGAACCTTGAAGAAAATGTGACTGATGAGATGTTGCAGATGGATGAAGCCTTAAGGGGCTGAAGGGAAATTTGGCAGCCCGCCATTTAGGTTAAATACCGTGGTCCTGCCAGGATGCAAATTATTCAGCTGCTAGAAGTTAATTTACTGTGAGGAGAAGACCGTCATTGTTAAGTAGAACTTCAGATATTTCACTTTTGATTTGGATAATTGTTTTTCACAAAGTTAGGCTTTAATTTGAATTCCTTAGCCATGAGAATGTAATGTGTAGCATAAAGTGACATCTAGCGTCATGTAGGTTGGAGCAGCATACTTACATATGTTTAATGCACAAAGTAACCAAATGTAGAAAATGATAAATGTATAAAACCCTATGCAGGAATAATTAATAGAAATTGGAAACTGTATATGCTGTATAGGTGAATTTTCAAATTCTGAGCTTCAGCAGTAATATGTAGAGTTCAAATTTTCCCAATTTAAAATTAGTTTCCTGGAGTGGTTCAATTTTGTTTGCTCTTACTTTTTTAAGGGCTGTATGTACCACTTTAGCTACAAAAAGTGAATAATAATAAATGCCAGGAAACTTTACCCTTCAGTGAACGGTTTAGTAAGTCATGACTTTATATTATATAGGTTCAAGTTTGCATTTCCAGCTATAATTTAATACTGTACTGGCACCACCTGACTTTGACCAATAATATGAAGCACAACAGACTAAAAGGCTAATGCAGGGAAAACAGTGTAACAAGGTGACAATTTTCCACTTGTCTATTTTTCTTTGTTTAAAGAAAAATTGCAGCATGACTTTTCATTGTCTTTAAGATCTTTTTAGTAAATTTACCCTCAAGATACTGATACTGACATATACTTGAGGTTTTACACATTATAGAACCAATTTTGGTAAAAGTTAAAAAGCATATCTTAGTATTATTTTTATTTTGTACATAAACCATGTGAACTGAGCTGAAAGGTTGAGAACAAGACTGGGCTTTGCTGCACTTCAGCAGACCAGAAGTATAGATCCAGCATCCCGCACTTAAATCATACACTTAAAATTCCTGTAAAAGAGGAACTTTTGTGCAAATAGACAGATTATAGTGATATCTTTAGGTGGCGCTTTGTGCTTTGTCCATACACATTGTGATATTTATTGATCCAGAGTTGGACATTGATGATGGATTGGGGGTTTGTGTCAGTGAACTGTTCATCTGGATAGTGGAAGAGCGAGATGTGGCATTGTGTCCAACGGCCAAGTCTGTAGGAATCGTGATGGCTGAACACACAAAGTCAGACGGAGGCAGAGTTGCATTGGAGACTGCACCAGGCAGGGTGAGGGGTAGAAGAGGTGAAGGACCTGCAGAGTACAAAAACAATATTAAAACATACAACTTGCACTTAAGATTTAGATTAGAAGCCTCACTTGAATTTTAGCCACCTTTGTTACTTGGTAATTACAAGATGTTTTACAGGGCTTATTTTATTTGTCCTCCTTTGCCCTTAGAGGATTATTGGTGTTTAAGGGCAGGTTTACGGTGTTGCAAGTCAAGTCAATGCTTTAAGTAATCACTGTTCTTGCTCACCAGTGTTAAAAAGCTTTCAGTCCCTCCACTGCAGCTCCATAAGGAAGCAAGCTAGGTCTATAGACTTTTTTAAAAACTAAAAGTTGTATCAGTTCATAGTACAGTCGACCGGTGTGATTTGTAGCTCAAAGTCTCTAACAGTAGAAAATTAGTCAATTACAGTATGAAGGACACATCTGCTACAACCTAAATTTATTAACCAAACTATCAGCATGACTAATGAAGAAAATGCTGAACGAACTGGCTGGTGGAATCTGACCTATGCCCCCCTCCTTTTATTGTATTTTATTTTTAAAGAGATGCTCAGTGGGAGCAAAAAAATTACCCACATAAAACAATAAGGGGTTAAAACAGCTTGGGACTGTGCTTTAATACATTTCTATTTACTTTGCACCAAAATGAACTTCAGAATGGATTTTCAGCAGGAAGTGCATTAGAACGTGATTATAAAATTTCACTGTGAACAAATCTCAGGACAATACCAAAACTGTCTCTGCAACTCTCAGCATGCATAGCCCATCTCTGATTTACACTAAATAACATTTAAACAGATGTACATTTTAACCAGATGTTATTCAAACAAAAATGGACTAATTTGAATTATTTTCCAATTTGGAGATTTGTCCAATTTGCAATTTGAAGGTCAGTGGCACAGATAAATAATATGCATGGCTTTAACTACCATTATTTTAGTACAGATAAATCTTTGAGTCTTTCACGGGTTTTGTTTTAAAAAAATGACTAGAACAATGATCATCTGGTATGTAAATATATGCATACTCCAGAGAACAAAGCCATACCTGCATGATGTAACCCAACTCCATGTGGCAGTACATGACCCACATCTGACAAGGCAGTATTAGTAAAGGCTGGAAGACTTCCAGGAAGGGGCATTAAGCCTGAACAACAATAATAACAGTGAATTCAGAAGTAATTTATATTTCATTCACTGTAAAGCTATAAATTCAAAGTAATTTGATGAACCTGTCACTGCTGGAGCAGGGTTGAGAGCCAGTGGAACACTCTGTGAGGGGGTTACTTGGTTGAGAAGTGGGACAAAGGGAGCTCCTGGAATAACAATTGTTATATAAAAACTCCTTCAAAACTGGAAAAATGTAGGTAAGTTTCTCATAGTCTGTAACTCACTGTAACATTACTTTACCTCCCATCATCTAAAACATTAAATGTTAAACAGTGAGAGTGTACCTGTCGGGCAACTGCTCAAAACAGCAGTTGGGCCAGAGCTGACCGATAAGCTGGTGAGAGACTGCTCTAACCCAGTTGAAGGAGAAGTTGACACAACAACTGGAATGGTTGGAATGACAGCAGAGAGAGGGACCTGGTAACCAAAGTTATCTCTAAATGTTAAATTTAGGAAACATGATGAATCAAAATAGATTTTTATTTGTTAAAATGGTGAGCTACCTCTGTGAAGCCATCTTTAGGTGTAGAGCCTGCTTCATCATCAGTCTGTGCAGGGAAACTGATCTTCTTACCTTTTGTAAATGGCAGTGTAGGTATCCTATGCAGGTAGCCAAAGCCAATCCCACATCCTAGACTGCAGAGACAGAAATACAGCAATGCAGTACAACAGCTGTATTAACACTACAGTTTGAAACCCTGCCTTACAGACTATTGCTGCTCAAAAACAAATAAAAGCTCTGTTTCACATTCCTAATCAAGTGGACTGGGAACATTAATGTTTTATGCCATATGTTAACATCATCTGAATATTCACAGCTGCTAAGTGACAACTAACTAGCGTAAATGTTCTTTTATTAATGAGTACCATACCTGCCTTCTCCACCCCAGTCAGGGTTTGGAGTGATGACCACCTCCCGGCAGTTGTCTGTGTCCGTGTTGTAAACATAAAGCTTCAGCTCCTTCCCTTCATGTGTTTCAACGAGGGAAAAAAGATCTTCGCTCTGTTCAAAGACCAAACACCACGTTAGCAGGCTCTTAATTTCATCCTACCCCTCCAACCAGTCAGCAAACCAATACCTCATTCATGGCGGTGTCCGCCCCTATAATGTAGTCAACGTAAGCCTTCAAACCAGCCAGGGCTGCTGGAGAGTTTGGCTCCACTTCCTGAACTCAAAAGCAACATGAAACAATTAGTTCATTGAACTGAGTCAAAAAGAAAGCATGAGTCTGGCCTGCACACTCACCAGGACATGCCAAACATTTTCATTAACTCCCTCGAAGCTGCAGAAGCGAATACTGACACCCAGAAGCCCCTGGCCACCCCAAATGTTGCTGGGCGTCACAGTGGTCTCCCTCACAGCGAGGGATTTGCTACTGTACAGCAGCATCTTGATGGGCCTCTGCACATTCATTTTCAGCAGCTCTTTGAGAGTATCATTGTCCTTGTTCTTTTTTTTTTTAACAAACAATATATTTACATCAATTAGTAATAATTCTTGAAGCTGCATGAAATTAATTCATTAAATTGATTAATTTATTCTACACTTACCAGTCTAGTGTCACAAACTGAGAGGATAAAATCAAAGAATGGCTCCAGTCCTGCACGGTGGCCTGGCGAATTCTCTTGGACCTGCAAAGTTGTGGCATCAGAAGATTACTGGGTCCATCCAATTAATACCAGAAAACCAAAGCAAACAAGTATGTAATGAACCAGGGTGACATATTAAATAGTGGTTTCACCAATCATTAAATCAAACACTACAGCTATTTAGGTATGTGTGTGTGTGTGTGTGTCTTTAAATCTAAATCCATCAAGATAAAGTTAACATTTAAAATAGTAGGTGACAAGCTGGAAGATAAAAATATTATTTATCCTAGAAGGAAAATAAATGATATAAGTACCAAAATGCTTTTTTCCTAATGTCATTATTAGACATCACCCCTGTGAGGAAGCATGCTGGAGATTAATCCACACACTGATAAACATTGAGTTTATTGAATAACAATGTTGCTGAACACCTGAGAATGAGAGCTGTTAACGTACGTAAGCATGTACAATATAACCATTTCCTTTATGATTTGGCCTTTTTTTAACAGATGAATTGAGTTTAAATACTAAAATATTTCAGCTGTCCCACTAAAGTAGAGTTTTATAATGACAGTCAGGACCAAGAAAAAGACCTAAAACAGATAAAAATAATTTTTTCTTTTATTTGTTCTTCTGTAACAGAGAGTATATTAATATTACTGTTTTGAAAAAAGGTTAACACAAATATAAAAATTTGTCAAAGTCTATCAAATTTTCAAAGGGCACTAACCCATTAATAATTTGTTTTGAATAAAGAAAACTGTAAAACCTGAGCATTTTGGGGGAAAATTTGTGGAAACAGTTCAATAAAATCTTGTATGTACCGCATCGTCCAATGAGCCTAACCCAGCATTTTAGCAGGTGAGAAGCAGGGTACACCCTGGACAGGTCACCAGTCTGGTATATAATTATTTTACTTAAATAATTTGTTTTTTTTTCCTCAATATCTACTTGCCATGGGTCCACAAACAGGGCAGGTGCCATATTTCTGCCACCATTTTTACTATGGTGTCTGAATGAACAAACAGCAATTCTGAGCCCCTTTAAAACTGCACAGACAGATTTGTTTAATAATTGTTAGAGCACCGTTTTGGATAAATAATGCCTTAAAAGACACATAGAAGATAGTACACATGTACACAACTTTGGAGCAATTACCTGTGGCACAGTCATCGCTGCACCTGAGGCCAGTGGATCCACCACAGATGAAAACATGTTACGCTTGGAAGAATTTTGGCCACAGACAGCCACCATTCATTTACAAATGCGCTTTGCATTCAAGTAATTTCTATGCCCATCTTTACCTCTCGATGTTAGTAATTCTTACACACTGTAGCTTTAAATATGACCGGATTATGCGTTGGACCTTGTAAAAGAAATTACAGCGATGAAAACCATTCATACCTAAAATATTCTAATTTTACCCAAGTAGGAAAAACCATGTTCAGATAAATAGATGGAGAGACCACAGATGAAACATGTTTAGAAAAGACTGGTCAGAAGAACAAACAGCAAGTGACTAAAAGTTGTCAAGGAATGTCCCTAAATAACACGTATTTAATCCTATCTCTACATCCAGTAATGTCTTTCTATTTCAAGTCTTTTTGTCCTTTTTACTGTAAAAAGACAAACATAATTCGTTAGTTTAAATCATTCTCATCTTCATCTTTATTTTGGTTAAGTATACACAGTCAAATTTAACCACATCAATTCATCAACTCATAGCTTATTTATGCCTATCCTAGTATCTTTCCCAATGAATTAAATGATAATCAGCGATGGCCCCGCAACATACTACTTACAAACCTAAATTTATTTCTTTAAATAAATAGAGTTTGTAGTTATCCACAAATCACAATCATCACATAATCATTGATTTTTTTTTATTTTTATTTTTTTAAGCTCTTTGTAAACAATATCAGAGAGCTAGAAATTTTCAGCTCGGTACTTAGTCCATTCCATAACTTGACCCCCAAAACTGAGACACATCTTTTTTTTAACATTTGTACAAATCTTAAACATAAATTATCCTCTCAAACTGATATTTCCTTCTCTGAGTAAAAAAGGATTTAATGCTACTTGGAACTCTATTCCTCAGCACTTGCAAAACATTTTCCATCATTTCTAACAATACAATATCCACAAATTTTAAAACATTACAACGTATGAAAAGTTTATTAGTTGATTCATAATAGCCCATTTTTTATTGTCCAAATAGCTTTTTTCTGAAGTTTAATAACTGGATCTATATTTATTTTATGTATGTTTCCCCATATTTCAACACAATATGACATATAAGGCATTATAGTCAGTTTTATAATACAAGCAGGCAATACTTATTTAATAATTCCCTTGTTTTATAAAGTATTGCAATAGATTTGGATACTTTTCGCTTGATATAATCTATATGTGGCTTCCAACATAGCTTGTGATCAGTAATCACTTCCAAAAACGTTGTTTTGTAGACTTGTTCAATTTAAGTACAACTTATTGTCATAATGAGCCCTACCGCCTCCAAAAACCATGAATTTAGTCTTGTTTTCATTAAGTGATAATTTATTCAAATCAAACCGCCATCAACTCCCTTTCTACTTTAACAACTGCATTATATCATGTCCTGAACTACATCATTTTTTGTTGTCTGCAAACATTGTGCATTTTAATATTTTAGATGCAGTACAGATGTCATTTAAATAAAGTAAAAATACATTTTTGTACTTATTGGTACAAAGATAGTCTGCAAGCACAGGTTTCCCTTGTGACGTACCGTAAATAACTTTCCTTGAAAGTATGCTTGATTTGTCAATAGACCGTGTATAACCAGTTCTACAGTTTTGTGGAGCGGCCTTTCAATATTCCTCAACAGCTAATGAGTCACACTCAGTATGACGAAAACCACGTTTTACCGTGGCGACATTTAACAGATGCTCTTTTATTTTAAATAGTTTGCAAAGCTCAAAGAATACAGTATAAGAAAATAAAGTATATAAAGAGTATTGATTTTAACCATGGTAATGCATCTTATGGTTTCTCTTCTGATACTGATGTAAAAACTTATGTTTAAGCTATCTGCCTCATACAAAGTACTGACCCAAAAGTACTGCACTTTCTTTATGAAGCAATAATGCATATTTATCTCGTAACAGAGCAGTTAAAGGGTCATTTTTGTATTAAACCTAAATACAGTTGGTGGCCAGCTGTGACAGAAATTGTATCATGAGGATCATAAGAGCACTGTTTAGCCAACACTGATCATGGCCAGGTCTTTGGAGTGCCAGATTTTGGGAAAAGAAAAGTTATGAAGATTTTGGTCAGCACTAAAACTGAGTTTGGAAATATAAATGTATACATTAAAGTAAAGCTGGTCTTTTAACTGGAGATTTTCTTGAACGTTGCACACATTTAACTTGGGGGAAAAAAATCTATTTTTTCTTGGAAGCCATAATTATAATAAAAATTCAATTTGCTTTGACACCTAACCCTTTATTTTATCTCCTAGTACCTGATTTTTTATACCTTTAATACATTCCATATATAGTACCTGTACTAGTCTAGTATTGGATCTGTTTGTATTCATACTTTATTTACAACAATAATCCCTGATATTGTTTTAAGCAGAATATACCACATGTTTCTTAGTTTTGGGATCTCAATAGTAAATTTATTACTTTTCTGCAGTTTTCTGTAATCATAAATTAAGAACAGTCATTCGTGTGGCCATACTAAAAAGTGTTTATAGGGTGTACTTCAGAACCTATGCACAGGTCTGTGTAAGGGCGTGGATATCAGTTTTTCAAAAATACACACCCGTCCTGTCACACAGCAGCCACACCGGTTATTCTGCAATCATGTAGGTCAGAGTTTTCAGCTGAAAGCTGTCACGTAGCAGGGATGAATCTGATGATGATGGTGATGTCGGCACGTATGGACAATAATCATATCGAGTATCTTACTCCAAAACACAAGGTTTAAACGGCATTACAGATGATAGGTTCGTGTAGGCCAGGACAGAACCTGCATCACGCCGCTGCTCTGTGCGGTGCATCTCTTTATTCAGATTCATTTAGCATCTACTAGCTGTGGCAATGTGGCGAACTGCTCCTATGAATTCTCTTCATGGTTCTTATCAAATAATAAACACTACATGACAATGTAAATATTTATCTGGATATAGTCCGCGTTTTCCTAGAAACAGGACCAAGGTGAGCAGAATGAATCCTGCTGCTGAATGGGTAGCAGGAGCTGAACAAGCTCACGCGGCGACATCACACCTGTTCTTACCCTGAGGACGTGGTAGCCTTCAGTCCCTCCACCTGGTATCTGGACACTCTGGGAGTCTCCCATCTTCCTCTAAATTATGGGATACCTGTGCTGTTTAGCAAAGGGCTCTGCGCCAAATCATGTCGAGATTCCCGTGGTTCCTGGTTTCCTGCAGCACTTCCTGTCGCGCAACATTTCCTCCTCCCTCACAGCTGCGTGATGACAGCACGTTTTTGTTTTTGTTTTGTTTGTTTGTTTTGGAGAAAGGTTGTCGTATTCTTTCTTTCTTTTTCTTTCGTTCTGTTTTTTCTTTTTCTTTTCTTTTCTTTTAATTATAAATTAACCCCGCCTTGTTTAAGTCAACCAAGGCAGCATCATTAGTCTCAAGGGACCTTGATAAAACTTGCGCTATTACACATTGGTTCCTACTATCTTGTGATGCCCAGTTCACTGTGTATAAACCATCCTAGTATGTTCTGGTAATTTGGCCCTAATCTGGGTTTCTTTTGACATATATGGTTCAGCTATGGTGCCCGCAAGTGTTAAGTGAGCTAGACATGGCTCAACATTCATAAACTATGTCATCCTTGGGTCATGGGATGTGTTATATCAGCCAGATGTGATAAACATTTTTAAAATGGGCTTTGACAAGGAAAATGTATATTTGGGCCATGTCTGGTGGATTGGCTGGTATCCACACTCCCTCTAAATCAACACTGTCTTTTAAGGGCAAATGTGAACAAAAGAGTGCTGTGGATTATTCAGTGGTTACATATCTGAAAAAAGGTTTTTCATCCCTGATAACTAGGTTTTACCCAGCAAAGCCTTACAGAAATTTCCACTGTCTTTCTCCATATCTGTAACTTCACATAATCCCTCCTCACAGCTGTAAACACACTTCTTAATTTCAAAGTAAGTCTGAAACTTAAAATTGTAAGAATCTTTTTTTCTTTTACATTCTAGTCAAACATGATTAACAACATGTCTAAATTGTTTTCACATTAATAAAACACTGAATAATTGTATCAGTGATTCTTTTCAACAAAGCTGTTCCATTGTCTGCACAGGAAATTAATGGGTCATTGTGAAGAACTTGACAAGAAGCATTTAATTTGGATCAGGTGTGTTGAAGCAGGGACACAACAAAAACCTGCAGGATAGATTGAGGACTGCAGTTTGACACCCAGATTTAGATCTGTGCATCCTGTTGTTTAATGTGTAGAATTTCAAAATGAAATGATCCTTCAGTCCAATATTTTCTCTTACCATGTCAGCAGGGGTTAGAAATATCAGCAGAAATCTCAGCTTTATTGGAGAGTTGTCTTTGATTCACATCCCAATAACGCTTAGTTTCACTCCAGAGCAGCATCGAGAGGATGTGAATGAAATTGTTTCTGTGATCAAAGAGTGACAATGAGAGATTAATCAGTGCTATGAAGAACATGAACTATTAAATATATCTGTAGTGCAGCGGCTCTTATCAAATAATTTGAAATAAACTTGTTTAGCATTGTGATTGTGTTCATCAATCATCACTTATCCTGTCAGTCTCTGTGTCTGTTGGAACTCACCTCTGCTCAGTTTTTGTTATTCTGTCTTGACATTGTAATCTGTGTCAATATTTTAATTTAAACAAACACAGATAAACATGTTTTTTATTTTTTTCCTATAGTATTTTTGTCATCTACTTCACAAAATGTGCAAGCCATGGAAATTACATCTTTCTCAATATGACTGTCAACTATAATTTTTTTTCTGACAATGACCAAAATTGAATATTGCCAAGGTAAAAAAAAATTAATTTAATTTAACAGAACTCAAAACACAATGTGGAGACCACGGATAACATCTTAGTAACGCTATTGCTGCAGATATTGATGAAACTCTTGTGTTCTTGTGCTTCATAATGTAACTGAGATGCACAATATTTTGCAGGAAACTAAAGTGTTTGATAATAATATTTAATGTTTTTTTAAATGTAGGCAGACTTGCTCTTTGAGGAGAACCAAACCAGGCATCTCAAAAGCAACTTCAGAGCAGCTTAGAGTTGATTCTCCACCTTCATCCCAAAAATTATTCCTCAGTTTGGTTTTTTGATGATGCAGAGGGCCACGACACAACATGTTAATTATTTAGATAGATTGAAGACTGAAGTGATTATACTTTTCTAACTATTCGGTAGCTCTTCATGCTTTGTTGATGTTTGCCTTTTCACTCTGGAAGAAAAGCATATCCATCAGGATGGAAATCTTTTAATTTAGATTAAAGTGATTGCTCAGTGTCTTAAAAAAAAACCCCAAAACAGTCCAACAGAGAATTTTAGAACCACCAGATCCCTCCACTGAGGTCAAAAGTTTGGGTCCTCAGAGCTATTTCAATGTACAACACCTAGCTGATGAGAATATGATGAGAGATGACCAAATAACTTTTTCAATTACTATCTAAATTTACACAATTATGGTTTTTAAATAGCACTGATGAACTGTCAGACGTCTTTAGTCTTGGCACCAGAAAAGGACAGGACAACAAAGTCTTTATAAGACAGTCAGGAAAACAAACAACATTTATGGAAAGAGAATGCATATACAATTAAAACAGACTGGATGGGGCTCTAGTGGCTCAGGTGGTATGATTGGCATGATGGTGGTTCAAATCCAACTTTCCAGTCATCTGTCATTGTGTCTTTGGGCAAGACACCATCCACCTTTCCTTCAGCGTTAGTAAGAATGAATGTCTATGGATGGTGAGGCTGTTGGCACACAATGGCTGCCACATTTCTGTCAGTCTACCCAGGACAGCTGTGGCTACACATGTAGCTTACCATCACCAAGTATGAGTGAGGGGTGGATGAGTGATGGATACAATGTAAGTACTTTGAGTGCCTTCAGCTAATGAGAAGGGGCTGCACAGTGGTGTGGTGGTTACCGCAGCCTCACAGCAAGAAGGTCACTGGTTCGAATCTCGGCTGGGGGGAGGTTCGAACATTGAGGGCGGTGGCCTTTCTGTGTGGAGTTTGCATGTTCTCCCCGTGTATGTATCGGTACTTTCCGGGTTCTCCAGCTTCCTCCCACTGTCCAAAGAGATGGATGTTAGGATAATTGATGACTCTAAATTCTCCCTAGTGAGTGTGAATGGTTGTTTGTCTTTCTCTGTGTTGGCCCTGCGAAGGACTGGTGACCTGTCCGGGGTGTACCCTGCCTCTCACCTGTTAATGCTGGGATAGGCTCCAGCTTACCCGTGACCCGTAACGGACTAAGCGGTACAGTGAATGAATGATAATATTCATTGTCAGTTGTTTCCTGCTGATAATTATCATTACCCCTCTATGCTCCTATCAAATATGGAAAGGAGTTGTTATAATTGATACTCTTGATACAATTAACTTAAATACACAAGTAGGTCTTCTGTATCAACCATCCTTGATAGCATGCCACACTGCTGAACTTGCCCTATGGGTTGTTTCACACCTAACTACTTGACTTTAATGTCCAGCTATCTTTAAAGACCCCTCCCATCCTGACTGCAATCACTTTGAACTGATGTCCTCTGGCAGGCGCTACGGAGCTACCAGAGCATGGACATCTCGGTTCAGAGACAGTTTTTACCCTTTTGCCATCAGCCTCCTAAACAAAATCTGACCAATTTATGACCGCTGGCACCTTATTAGAATGTGCTACTCAATTACTTTTTTTTTTTTTTTTTATTGATTTTATAGATTTAATAGATTATAGATTTTAATGTATAAGTTATAATATGTCTTGTGTCTTTGGAGTGCCAAGAAATCTCGTTACACTTCTATGTGTAATGAAAATAAAGGCTTTGAATTGAATTGAATTGAATTGAACTGAATTGAATTGAACTGAATTAGAAAACATGCTGTATTGCATAGACGCTTCTTATCTGAAACTTCAGTGCAAAAATCCTGAGTTGTCTCAACAACCCATCCTCCGGAAAGTGACTCACAGCAAGGGAACTTGAGTGTCATCCAGCTGGCTTGTGCTCTCAACTCCAAACCATTTAGCTGTCACACAAAAATGGGGAGAGTCACCGGGATAATTTAATACCCCTAACCAGGGCCAAAGTGGGACTGATTTTCAGCTCAGAAATTTCATGGCCAAGACCTGCCCACTTCTTTTTGATGTGAAGGAAATTGGATAAATGAAACTGTTCTGATCTCTGTTGGGTTAGGAAAAATGGAACCAGCCTTTTGGGAGCTGAAATACAGCAATATTTAAAACATACTTAGTCAAAAATAAAAAAGCCGTGTACTCAGCCACACCTTGACCATCTAATCAATTTCTGTCCATGTACTGTGTGATTTAGTGGGATCAGTGAGCTAGTAAAGCTGTGGTAGTGGAGTAGTTCATGTCTATCCATTCTTGATTTTTCCTGCACCATTTCATTAATGAAACATGTCCACAGTGCAGACGATTTACCCTTATTGTTGCTAGTTACCTTTATTTCAATTTTATCAAAGAACAGGAAGGGACTCAGCCAGAATTAATTATTTGTGGCAAGAAGCAATTTAATAAAAGCATTGAGCCAAGCATGGTTTCAGCATGGGGTAGCATGGGGGTCCACAGCTTTTTGGTAGTTTCATGAAGGGGGTCTTCAAGGAAAATAGGTTGAGAATCAATGGGTTAAACTATTTAAACTTTTTATTTAACTGTTATTAATGCATAGGCTTAATAAAGTTGCAACATAGCAATTACATATGTGAAATTTACTAGGCAAGGCAAGTTTATTTGTATCGCAAAATTCAACAACAGGGAAAATATTTGCCAACAGGTTATATTAGGATGGTGTACATGTCTACAAACTTTAGCATTGTCACTAATAGCACAACAGACTGATTTTTGTATTTAGTTCAAAATACTTCCAAATACTGTATCATAGAGCTGCTAGCATAACTGTAGACTCTCCTAGAAGTAATAAAAGCAAACAATATTCAAAGCTGGCATCCCGTTTTGATTTGTTCAGACATCATGTTGTATTCTTACTTGGTCTAAGGCTGCTATTCGTATGCATAGACTCTCAATACTAACTTCAGTAAATAATTCTATGCTTAGATTGTAAAATCAGCCTTTAAATACTTTCTACATTAATTGATAATCATCATAACTAAATGTAAAACATATCTTATTTTAAAATGCTTTTTAAATAAGTTTCAATATTAAAACACATCTTTAAGCACTCATTGAATTAAAAGTACTATCATTTGTTCAATTTAATAAATCAGCCAAAAACTGGCATCACATTTGATGATTTTGACCAAACAAAACAAAATCTATCCAAGCAACAATAACCATAAATAGATGCAATATGAAAACATTCTTTATAAGATGTTGCTGTTGTCCCAGTATATTACAGACAACAGTTAATTATTACTTTGTCATTTTCATACTGTAACATAATTTGGATCTTTCCTGCATGCCTTTGTTTGTCATTAACATTTAGCCATATGACCCTATTTTTTTATCATGGACAGTGAAGAGCATGCTACTTCCAACTCCAATCACTCATTGTTCTTTATTTGTAAGGAGTTACAAGTATACTTTACATGGTGACACTTGCTCTCGCTCTTTCAAGAAGCAGGCAAATAAACTCTGTATTTCTGCAGAAGCTTGCTGACGCCTTAAAACTGCAAAATCACTGTTCTGGATAGCTCTCACAGATTTATACATTTTCAGTCTTAAAGAATTTACAACTAAAGAAAAAAAGTGCATAGTCCTTTTGTTCTGGCCCTTTTACCACAGACACCTAGTCTAAGATGGGAGAAGAACATTAACACACACCCTCACCACACTTTGTTTCACACTGACATGCACACACACACACACACACACACACACACACACACACACACACACACACACACACACACACACACACACACACACACACACACACACACATACACACACACACACACACACACACACACACAAACACCTACTGGATTTCTACACAAACAGCAAAGGATAAGCTACATGCTGTTACTGTTGGGGTTAGTTCCTTAATGCTGTGCATCTGTCAGGGATCAGTTGTTTTTCCTTCTGTCTATTAAATATGCTCTTTGCTGACATTGTCTGTTGTGCTGGGAAACTGAGATAACAGACAATACAAATTAAAAAAGCCTACATCATAAATATTGAGCAGCACAACCATATGGGTACAAGTTATTATCACATTATTACTGCTGTTTCTTGTTTTAATTTCAGCACTACATCACGCATGTTTTCAGTCCTTGTCTGCCTAATATTCAAGAGACAAAAATGACTCATCATTATCCGGCAGAAAACAGCAGACCACCAGAACAACTCATCATATGCTGTGTGAGGTTGTTTTACTTTATTAATAATACTATACAAAGGTTCGGTAAACTGTTGTGTTTCTGTTTCAGGGTTAAGGCTCATTTATTTAAAAAAATATTTCCAAGAGAGACATTTACAAGAGGTCTTTCAATGTTAACAAGTGCCACATTAGGTTTTCACTCCTCAACCACAGAGACAGGCAAGTTACAGTCTCTAGATTATTAATCACCTGCTGAAAATTTACTTTCTGCCAGGATTTATCAAGTTGTGGACATGTAGCCATTAAAAGAAGGCTATTTAGATAAGTGTAACCCATTATAATTAGTTTAAACGACAGAGGCCTAAGGTGTTATAATTGATCCTGTTATCACTGTTTTGCTAAGCAAGGATGCTGTTTGGCTTGAAAATAAGAACCAAATGCTCAGAGTGGTTTTACATAAGTACAATTTAAATGACATTTATTTTACACAAAAGCAAATTTGCTATTGAATTCAGTAGTTATGTTAATGTGAGATATTAGGTTAAAAGATTAGTTTGTAGGCTAAATTGCTGGCGTAGCTCTACGAGTGTATGAGTAGTGTCTGGAGAATAAGGGGGAAGGGCTGGCAAGCAGCCTGCAGTCAATGCCATCATCATGATCATCATTTCATTAGACTTCCCTCACACAATAGGAATGTCAGTATCTATCAGTAAGCTAATGTGGCAGTAATTCCCAGGGGTGGGAGATATATTTGGCACATTGGGAACAGACAAGACTGAGAAGATTTATAGATAAGAGAGAGGAGTAACACAGCTGTAAAATGATGTGAGTGGTCTATTGTGTGCAAAGAGAAACTTTAACTTCAGCCTGAAAATATCCACCCAAACAAACGTGTGGGAGTCATGGAAAACAAATTAATTCAGTTTTGTAATCATCCTGATATGTATCATATTTTTTGCTTTAGTTGCAGTACAGTAGGGGCTGAATCCTCTGTGTGTATGTGTGTGTGTGTGTGTGTGTGTGTAGGTGCATGACAAGTGTGAAATGGAGGGTGAACAGACCAGTGCAGAGACAGACATTAAGCATTTCACGGTCTGAGTCAGCCCAGCTGCCCCCAGGAGAAAACTCCAGAAACATAACTGTTCTGTCTCATTATGTTACTGCCCGGTTCTCTTTCTGATCAACTTCTTTGTAACTACATTTTTCAGTGTTACGAAGCTACTGATACTGGATTAAAGTGGTTATACACACATGCAAAAACCTGCATTTAGCATAAGAATTCTTCTGACTGTCAAGTACTTAAGTTAAATATCACTGGTCTCCAAATAATGTAAAGAAAAAAATGGCACATTTCACCAATATTTCATGCAGGTTTTTTTCTTTTTAAGTTTCTGTCTTTTACATTTTCAGAATAACAATAAAGGAAAATTAACAAAAGCAAAAGTTTGGGCACTGTGCATATTCAGATATTAGTAACATCAGGTATCAAATCTTGTAACAGTGTTTTCAGTAAAGACTGTTTTTCTTATTTCTATATCTTTATGACAGACTTTTTCGATGAAGTCATGCTCACCTTTAGGTTGGACCCTTTTTGTAAGCACCATATTAATACCTTCAGCTTATATCAAGAATTAAATAGCAAAAGTGATTTTCTTTCTTTTTTTATGAATGTTCCCAGTTACTATTACTGTTACCAGTTTAATTAAGCTGATTTAGCATCTCACCGAGTACATTGACTGATGTGATTGACTCTGTTTATGGAACATTCATTCATGTCCAGAATTACTAGACTGTGGCAGACTGCAGGAGCTAAAGACTTGATTTCATTTGCATTAAATCATTATAATAATCTCCAGCACCTGCTTCCAAATTAGCCACAATATTACTCTTTTGCACATTTAACTTTCATTTTGCAACCATCCAAAGAACAATAACAAAATAAATAGAGCATTAATAAAAAAGAAGATCACTCTCCCTTCAGATATGGCAAGAAGTCAGAGGTTATTCAGAGATTTTTGTGTGGTTATTCCTTGAACCCCCTCTTCCCTGCAGCTTCACAAAGCAGCCATTGACATCAGGTCGGTAATGATTGCTGCACTGAAGCATGAAACAAAGAAATAGCATCTGCCTGGTGGAGGGAGGGAGGAGAGCCACTCAAACAGTCGATCTTTCTATGACTGTATCGAAATAAAACACAGCGAGGCAGATCCTTGAAATAGGATCCGTGGGGGAAGAAATGTTAAGGGATCACAGTTGAATGATTTTATGACAAAAGTGTGCATAAAGAGAGAAATGAAAGACTTGGCAAGAGGTGCTCATGAAATCTCTGCTGTGAGATTTTCAGACAATAAAAAGCCCCTCAGTGGTGATTAAACTGATCAGTGGGTGATAACAGTTAAGTGGACTGAAAGATGTGCAAGGAAAAAGAGTGACAAAAAAATGCAAAGTAACATGCACATTTATCTAAACTTTAACCTTTGCTGTAGAAGTTCACATCTCAGATTATTTCTATTTTTATACCACATACAACTACCTCAGTCCTTTTTACATTTTTTTGTTTAGGGGTTTTAAGATCATATAGAAAAGCAAGATACAAATCTTTCAAAGTACCAGCTTAATAAAAATCCAAATGCAACAAAGATTATAAAACTGCGAGATAGCTACTTTTTTCACATAGTTTTCATGTCATGTGATGGAAAAAATACTTTTAAGGGCTTTTGAGGAGCAGTAGGAATGGTAAAAAACCTTTAGACATTTCTTCCAAAGTTGTTTATACTTAACAAGGAAAAATGCAGGAAGTACTTGAAGTGGCAAAATCGAAGACTGCAAACAACTGAATTTAATTTTCAGTATTAGCTTTGTCTATTCTAGGCTACTGTAGGAACATAACCGTTTAAAACCTGCAATATCTATAGATGTAAAAGACTTACTCTAAGGTAAGGAAAACACAGCTCTTAGTGTCATGTGACTCTAAACCTTTAAAAATATTATGTTGCGTATCTGCCAATGGGCTGCTCTAAATATTCCACAATGAAATTTTAAACTCTTAACAAGCAGACTTCAGATAATAATGCAAAGTGATGGAGTTGATCATCGCCGCAGGATAATTGCCACCCTTTCTGATTTTTTTAAAAGCATTTTAAAAGGATTTTTTATGAAATATGTGGGATTGGTAAACTGTTCTAACCACCACTAAGATTATAACAGAAAGTCAGCTGTCAGGCCAGAAAGGTACAAATGTACATATGAACAAATTACTACCGCAATGGTAAAAAAAAAAAATATATATATCTAGGGTGTTTTTTTTCATTTGTTGTTGGGGCATTGAATTAGTCAAGCATTTAAAAAGGCATTTGAGTCAAGGGGAGGAGCTACAATTAATTTTGTTCTATCTTTTAGCACTAACACAGACAAATAATTTATTCTCATTTCAATAGTGATATCTAGAAAGACAAAAAAGACTGACATTAAACAGTTGACCAGACATAAAACAATATTTTTGCACTAACAAGTTGACTTCTAAAGAGCTTTTAGGTGAAAACTTTGCAGGCGTTTGTGTGGTGAAATTTGATTAAATGGGGAAGTGGAGGACAAAATAAGTGTTAGGTCTACAAAATAATCAAAAGATGAATAGTATCTAAAAGTCATGTCCTTGCTAAATAAGACCAAATACAGCAAAGACCTGACACAAACCTGAGGGATGCAGCTGGATCTTAAGTTGACCTTAAGTTGATCATTTTACTTTTCACTCTAAAAATACATTTTTAAAAAAGGGAAATAGTAAGACAAAGCTTATATGCCAGAAGAACTGGAGCAAAAATTATTTGCAATAGGACAGAGTGATGAAAGATGGCCATACTAAATCTTGATTTTCAAGCTCATTAGAATTGTGCAAATGCCTTATATATCTTTATGTAAGATAAAACTCATTTCTTACTTTGTGAAAGTTTTTTGCATACACAAGTCACATCATGATTACGCACACAGTGAACATATTAAGTTTTTTTTTATGTATTTTGTTCTTTGTATTGTTGTTTTCAAAGCATAAGCCTGATTTACTGTCGAAGCAAAGCCTGAATCCTTAATGCATTACATTTTTACTAATGTAAAAAAATAAAAAGGTTTGCTTAGCCGTCATATTCTTTGTACATTTGAGCATAGCAACAACTAACACCAGCATTGTTTGATATACGCAGAGTTATGCATAAAAGTAATTCTTCTCCTCAAATAGCAAAGAATTGTGCCACCAGATGTTCTACAGCTCATGTCTTTATTAGTGGATACAGCAGTAATATAATTCTGGTAAAGTGCCTACATGGAATACTATAAGGGAAATTTATTCCCACCATATTTAGGAATGTACAATTGTATAATACGTGTTAATACAGTTGCAAACACTTTGCATTTCATTGTTCAAGCAAAAATGCTTCATGATAAGTGATTACATAGTTTTCCTTAACATTAAAGTGTGCCTATTGAAAGCATGTTGTACCAAACAAAATTTTGCATATTATTGTTTCACTCCACATCACATATTATCATACAGAGACAATCATATGTCCCAATATTTAAAGCTGCCCCACATTCATGAGTTAGCATTGTGCTTTTTATCCTTTATAAAACACCAGCAGCCGCAGCTGACTGCAGGTCTTTAAGCAGAATGTTTTGCCAACAATCAGTCAGTGAATCACAATGACATTGCACAGTTACACAATATAGATTGCACTAAAGTTAATGGCAGTAAATTAGGCATTCTTATATAAACATCTGAATTTGTCCATAAGGGAGAATAAGGGCTACATACATATTCTTTAATCTAACTCAACCCTTCTTTGGTTCACAAATACACTAAAAGACATTATCCAAAACATTATACGATATAATACAGCAGAGTTTCCAAACAGGAAGAAGGATACATTACAAATGGAAAAAAGAGCAGATAAACTATTCACAATTATAGTCTCTCAATATAAATTGAGTTATTAGTCTATCACATAATGTACTTCATGGTTGATTTACATATAGAATTTGTTCACTGTAAAACTAGGACACATTTGGCACAAAGGCAATGTAACAATAATATACACAATCTACACAAAAGTCTAAAAACACATCAGTAACGGTGCTTCTTACAGGGACTGTGTTCTATGGTCCAACTTGTAATTTTAAGGGAATATAAAAGCTATGATGTTCTGGCACATCTGGCTTGATAATAACCATATATATCTTAATAATTACATGTTATATATTCTCTTTAATGCTGTTAATGTTAATGCTATAAGGTTTCCTACAAAGTGCTCTATTACTGCTGAAAGTCATCAACATTTGATTCTGTTTTGGGTACTGACTGACAGTTTCAGGACATTCTTCAGTGCTGCTATGTACAGAATCATCAGCTGTTTTAAAAGAAGTGGGAAATCTGTCTAAAACGCAAATAATTAAAGCAGGACTTGCAAATTATATAAACCTGGTTCAAAAGCAACATTAGAGGGGTTGTGACAGTTTTTTCCTCTCGCTTTTCTTTCTTTCTTTAGAAAAGGGTGGCTGTCCTCATGTACACAGAGGACTCCTTATTAAACTAATCACATTTACATTGTGGTATGTTTCCACTTTACGCACATCCACTTTAGTAAGAATCCCACTGTGCTCACCCTTTTTTACTTTAGAGAACCTTGTGTGCAAATGTTTTGAGTATCACTGTTGCTAAAGACAGAATTGACAGAAACACACTTTGTATATCATTGTTTGTTGTGCATTGCCAGAAAATCTCAACGTCTTCATGGGACAAAGGAGACACAAAGCTAAGCTTGAGGTTCTTAAGACTTGGAAAAGAAAAACATGGTTTTGAAATGTTTCACTTTACAGGTGGCTCTTACAAGTCTTGCCCAAGTCGCTCAATCTCTTCAATCAGGAAGTCGATGTCTGACCTGGTGGCAGCAGCGTTGGAGATGACCATTCTGAAGAAGTTGACTTTGTCTCCTTGTGGCTGGTAGCCCACCATCGTAGTCCCTGACTCCATCATCATTGCTTTGATCTTAGGGGCCACCTGTTGGAGAATGTTGTGCAGAATTACTAAGCAAAAGATTTGTTTTAACTGTTAGGTGCTTTTTAAAAACCAAGATGTATAACTGCTACACTTTTCCTTATCCATCCTTAAAAGCTATCCTGTATGACTCAACCTTAGAGAGGAGAGAAACTAGAAATGAGGCTTAACACACAGATTAATGAGTCATTACCTTGTGCAGCCTGTCACGCTTCTCCTCACCATCAGGCAAGCCACGCAGGCTCGGTGGAATGTACCAGAAGCAGACATTAGTGTGCTGTGGCTGATGAGAGAAAACAACATTTGAGATGCAAGCTGACAAGAAAAAAACAACTGCTGTAGGTAAGTTCAACATTTCTCAGATCAGATCAATCCGGAAAAAACATTAAAATTCCAATGCTTTACTTTTACAGCTGTTTAAACATTAAAAACCCATTTGAAAGTAACCTTACCTCACTATTGAACACCATCTCATAGCCCTCTCTGTTTTTTATTTTATGGTAGAGGTATGCTGACAGGTCCAGGCACTTGTCAATGTGCTGCTCAAATCCTACTGTTCCCTTTTAGGTAGATAAAACATTATAATTAATATTCTATTTATGGCAGTACAGGGGATCAAGGCACAGAATAACAGTAGGCTGTAGATAATCATGCACCTTTGCCTTCCACATGAGCCAGAATTTGAAGATATCAACATGCCGTCCACACTGAATAGCTTTGTCGCCTGTGTCATATGTAACATCGTACTGTTTGTCTGGCTGGAAGAGATAGCCCGCACACATAGAGTTGCAGCCTTGTAACAAGCCCTGCAACAGAAATCGTGGTGATGAGAGATAAGCAGGAGGAAAATGCATGCATTTGAGCTTGTTCATGTAAATGTGCAGTGGTGGGAGTGCTGGAAAGTGAAGGCCACACACTCACCCTCTCCCTGACCAGAATAGCAGAGCACTGCAGTGGCACTCCCATCATCTTGTGAGGATTCCAGGTGACTGAGTTAGCCCTGCACAGAGAGCAAATGCATCTTGGTAAAAGGGAGAGAAATGACATCTTAGGAGGCAGCAACAGAGAATGGAGGCTTTTTTGGTATATTATATCCAGCAGTGTTGTATATTAAAAAAAGAAAGGCACCATGGAGTCTAGCTAAGAGTTAAGGTGACATCCATCCCATCAATCTATCAGTTTAAATAAGACAGAAATTATATGTTTATATTATTTATTATTTTATTATATGTATGTTTGTTTAAGTGTGTAGTGGATGTAATTGAGAATCTGAAAAAAACATAATGATGTTTTTTTTAGGCTCTAGTACAGTAAAAATGTTTCTCTGGTAATAAAACGGAAGGGTTATTATCTGATATTTCTATATAATTATGACTTGAACTAGAGGAGTCACCTCCTGCTGGCCATTACAAAGAGTTATTCAGGCATTTTTCTTATTAGCTTAATTTTTTAAACCAGTTGCCCCCTATCAGCCCTGTCACGTGCTCATATTGTAAGTCACAACATGTCTTTAAATAAAAAATTCCTCATTCCTTTTCGAGGTACTTTAAGTTACATTCAAAATTTTTGTTTCTAGGTTTTGCTGCATGTCTGCATCATAAATGTCTTTTTACTTCTCACTTATCTAATATCCCTTATCTTCTAATCTATAATATATTATTAAAGCCATATACTGTAATGATGTAAATATCTGAGATGAAGAAAAAATAAGAATTTGTCTCTAAGAGCAGCAGAATTTTCACTCAACTTATTTAGAAACCTTGTTAAATTGTTAATATGACCATGTACTGTGTTTCTTTACCTTTCTACTCCATTCAGCTTGTGCCTGTGCTTCCTGGACATCAACAAACCTCCTCCCCATGCACCCTGAACAGGACACAACAGAATAGTTACAACATTAGAGATACTGATATACTGACTTGATATAATCTGCATGACAGAAAGCTGAAATCTAAATTTGTGTCTTGGAGATTATGTATCTTATCTTACATCCACATGAAGCCACATGTTGTACTTCTCACAGATGTCTGCGATTTCATTGATGGGGTCGAAGGCCCCGTAGACAGTGGTACCAGCGGTGGCATTTACAAACATTGGGACATAACCCTGCAACCCAAAACAATGAAAAAGAAATGATGATGACAATTAATAAAAGAAGATAAATCTGTATATATCTATATATAAATTATAGATATTAAACGTGTGTGTATTTTTTTTCTTTCTTCACATGATTGTTGACATCAAAAAGATGAGTTAAAAACATTTCTCTATTAATGCACTTCTCTTTGTCTTCACCTACTGTTGGGCTAAAACTGCCCTATATTTCTTCTAGTCATTACATCATTTTGCCTTTAAGGTAATATTTCCAGGAGAGACCATTTAGACCAGTCCAGCATTTCATGTGAAAGAACAGATGCTGTCCCCTCACTGAAAAGCCTCCCTGCTCCAGGACATTAAGCATTCCTTTTGCTTCAAGTAAACACCACAGTTCATGTGAATATTTCTTAGCAGGGAGTAATGGATGGAGCAAAATAAAAGTTTGACTCATCATTGCTGATATTTACCTTTTGCTTGACTTCAATTACTTTGGCTTCTAAATCAGCAGGTATAACTCTCCCTCTAGGAAAGAAGACATGCAGTAAGCCATCAGGTTTGTAATAAATGTCCATACCGTGAGAGTTCAGGTTAAAGGCAAAGCAAACCTCTCGTCTGTTTTCAGAAGGATCAGGTTCTCTGTTCCAAAGCCTAAAGCAGCGCTTGCTTTTTTGATTGAATAGTGGCTCTGCAAAAACAGAAGATCATCAGTCACTAAGCAGGTTAGAGCTGCTTGCACACTAAGGACATGGAAAATAAAAGTCCAGCTCAATGTAAATGTTCTCAGCTGGGGGTATGATAATTAGAACAGTGTTGCACTAACATGCTCTGAGGTGAAAAGGACCAGTCGGGGTGCAGCCGCCATGCCTTTGGTCTTGACTTCAGGGAAGAACTTGTATCTGGCGATCATCACACTGTACATGTTGGAAATGGCACCTCCTGTTGAAGTGGTGAAGTGAAGTAAATAAATGTCAGATTTACAAAAACAGCCTAATCTTCTCTTCACTGCACATAAAAACTGGTTCTCCACTACCTTTACTTGTCAGCTTTCATTAATCTTGAATTTTGCTTTTTGTTTACAACTTCCTGTTTTATTTTAAAATAAAATGCTTTCTGTCTTTGTGAAGCTTCCTCATCTGATTTTGGACTTTTACACTGGTCCTTTCTGCCCACTCTGTGCCTGTTTGGTTGCTGACTGTCGTACTCCGTATAACTTCTGCTCCTGTATCAACCTGAATTTGGATCCTCATTCTCTGTTATTTTGCAGATTAGAAACTAACATTATAAAATCATCCAAATGATGATGTTTATTCTTTATTTGAATACAAAACAGGACATAGACTAATTCAGATTAGCAGTGATTTTTTTTCTGAAATGTGGCTTTGCATAAAAGCTTCATTGTGTTATATATATACAGTACTTCACCCTGTATCTCTCTTGGCAGTTTTCTCTGGGCCTTGCCTAAAGTTGCTTGTCTCCTAAAACTTTAATGTTATAAATACTTGATAAGATTATTTAGAGGTAAAAAATAAATAGTAGGGAAAAAAAACAACAATATATAGTGATATAGTACAACATAATATTTTGAAATATTTACTTGGGTGTTGAGATCCCATTCATCGTCATTCTAAGCTCACTGGTTGTGCTTTTACCTGGAGAAAATATTCCATCCCCCTCTCCACTCGGCCAGCCGATGATCTCTCGCATCTTTTTGAGTGTCAACTGCTCCATTAGCACAAAAACAGGGGCAATCTCATAAGTAAACCTGGAAAAGACAAATTGAGCAAATTTAACAATGACTGAGCCCAAACTGAACCTAAAGATGATATATTTTTTCAGAGACTGAATAAATCTGTAAATCTTGTTTATGGTTTTTGTGCAGCATTTCTTTTTTTATATAATTCCTCTTATATAAATCGAACTACATTAAAGCTGCTCTGCATCACAGAAGAGTACAGTTAATTTAGAGTTACAGTACAGGGAGACTCATCCATCTTCTCCACACAATTCTTCTCCTAATTACATAAGTATGTTGTCCTTTCACGCAAGGCCAGTAAAATTATCAGAGGAACAATACAGTATATCACATTGTGCTTCACAGCATCTTCAACACACACACACACACACACACAGAATGATGGAGGGAGGAAAAATAAACAAATCAGATGCCACCTTACAGATGTCATGTATTTATTTCACTGCTCTCACTCATGCTGACAAGGCTCACTCACACTGATTATGTAAGACTTGGATGTGATTGTCAGTCTATTAGTGTCAGTCAATATCTGCCAGTGATAATTAGGGCTGATGGAGTAATTAATAAAAGTAAATTAGAGTGTAAGCAGCCTTCATCTTCTGGTTCAAGTCATCCACAGTGATGTCGTCAATGACATATGGGTGAGTTTGTTTAAGGACAGATGTGGGGTTGATAATTGAACCAGCTGGAGGAAAGTAGTCTAAAAGAAAAAACATGTTGATTACTGGAAGTTTGAGAAGTGCCACAAAGGCTCAAAATGAAAGTATACACAGCTATTGCTGTCTCAAAGTCTAAATGTTGTCTTTATGGGATCTTTTCGTTTAGGAGGACCTTTGTTATAAGATATGTTATCAGTTATAAACCAGTTAGATGAGTGGTTACATTTGGTTTCTAGAAGGTAAATAAATGTAGAAACCAGCCAGTCGAGGTAATTTTCAGCCAAGCAAACCATAATTTATTCTTATTTTAGGTGGATAACTGATCTGTTCTACAAAAGAAAATAATAGATTTTCTATTTATGAAGTCCAACTGCAACAAATAACCTTTTAAAAGGACTTTGATTGGAGAGTCTTCAGTGAATTTTCATGTGGATTTAAAAGCATTAAGAAAACTGTTTTATCTTGTTGTGTAATTAGGCATATCCTGCCTGTTGCCTAGTAACCCTGTAATGGATAAGCGACCAATGTGTGGATGTACTGTCATCGAAACTGTGAGTTTCACTTTTGTTTGTTAGACTAATTCATTGTGTACCATCAGCAAAGTTAAATAGAGGGAAGTAAAAGAACATAAGTCTTATGTTTTTGGTGTTGTTCTTACAAAATCTTACTTCCTGGATTCCTGAAATAGTATCTACCATCTTATGTCAAGCTAACAGTTTATGAGGCATGCATTAGTGCAGAATGCAATCACATTTAGTAGCTATGCAAACCATGATTCTTCCATTCCGTGTCCATATGTAAGAGGTCAGAATATTATAAACACCTCTGAATGTATTCAAATAAAAGTGAGCACCAAGAACTAATTATCAGATTTAACCAACAGTTTGACAGAATAATAAAATAATGAGAAAAAGATATTGTAGTAACAAAACTCTCATTAGATGCTAGTAATGGCTTCTCGCAATATGTACAGATGGTCTAAATGGGGCTTTCTTTTTCTATCCGTGTGTTGTTATGTCACAGGAACTTGCATAACATGAAACAAAGACACAATGTAAACTGCAAATGTTAATCAATATGCAATTTAGTTTGCCTGCAGGGCTGAATAATGTGCCCATCTCCTATAAGCACAGACCAGTATTGACAGTACCGTGGGGGTGTAACTGTACAAATGTCCTCTTTTGTGCTTTTTATTTTATGCTTGATTGACAGTCTATTAAAGCATGCTGGGGGTTTTACTCGGCCAAAGACAGTAATTATTGTATGTCACTTCAAGTATTCTTCCAACTGAAAGTGTTTTCTCTTCACGGACCATTGAAAAACAAATGAGTACAAATAAAATGGGATTAATCTCAACTGTACTCACATATTAGTGTTGGCTGTAGAAGTGAGCCACTCCCCTGCCAAACCAACAATGTCTAATCCAGTGGACAGCTGGTTGAAGAACCTGGGGTGACCTGCGATTGATAAAGAAGTAACAATCTAGCACAATCCTCAGAAAGCCTCTTAGCATCTGTGAATCTAACAGTAATCTAATGATGGCTATTGATCGGAGTAGGTTTTTATACCTGTTCTCACTCCATACTTCAGGGTGTCCCTGCAGTCCACCAGGATCTGCTCCAGAGACTCGGGCTGGTCAGACAGCTCCAGGTTGAAGCCCTCCATGCCCTCCAGCAGCTGGTGGGGGTGGTGGAAGTCCAACACTTTGGTGGATCTGTCAAAAGTCTTCCGGATGTAGTTGGTGAGGATTTCCACAACCTCAAGCAAGAACTGCATTGTGGGCTCCTCTCCATTTTTGGCAGGTAACAGATCTAAAAATCCCCCCCAAAATAATTAAAAAATAGAGTTAATGTGGATCCGTTTTGATCAATGTTTTAATCACAATCCCTTTATTAATTTTACTTTATAATATGTTTTAAAATGAAATGCAGGATTTTTGGTAATTATGGATCCATTTTATTCATATGTTTGGTTTTAAGTATAAAATGTACTGAATATGTTTTATTTTTTATTCCCACTCAGCATATTTCTAACGTGCAGCAGATGCAAAAAACCATTATGTTTAAGTATTACTGAGACTAATGTCCACACACTCTTGCATTTATTTGGTCTAAATATTTACACTTTATGGTAAAAAATGAAATAATGAGTAAATGTTAAATCAAAGCGATGTTTTCCTGAACCTACCTCTGGCGAAAAGGTTGGAGAAGTCGGTTTCTGTTCGCCTGAAATGCGCATCTCCTCCGATGTTATCGCAGGAAAGCAGGTTTTTGGCTGTGCGCTCCTTGAAGGAGCTTACAATTCTGCTTCTTTCCTCCAGGCTGTTATTCTTCTGTAAGAATCCTAAACGATTACAAGAGGGAGAGGTGTCCGGAGAATGGTTACACTTCCTAAACATGATGAAGACTGCAGCTTCTCCACTATAACTGACTCTCTAATGGGCCTACTTTTCTTCCCCCATTTCTCCTATTTATCTCCTCTCCGGGGATCTGCACTTAACTTTCTTTCTTTTTTTGTGTATTTCTTAATGAGAAAAGGGAGCCATCCGGGCCTATATATAGGCGGGGGCTCGGTGGGAGGGTGAGCCCAGTGACATCAGCACCAAACTCCATTCAAGCAAAAACAAATCGTTGTCATAGCAGCTGTAAATTCATTTTAAAGCATGGCCTTAGTGGAAGGAGCTAGCTGATAATAGCTTTGACCATAAAGGAACATTTTAGTAGTAGTAGCCTACAAGATAAGAGCAGGTATAAATTAAGAAAACAAATAAAGTAAGATAAATCTCGTTGGGAAATTGCTCATTAATAACTGTTGAGATCTAAAAAAACCACTTAAAAATAAATATTCGTTGGTATCTCATAGATTTTTTTTAAGTTAATTAGTTCAGAATAGTTAAAGGCCTTAACCAGAAGAACGTGTCGGAGAAAAATACCAGCAAACTGAGCTGCTCACTGGTGCGTCACATTCAATGGTGTCAGGTCGTCCTAGGTTAGTTAGTATGAGACTGAAATAGACTCTCGAAGCGGAAATTGGAAAATCCATCCCACATAATTTCCTATTTAATTTGCTTCAAAGCTGAGGGAAAAAAAAGACAAAACACACAGATGTTTTTCTTTTTATTCTAAACGCCAGCTGAATTACAGAAATAAATTGTGATTTTAATTTAATAAACCAAATTATGGATGCTATTATTGATTTTTTTCAGTTATCTTAATTTTATTTAAAAATGTGTAAGACTTCAGTGCACGGTGCCGCGAGTAAAATTATGCAGGCCGTGAAGCCCACAGCCATGATTGTAAACACAGACTGAAGCCTATCTCTCTCTGCTCATTCACGTAATGCACACTGTTAACAAAATAGATCCAAAAAATGCGAACTTACCACATATTTTCATTCCCAGTTTTCTAGTGCATCCATGAGCAACCCCACACCACGCATCATAGCCTGATATTTATTTGAAAGAAAAACAGTTTATTAGAGTTTTTCATGTAATTATTTTTACATTTAACATATGAGATTAAATGAAGAGACATTGGGTTGAGTGATGCAGCATGCTGAAACAATATTACATGGGCTTTATGGATTTAATTTTAACATAGTCTTCGGAAATCGGGATCTTGTGTGTCACCGTTTACTACCCACAGGACTTCGAATTAATTAGACGTTTTAAATCCACGCCAGCCTGAGGATCTAATTGAGTGAAAAGATGCTTAAAATGCGAGCAGGGTAGACGCGAGCCGGCTGGCCACTGACAGATAGAGAATTACTGCGTTATCAAGAGCTTCCAGTCAGAGAGGGGATGGGGCACCTTGGATGGGGAGCAAAGGCAAAATCCTCAAAAAGCAGCAATTTAGGATGATGGGAGGAGGGGAAAAAGGGAGGTCGAGAGGGGAGGAGAGAGGAGGAAACAATGAGGAGGTGGTGGTGATCAGTACCGCTGCCATATCTTAACCCTTGCTTTGGATCATTAGATAAATCATTGCCCTCACTGTTCAGCTCACTAAACGCATGATACCCCCCACCCCCCCGAAAGAAAATCTGGAGGAGATGAGATAGGCAACAAAGACAACTTAAAAAAGAGAGCTGATGTGCTGACAAATAGGATTCAGAGCAGACAATGCGTTTGCAGACGTGCAGAATGGAGGTAATGCGCGGGCCTAATAGGATGTAATCATTGCTTTCTATCAGACACGCATGGGCTGACAGCCCAACAGCTTTTGCACAAAAAAAGGTTTTAAAATCAGATATAGTGGATTCATATAGCACTGTTCCGAAAGTGTGTGAGGTTTTATCTTTTATGAAAAGTAAAAATGAAAATCGAATTTAAAATAAAACTGGGCTTTTTGTGTTTTCACCTGTAACACGATTTTAAACCTCTATTCACTGTGAGAATCGGGGCTATTTTTGCTGCTGGCTGTAAATGAAAGGACTCGGCGCTCTCCACATTGCCCCTGCTTGAAGGCTATAACGCTCAAGAGTGCCATTAGAGTCTATTTAATATGGCTGAATTAACAGGCACTTCGGGGCAATTTTCCATGCAGGCACTTAGTTCTTCTAGAGCACAAATAGCCTAAGAAAAAAATAAAACAACCAAAAGAGAAAAATCCAATGCATTACTCCGCCAATAAATAACAACAACAATAATAACAATAATAATAATAATAATAACAATAATAATAATAATAATGATGATAATAATAATTTGTTGTAATAAAATATCCTGTCGGATTAGATGATTCGCAGCCTCAGGCATGTTTTCCAGCTTGCCTTCAGTGTAATGTCAGCAGAGGACATTTGTGTTTCTGACAGCAGCATTCGTCTGTCACACTGATGCCGGGAGGTCCGTCTGGTGAATGAAATGCAGCGGTGATTTGTGGCGAACGAAGACCTCTCAAACGGCAGCGGACCCCCGCCCCCTCCATCCCCTCCTCCTTTCTCTCACCCTCGATGGAAAATGATTAATGGCATTGCCCACAAAGTAAATAGCACACGTGAAAATAGCATTTTATCTGTGATAGACCTACTTGAGCCCGGTGGCCATAAATTTGTCGAGTTGGGATCCGCTTCTCCGCCAGAGGAGGGTGCAGACGCCGCCATCTCTCCCGAGACCCTGAGCCAAAGTCCTCACCTCAAAAAGCCTGGCCACTTTTTTCTGTCTTTCTCTTTATTTCCCCGAAAAATCTCTCCTTATGCTATCAAAGAGGAAAAAGTGAGGCTAACTGACAGTGAAAGAGAAAAACTATGGGCTACTGTTGGAATGTGCCTGCTTAAATGTCTGGCTCTTTAACACTGAAAGAGATGCTCAACTTGGCGACACAGACCTGTAGACAACAAGGGCACAGCCTGTCTTACAAGTTGATATTCAAATTCACAGGATTTAGGGGTGGAGGGCAATATCACAAAAGAAGGAAGGAAAAACAGCCCAAATCTAACTATTTAAAATCCTGTACTGATTATCAGAGCATCATATGTGTTATATTGATAATAACATTTTTGATCTGAAAATACAAAATCATCCAAACTGAATTGAGACAAGGCCATAAACAACAGTTAAAACTGCAGCTGCAGTTTTCTCTTTCTGTATAATTAGTAGGGCCCTAAATGCTCATAAATCGGATTGATCAAGGTGTTAAATTATGGTTACTTAAAATAAGAAATGAGTTCCCCACCCCCAAAACCCCTGCAGAGAAATTCAACCTGTTTTTCATCACATACAGGTCAATTTTTATACGCAAACTAAGACGCAATCACAGCAATCAAACCTGTTATCTTTCGTGGGACAGTCTTATAAAACACCTGTTAGAACATCTCTAAGTGTATTTATTATTTATACACGGCGCTAATGCATAAAGTCACTTACCGTGTTAACGGAGATCCAGGTGAACAGGTGCTATCCACAAACAAGAAAGTGAATTTACGAGCAAATTAAATCCTGAAGGAGAGACTGCTGCAGTCCACACTCCACGGATACGAGGAAAAAAACAAACAAACAAAAAACAAACAAACAAAAAAAAGCTGAGCTTCAGTTCTCCGCTTTAGATTCCATTCAAGGTGACCTCGCTGTTGGACAAGAAGCTTTCAATTGCTGACTATTAAACAAAACCTTGTCTGGCGTCTTTTTTGTTGCTGCGCACGGCTGATGTACTTCTACCACCGGTGCGGCATGTTTGTGGAGCAGAGCCGTCTGGAGGCTGTCTGCCAGTTTGCCAATGAAAGGCGCCGCTTTCGGCCCCTCAAGTGTGACTTTTTTGGGGGGAAGTGTTGATTGATTGTCTCCTATAGGGCTCTGCTTTGAATCCTGGTCACGAACAAGGACTTTAGGTTTGATGCTATGAGCAACATTTACGTGAGGAGGGACCAGGATCGAAGAAAGGAAGGAGGGAGGGAGCTGATTTTTTTTTTGTTTAGTGGGGGAAAAGAATAATACTCTCTAAAGAGCATCAATTGCCAGCTACAAATGCTCCTTTATTTGCCGTTAATTTTTCAATACCCCCTCCCCAACACTGTGAACAGTCTCCCTTTTTGAGAATTATGAAAACACAAATACTTCCAAATAACTATAAAGTGTGTTATTAAATGAATGACTTGCCACAAACATCTTTTCACTTCACTTTCTGTGCAGAGGTATTGAACGGTGAAGATGTAACCTGATACTCCCAGAGAGCGAAAACTGGTTCATCCACAAGGTGGCAGTGAGAAACCAGAAATTACTCTTGCAGGAGCAGAGCACAAATAGGCCACACCACAAATATAACTTCAGGGACCTAATTATAAATTGAACCATTCATCTGGAACACGTCACGATCATCATGAAACTGATTAAAGGTCACGTCACATGTGTAACAAACTGTGCTTAAAAAGTGTTTGATAGTAGATTTATTCACAAGGGGCACAACTTAGTGATGCACCCCTTCTGTTTTTCAGTTTCCTTCCTATTTGCTGAAAGTCTGTGTGGACAATTGAAAATATAATCGTGTTGTATAAGTACATTCCACAGTAACAAATGAGCCAACCAAATCAGCAACTATTCTATTCTTTTTTTTTATCTGCTGATCAGTAATAAAAACTTTTTCTTCAGTAGGCAGCATCAACTGCTCAGTTCACATTTTAAACCAAAGGCACACTGGGTAAAATAGACTATTGCAAATGATTTAAACCATATTTATTTAAGAACATAAAGACAACATATACAATGTTTAAATGGAAATTGTTATATTGATTTTGTTTTCTTCTTTGTTTTTTTTCATGCTTATTTTAAAATTGAAACCAGCAAGAGATACAAAAGAAAGAAAGAAAGACAGAAAGACAGAAAGAAAGAAAGAAAGAAAGAAAGAAAGAAAGAAAGAAAGAAAGAAAGAAAGAAAGAAAGAAAGAAAAAGGAGCATATGCTATTAAAAAAAATTTGACATCTCATAAAATTATGGAAATTTGCAAGAGAATTGACAGGGTCTAAAAAAAGAAGCCAAAGGCATGAACTACAGATGGGAAGGTGTTTTGGAAACTGGTTCATCAATATAAAAAAAGATAATTACATAACTTAGATCATAATACAAGTGAAAGAGTTAGGGAATATGCAGAAATCACTGTCTGAAAAGGCTGAAAACTAGTGCTGAATGCAGGCATTGGATTAAAACTTACAGGTATGAAATCACTGCATGGGTTCAGGATAACTTTGAAAACCTAAGTCATTCTGTCACTGCAATCACAAAAGCAACTTAAAATACTATAATACTATGAAAAAAAAGCAATATTCAGAAATTGTGCTGCAATTTCTAGCTTATATAAAATAGATGGAAAAAAGTGCAGTCTGATAAGTCAGTGGCAGGTTTGGGGCTACCAGGGGCATGGCAAGCAAAATAAAATGACAAATATCAGGGACAAGACCAGAAACTGTTGATCAGCTGAAAATATCTAGCAAGAAACATCTTACAAAATTACAACAACTGGTTTCCTCAATTTAACTTAATTTCTCCTCACCGTGTTATACATCTATGCAAAATACCTTGACAGCTTTGTTAGAACTTACCCATTGAAAAGACAGACATATCTATCTATCTATCTATCTATCTATCTATCTATCTATCTATCTATCTATCTATCTATCTATCTATCTATCTATCTATCTATATGTATATATATATACACACATATCTATCTATCTATCTATCTATCTATATATATATATATATATATATATATATATATATATATATTAAGGTTCTTTCTAAGAAGTATAGTGACTGAAATCACTATACGTTCAATATTACAAAAAGAAAAACAAACAAAAGGAAAGGGACAGGGTTGAATTGCACAGGAATTGTGTAAAACTGTCCACAAGAGGGGGCATCTTACAAATGTAGAAAATGATGAAAGGAGAGTGAAACTGAAAAAGAAAGGAGAGATTTGTAGGAGGATCGATTGCTCATGTCTTTCTTTTTTTGAACTGTGATGATTTTCACTGCATTCTGCAACCCAATATCTATATTTTCAGATATTAAAAAACTGTATGAAAACAACCCCTAGATGGTCTTGTGTCTCTGTTAAACTGCAGCTGTTGCTGGAATAGCCCCCTATGACCATGAACTGGATTAAGCAGTATTTTAAAAAAAGAAAACAAAACATAAAACAGATCATCTACTAAAAGCGGAGACACAATCCTGAGGCCACCACACTGGATCCCCTGAACGCCTCAGCTGTACCGAGAAATTCTGTCCATAAAAGTTATGAAAAGAATCTGTGACAAAGGGAAGCCTTGGCAGAGTCCATCCCTGGAAATAAATCAGACTCGTGCCAGCAATGCGGACCAAGCTCTGACACCAGTTGAACAGGGAAAGAACAGCTTGTACAAGAGAGTGCAGAATATGCACACAGGAGTCCCTGGGGGACACAGTTGAATGCCTATGGTTCATTAAGCACATGTAGACTGGTTAAGCAAACTCCCATCCCCACCTCCAAGACCATGACGAGGATGTAGAGCTGGTCCGCTGGTCCACAGGTCTTAATACCAGGATGAAAACCACACTGCTCCTCCTCAATCTGAATCCAAGATTCAACTTTCTGATGGACCCTCTGGGACCTCTGAATAGACCAGGGCTACTCAATTCGGTCCTACGAGGGCCGCAATCCAGCAGGTTTTCCATGTATCCCTGCACCAACACACCTGAGTCAAATTAATGAGTCATTGTGTAGAACCTGATTGGCCTTTAGAGCCACCTAATTTGACTCAGGTGTGTTGGTGCAGGGATACATGGAAAACCTGCTGGATTGCGGCCCTCGTAGGACCGAATTGAGTAGCCCTGGAATAGACTTTACTAGGGAGACTGAGGAATGTGATCCCCTGTAGTTTGACACCCTCCAGGCCCTCTTCTTGAACAGGGGGATCACCACCCCAGTCAGCTAGTCCAGAGGTAATGTCCCTGATGCCCATGCGATGTTGCAGAAGAGTGTCAACCAAGACAACCCCACAGCATTCATTGCCTTTAGGAACTTCAGGTGGATCTCATCTATCCCTGGGGCCCTGCCACCGAGGACCTTTTTAACCACTTCAGTGACCTCAGCCCTGGAGATATTAGAGCCCACCCCTGGGTCCTCCAACTCTGCTTCCTCATCAAAAGACGTGTCTGTGAGATTGAGCAGGTCTTTGAAATATTCCTTCCATTGACCCACAACGTCCCAAGTCAAAGTCAGCAGCCCCCACTGAACACAGTGTTGGTGGTGCGCCTCTTGAGCCGTTGGATGGTGGGCGGCTGTGTTTAGGAGGAGAAGCAGTCGTCTACCAACCTGAAAGTCAGTGAATGGATTCCAGGCTTCCCCTGGCTACATGATAAGTGTCCTTGGGTAAGACACTGAACTAAAAGTTGCCTCCTGATGTGTTATTGGGATATGAATGTGTGTGACAGTAGAAGTGATGTACGAGTGTGTGCAGGAATGGGTGAATGTGACATGCAGTGTAAGGCGCTTTGAGTGGACAACATGACTAGAAAAGGGCTATATAAATACATGTAGCCAGGTGTTAAATAATTAATATAATTTTTCACTTATGCATAGGATGTGCCCCGTAAAGGCCTTTATAAATGGCTATAGTGTTATTTATTTTATTGTGCGATGTTTGTGGTTTGTGATTTGTTTTCTGCTTTATTTTGTATTATTTTGTTGATCTATGCATGTATAAAGATATGCCAAATATGTTGTAAATTGTGTATTTTATATCTTACCACCGACAATTTGCTAGGGGAATTTTGGACCTTTTTCCTGTTTGACGTCCGACGTGGCTAGAGAGACACAGGGAGTGCTAATCAAGAGTCCATCTCACGGTGAAATAGAGACTGATCTCAGGAAAAAAGGTAAATATATATAACTCTTGTTGAAATGTAAACTAGGAGTTACATTTAAGATATTTCTGTCTGCATTTTAATGAGATGTGTTTTGAAATGGATTACACAGAGAGCCTGCATGTGGTGCAGACCAGAGACTGCCATGTTCCTTTATAACAAAGAGCAAGAACCTTGGTATCTGTAAATTCCAGTGTCTGATTGATGTGTTGAAAAGAACTGCTATGATATATGAGTGTATAAAAAACAATACATTCAACATCTCTGTCAGTTGATGGGCTTTGGATTAATTGTGACTAATGGTTTTCTTTTATATGTTTCTCTGTGAATGTCCAGAGCCCACTGCTGTATTTTCTTGAGTTTTATTATTATTATTATTTTTATTGTTTTGCCATCTTCGTTCAGTACTGAGTTTGTCATTGACAAAGAACTCCAGTAATGGTGTCGTGTGAGGTAACTTATTTCCCAGGCTACACATAGATCACCTTGAAGCCATTCGATGGCCTCTCCAAACTCCTCCCATGCCTGAGTTTTTGCCTCAACAACCACCAAAGCTGCATTCTGCATAGCCTGGCAATCCCCTTCAGCTGCCTAAAGAGTCCCACAGGCCAAAAACACAAAGAGGACTCCTTATTGAACTTGACAGCATCCCTCCAGTGGGGATTATTGCTGCAACACTCACTTGAGACTTGGGTGAAGCTCTGCCAGAGATGGGAGTTGAAGCTCTTTCTGACAGGGGACTCCACGAGATGTTCCCAGCAGACCCTAACAACACGTTTGAGCCAGCCAGGCCTGATCAGCATCCTCTGACACCATTGAGCCAACTCACCACCAGGTGGTGATCAGTTGACAGCTCCTCTCCTTTCTTCACTAGAGTATTGAAGACATGCGATGATACAGCTACAAAGTCGATCATGTGTCCTGGTGGCAAGTGCACATGTGAACATTCTTATGTTTAAATATTTGTTATGGACAATCTATGACAAGCACGGAGGTCCAATAATGAAACACCCCTCGGATTCAGATCAGGGGAGCTGTTCCTTTTAAGGCCAATTTCCGCTGGGTGCATGTGTTCTGACACTTCTGATACAGCGTGTGTCAGAAGTGTCCTAGAATCTCGGCGTTTTTTTTTTTTTTTATTTGTTTTTTTTCATCGTGGACAATGAGACGTTTATCCTGGTAGTGGAAAATCATGAGATTCTGCAATTCTCCTGTGTTTTCGTGATCTCGCAGATCGAGCTGGGCAGACTGCACTTGCGGGTGCTTCACATCTGACATGCGCCCAGTGTGAATTGACCCGCCGCAGAGGTCAGAATGAAACTGGGTCTCACTGTCACTGCCCATGTAACCAGCAGAACGAACAAGCCCTCGAAAGAAGTGCTCTCCAAAACTCCATCCAAGGACTCCAAAAGGGGTGGGTACTACGAACTGCTGTTTGGTGCTTAGGCACAAACAACAAGTCAGGACCCACCCATCCTCACCCGAAAGCAGAGGGAAGGTACCCTCTCGTCCACTGAGGTAAACCCAAATTCACAAGCACCATGTTGTGCGACAATGAGTATGCACACACCTGCTCAGCAACTCTCACCGGGAGCAACTCCAGAATGGAATTAGGGTCCAGCCTTTCTCAAGGAAACTAGTTCCAGAGCACAAGCCATGCATCAAGGTGAGTCCAACTATTGTATATCTAGCTGGAGCCACTCAACCTTGCACACCAGCTCTGGTTCCTTCCCCGCCAGAGAGGTGACATTCAAAGTCAAAGGTCAAAGTCAAGGTCACTTTACTTTTAAGTTTCCTTGGGAGAAACTCGTCTTGGATAAATAGGCTTGCTACACATCACACCCTGTCAACATTGGACACAATAAAAATACAAGTTGCTACAATAATTACACAGTCAATAAATAGGTTAAAAAATCTACCCCTTCCCAACTTTCCATCACTCACTCACCCACTCTTCAGCTGCCACACCACTCACACTGCACCCAACCCCTACAGTCCCTCTCACAGGTGGTGGGCCCAGGTGTTGAGGACATCTGGCTTGATAGCCTCAGGATAGGGTCTCTTTCTATTTGCAGATGATGTGTTTTTGGTGGTTCATCAGGCCATGATTTCCAACTCTCAGTGGAGTGACTTGCAACCCAGAGTAAAGCAGTTGGGATGAAAATCAGCTCCTCCACATCTGAGACAATGGTCCATAAGTGGAAAAGGGTGGCGTGTTGTCACCTGGTCAGAATGAGATCCTGCCCCAAGTGGCGTTTAAGTATCTTGGAGTCTTTTTCACGAGTTAGGGAAGAATGGAGTGTGAGATCAGCAGGCAGATCGGTACAATTTTAGCAGTGATGTGGAGTGTGGAAGAAATTTCCTTATAATTCTTTATTATTCATTAATCATCTTTTTATTATTCACTTTATTAATCTTTATTACATTTTTTTTAAAATGTCCATTATATATTTATTTTATTCATAATAATTTTTTATCCAAATTTATGCATTATGTTTTTTCTGAGTATACACATGTATTTTTCTGAGTACAAGTGAAGACCTGCAAGACTCTGACCCTGGTTTGGAAACACTGTGGTTCTCATAGGAGACACTGGGTTGTATGAAGACAGGACATCTGCAAGATAAGACAGATTGTTATGAGAGAGAAACAGACTTATTTGGTAATTCACCCTGACAACACGAGAAAACAGCTTTCTTTGTCTTTGCTCTTCAGCTGTGACTTCCTGCAGGTCGGATGCAACGCTCTTTTTTGTACAAGTCTTTTTTTTCTCTAATAAACTTGATAAATTATTTTTATACAACAACAGTCAATTTACCAGTCAATCTCTGTTCCTTCCCTCACCTACAGTCACGGGTCATGGGTAGAGTCCAAAAGAACAAGATTCACTTTGGGGAGGTGCAACATTCTTCTGGCCCAAGTTTTCTTTCACACTGCACATACTCAAATAAACCGGACTTTTCAAATAACATATGTTATTTATTATTATTTTATTTGATATTTAATGTTGTTCCCCTCCTTGCCCAAAGTGGGGCTACATCAAAAATCACTGAAGGAGAAGATGAGATGCACAACGAAGAAGTAAATCACTATTAATCTATTGGTTAATGCAGGACAACTTCTGTTTCCACCATAAAAGAGCAAAACATGGAAATGCATCAAATCTTAGCAGTCTTAGGCAGACCATTTTATCATGTTCTTTACCATGTTCTTCTTCATCTAACTGCAAACAACTTCTCCCATCCAGAGCCACCGATCGTACCACGCACACACATATGTTTTGGTTGTGTTAATACAATGCCCTGCAGTGAAACCACGTAATTTGTTTTGTAGTCAACTTTCAGTATTTGGTTTACTTGAAACGGACTGTGACCGTAGTTCTTCTTTCACCCAATCAGAGTTTAAATTCACATCTCCCCAAACATAGCTTTTTACCAGACCAACCATAGTTTTTGAGCAAACAAACTATGGTTGGTCTGGTGTGAATGCACCCTAAAACTGGATTCATACTTGCATGGCGTCTGCGTAGGGTTGGTTACGGTGTCACCGCCATAGGCTCCACGTAGGTCCATGGAAGCTTTACACACACCTCTTACAGACCAGGGCCCATATTCCTAAAGATTCTGAGAATCCTTTCAGAGAGCTTAGCCTAAAAATTCCTAGCAAGGAGTCTTAGCTTAGGAGTGATTCCAGAACATTCTCAGAGAACTCTGAGTAAGGAATGGATATCTTAGTGAGGACGTGTGATTGACACCTTAGGCGTGAATTATCATTTCAAAAGATGAATTTAGTTGATCCTAAAAGCTAGAGAAAAATACACCTTTGGTGATGACAGGCATAGAATGGACAGTCAAATCAATAGACTTAATGATTGAATGTAATCTCTAAGAAGACTGTAATTATAAATAATATTTTACGAAAAAAGAAAATCTTTGTTAAATGAATAGTAAGCTTACTTATATACTCCCACAGAATGTGTGGAAACTCAGGCCCACTTGCACAGTATTCACCTGCTGATAGTTGCTTGCATTTATTTACCACGCTGGGATTTTTGCGTTTTCTACTTTTCAGCTCCATTTTGTAACAACAAGGATAAAATTGACAGCTTCGATCAATGTCTGTGATTGCTGACCGGCCTATAAGAAACAATTCTGGTTGGCATTCAAATCTACCACAAACCAGTGAACAACAATGGAGAAGAAAAGAACGAGGAAACCCAACTGGAGCAGTGTTTGTTCCTGGCTCAATTGGTTAATGAGCATTAAAGTGTTTTGAGATGTAAATTTTATAAACAATCACAAACATGATTGTTGCACGATCCAATCTAAAGTCTTTAATTAATTCACTGTCATCCAGTGTTTGGAGAATATCTCTTCTGCGTCCTCTCTTCACCATTTTCTCTTCTGCTTAGGGAACTCCTAAGCCTCTTAAAAGTCCCCTTCCCTGCTCTTAACAGATCTCACCTTAGGAGCTCTCTTAAGAGCCAAGATACTTTATGAACACCTTATATCTTTACTAGGATCTACTCTTCACTTTTAGGGGAAATTCTAAGAAAACATCATGTTTCTAGAATTTTCTAAGAATTTGGTCACTAGGAGCAACACTTTGCACTGAGAATCTTTAGGAATACAGCCCCTGATGTACAGTACACCCTGCTTGCAGTGTGGTTACGCGGAAGTACTCCCTTATGATTGGTCGGTTTGTGATTACGCGTGGGAGAACAGTTGCTTACTGTATACTGTAAACAAAATGGCTTTAAAACCATAGGAACAACATCCCTGTCTGTGGGAAGAAATGGCCACACTTGTCTCATAATAATTTTATCTAGTATTTGGGAGGATTTTATATAGTATTAACACTGTTGACCAGTTTCTTTAATTCCACCACAAGGCCCATCGATTATTACAGCCGTCTGGTGAATCAGTGGTTCTGAATTAATTAAATCAATCCACAAAGAACAGTATTAGTGTCATGAAAATACAGATGTCAAACTAAACAGAGCAAACAAAGCTGCTATATTTACTCTAAACATAAAGTCACATAAAATAAATTTAACACATGAAAGAGCAACTGGCTTCATGATCTAAAAGGCATGAGGCAACACTGCCACCTACTGTCCACAAGTTATGTGCAGGACATGCGGTCAAGCACCACATTGAAATCCGTTTTAGGTTGGATATTAGACAGATATTTGCACTAAAGCCCCAAGCTCTGTTTTAGGGACCATCAACAAATGACAGGCTTTCCGAAAAACGGAATTTCTCATAAAGGAATAACACAAATTTTTCAATACACTGTCCATGTGATCCATTGTCTCCAAACAAAAGAAGACGTCTGATGATAAACAGATAGGAATAACATATCTTTTTATTTTTATACAGTCAATAACCACTATTGGGAGCCTATTTTTTTTCAATGGCTTCTAAATCAAGTAACCCAGCCACTTCAAACCAAAGCTGGAATGAACCAGATGCTCGTCTAAACAAGACACAGTCTTTAAGTTTTTAATTTCACCTCTTCTAATATTTTATATAATTTTTTTTATAAAAATCAATAATCACTATTAGAAGCCTATTTTTTTTCAATAGCTTCTAAACCAGGTGACCCAGTCACTTCAAACCAAAGCTGGATTGAAGCACATGACGATCTCAACAAGATATAACTCAACCCAAATCTTGTAATAGTTTATATAAATATTTCAAATCAAATTAATCAATAATTTCTCAGTAACACCAACAACATCACATCTGATCACATCAGTCCAGCTCTGACGTGCTTATCCTAGCTAGCTGTCAGTCAGAGGATAGACTTTAAAGTTCTGCTGCTGTTCTATGAAGCTCTGAATGGTTTAGGATTAAAATACATCAGTGACCTCTTCACCTAATATGAACCTACCAGAACCCTCAGGTCATCTGGATCCAGTTTCTTATCAGTTAGAACCAGACATGGAGAAGCTGCATTCAGCTTCTATGCTCCACATGTCTGGAACAAACTCCCAGAAAGCCTCAGATCAGCTGAAATCCAAGATATGACCCACCTGTTCTCTGCTGCATTTTGACAGTTTTTATTTAGATGTCCAAATCTGCATCTGTTTCTTTTAAACTGGATTTTTAATACTTGACCATATTTTGATAGTGTCTTTGTCCATCTTTTTACTTTGTTTTTTTTTATGTTAAATTATGCTTCTTATTATCTGTAAAGCAGTTTGAATCACCCTGTCGTTGAACTGTGCTGTACAAATAGACTAGCGTACATATAGAACATGTGTCAGTTCCAGCATCGACGTACCTGATGCCCGGAGGATTTGGAGAGCAAGGTCTCTTTTCTCCCTTGTCATCTCCTTTTTGGAAGTGTCAAATGTCATATTTGGTAACATAGGGCAGGCCTCCATTAGCGCTTTTGCAAACTACATAAACAACATTGCCATTACTGTTCAATTTCTTTAAAAATGACTTGTGTAATTAAACCATGGTAAGATTAAGGTATGATACACAGAAGACATCCAGTCCTGTGAACAGCTTCACATGTCTTAACAAATGTGCAATTTCTCTTTATTTCATTTAACTTAATTTTTAAGTTAAATGAAATAAATAAAAACAACACACTGAAAAATCATAAAATTGTACACTGCTGATAAGCACCAAACATCTATTTCTTCAACTTACCTTGACAACAATGTCACCACAGCTGCATCAATCCTTTTGAAAAGGGTGGTTTAGTACTCCCCCTTTCCACTTTACATCAACCCACTGCGTTTTGCCATGGCGAGTCCTCCTCATCCTGAAGTATTCCCTGAATAACGTTAAATATGGTACTTCTTTACTTTAATTGGTTTTCAAAATGTGTCATGAAAAAGTAAAATATCAGCACACAGATGTGATAAAAGAGGGCATGACCAGTGTTTGTTAATCCTTCAGAGTGGTGAGCTGCTAAACTTTTACAGGGTGTGCAGAATTATTAGGCAAGTTGTATTTTTGAGGATTAATTTTATTATAGAACAACAACAAAAAAGGTCCCACAAGCTCATCTTTGATGATACCAGCCCATACCAGTATCCCACCTCCACCTTGCTGGTGTTTGAGTCGGAGTGGAGCTCTCTGCCCTGCACTGTTCCAGCCATCTGGCCCATCAAGACTCACTCGTTTTTCAGCCTTCCTTACCTTGGCCATGTCCCTGAGTATTGCACACCTTGTGCTTCTTGGCACTCCAGTGACGTTGCAGCTCTGAAATATGGCAAAACTGGTGGCCAATGGCATCTTGGCAGCTTCACTCTTGATTTTCCTCAGTTCATGGGCAGTTATTTTGCGCCTTGTTTTTTCAACACGCTTCTTGCGACCCTGTTGACTATTTTGAATGAAACGCTTGATTGTTCGATGATCATGCCTCAAAAGCTTGGCAATTTTAAGAGTGCTGCATCCCTCTGCAAGACATCTCACTATTTTTGACTTTTCAGAGTCCGTCAAATCTCTCTTCTGACCCATTTTGCCAAAGGAATGGAAGTTGCCTAATAATTATGCACACCTGATATAGGGTGTTGATGTCATTAGACCACACCCCTTCTCATTACAGAGATGCACATCACCTGATATGCTTAATTGGTAGTAGGCTTTCAAGCCTGTACTGGTTGGAGTAGAACAACATGCATAAAGAGGATGATGTGATCAAAATACTCATTTGCCTAATAATTCTGCACACACTGTATACAAAGGTATTAAATGCTATATTTGGGACATTGTCTGCCAACAGAGAAATGTATTACCTGAGCTGATGAGAATATAAGTTTGAATTGTTTTGTGTAATTACTTCTTGTGCTCATCACAGGTTATGTACACATTCTGTGTTCTTCAGTATCAACTCGCACCTTTGACTGTACATAAAGTCACTTAGCCAGATATTTATAAACAGCAGTTTCTCATCATAAAATGAAGTAAAAAGTAACTTTTTCAACATGGGAATTGCACTGGTGTCACAATTGCTTTAATTTTTGTTTACTTTTGTGTGTTGACATGCTATGTCTGATTTATTGTATTTTATTCATTGTATTGCATTGTATCTGATTTGCTCTTTAATTACACAGATTTATTTACAGAAAAAAATGACGTACTGCATTCTAATAGCAGCGTTTTTTGAGTCCTCAAGTGCTTGACCAAATTAAACCACAGCTCAGCATGGCAGTTGGTGTCCCTGGTTTTATGTTTTTCATAATTTTGGCATGTTAGACCAGCATGGTGGGACAAATCCCCCAACAATACACCACTCCACAGTGGGAAGATACCCATATTGTTTTTAAAGAGCACATCCATGATACCATGGCAGTGGTATTGGTTTTCTGTTACAGTTGCATCATCTGACAAGAAGTCACACGCTGCTTGGTCCCGTCTGACTGGAAAATGTGTGTGAATGGTGACTGTCCAAAAACACTGTTGGGAGATCTGTCATTGCTGCTTTCTTCCTGTTCCAGAAAATGATCCCCGTCTTCAGTCTTCAACCCCTGGGTGTGTAAAACACACTTGTCAAGGAACATTTTGCTTCGACTTACAAGATCTGTACAGTCTTCATCATCAAAGAGTACACACGTGATAAAATGTGTCAAGGACTACTTGCATACTTGTGCAGTTTATAAGGTGAGCAAAACAAAGGGTTGCACATTCCTGTACGCCCCTGTCTACAGTTTGCTTCCCAAATGCCTGAGAGACAGCCTTTACAATATGTGCAGAAGAGAGATGCAGCACAGAGAAGATGGGAAAGGTTTTCATTTGTCCTAAAACCATTTCAAATGCTCTGGAGAGATACACAGAAATATTTTCCTTGTTGAACGACAGAAGTACAGTTGATGAGAGCCCAGCTGTTATCTGTCTCAACCTGTGCTATTTGTTTTTTAGTGGTGTGGGACAACTTTCTTTAAAATTGCATAAGCCAATGGGAGACTGATGGAACTGAATGGCTGTTGCTGATCATTCCTGCGACAGGCAAGGGAGGCTTATCTTTATCCATCACTGGCAAAACTAAAGCATAATAGAGGACTTTTTGGTTTTAGTCAGGGATCTTTTGTACTACGCCCCCAGTGGCATCCAGGTAAAGGGTGATGGGCGATGAACATCTCAAATGTTCTGCCACAATCCTATTACGGTTTCTGTATATAAATGTATAGCAAAGGGATCTGTTTGTAGGTGCTGAAAAGAGCCCTTTGATGATGCTTGACTACAGCTTTCTTTTATTACTTTTTGGGTCAACATAAGTTCCAGCATGATATCATTGTGTAGCCTGGCTGCCTTGTTAACTGCTGATATTTGTTTCAAAACATCCTTAGTGAGGCTTCATGTTAAGTTGCCAGCCATTACTTCTTCAATGGGTGTCTGTTTTAACATAGAGTAATAATAGTTGCTTACACCACAGCTTATGGCTTTCGCGATTTTTCCTTGACGCAGGTATTTAGCAGGTCTGAACTTTGTTTGACTTTTATTGTGCAAGACTTCACCAAAGCGGATCACTGTAGAAAAGATGTTTTTTTCATGTGCCTTTGGTCTGATGTTCTTATAGAAAGAGTAGACCAGCCTTGCACTCACGAAAGGTATATTTTGCAGAGGCACAAAAAAAATGGAGATTTCTTTTTCCGACTTTGTTTCAACTTGACATGCTGGTACTTGAAAGCTGGAGTACAGCATGGATTCTTTTTTAAAAACTCCTCATACAGTACATCAGTCCAGGGAGCACACAGTTTTTCCCTCTCCATGCCTGGGTCTTATTTTCTTCCACTGTTTCCTTTTTATTTTAATTTAGAAACTTTTGGCCCTGCTTTGCCACTTTGCTGTTGTTGACCATCTGCTTTGTTGCATTTGTTGATTTCCTTTCCTGTATTTACTTGGATCAAGATTCTTTTTCATTCTTCGATACTTTCTCTTTTTAGATGTCTTATCTATGTTAATTTTTTTTGTCCTTTAATGACCTGCTGTGGCTCTTCAACACACGTATGGACGGTGTTTTTATTGCTGCCTGTGTCTTCTTCACCTGCTGGTGTGCCTGTTGTGTGTACACTGCAGACTTTGTCTTCTTCCCCTAGCTTTTCTTGTTTAACATCTGTCTTTGTATCCATACTTCCTTTTCTGCCCTTTTTTCTTGACAATTTCCTCATTTTTTGTCCTTTAATGACCTGCTGTGGCTTTTCAACACACATATGGATGGTGTTTTTGTTCCTGTCTGTCTTCAACTGCCGGTATGTCTGTTGTGTGTACACTGCAGACCCGATTCTCTTCTCCATCTATTTGAGTAATCTTTTTCAATCTGTCTCTCTCGCTACCTGTACTCTCTAAACCAAAAATATAAGTCCAAACTGTAATTTAAATATTTCGTAATAGACATTTAAAAATATATAGGTAACACTGCTAGCACTGTTAATACAAATACTACTTCTACTACTACAACTACTACTACAAATACTACTACTAATAATAATTATAATAGTTTTATCATCACAAGTGGCG